>NC_041383.1:144829878-144883683 GCF_002162155.2 Triticum dicoccoides | reverse complement strand
TAATTGAGATATTGTGCACTCATGGTTGATCAATTTGTTTCACAGTTTGTACTATGAGATAACGATACTTTTGAACATGCGTGATATACCTTGATGTACCAGAATTACAAACCTAAGATTGGAATTTTGGAATTCGACTCCATCATTAGCTTTTGTAATTCATTTAAATGGAGGTACATTTTTTAAGCCGGGATTTCGTGATTTCAAATTCATATATCAAACCTAGAGATATACACATACGGGCATGTTCAAACTTTATAATTATCCACTTTATTCATACACATACACATTTTTGCTTTTGTCATCATATTTAGGATAAACACATTTGGAATTTCATTTGAATTGGACTGTATGATGGTATTTGCTTGTAGTAGCTCAATGATCCATATTTGAATTGAATGGACAATCTAAGTTTCGAGTTGGAGACATTGATTTTCAAAACTTGCACATCTTTTTTGCGTGCAAAACAAACAAATTGTCGGCCATGATATCATAGTCGGCCGTACGAGAGCAGAATACTTATAATTTTAGGTGCCAAAAGCTTTCAAACTTCCCACTCACATCGAAATATCACGCGCCCGAAAGTTTAGCCCTGCGATATTCCTGTTTTACCCCTACCACATGAAAGGAAAAGGGCTGCTTTGGTAACTCCCTTGTTTTCCCCTCTTTGCCCCCAACATTCTTCCCCAGAGCTCCTCCCCTTCCCCTCCCCGACCCCCCAACCACGGCAAGCCGCCGAATCTAGTCCTCCGCCGCAGCGATGGACCTCACACCCTGCCGGATCTACCTTCCGCACCTTGGAAACCCCAACTGCCAACTCACCACTTCACCGGAGCCGCTTCAGCGACTGGCTTGTCCACCGCTCCAGATCTCCTTGACCGCCATCATGGTCCACTGCACCGGATCTGCTTAACCGGCGCCCTCGTCCACCACAGTGTAGGCCCTTCACTGACTCCCTCGCCCGCCCCTTCGCTGGCCCTTCATACAAGCCCTACTCCGCCGCAACAGATCCGCCTCACTGAAAGCACTGTACAATGTGCCCGCCAAAGCCTTCGTCCACTGCACTGGACCCGCTCCACGAACGCCATATTCAACTCCACCGTCCCTGCTTTACCGACGCTGTAGCCTCATCAGGTTATTTCGATTTGTACTCCTTCGGTTTTTCTCTTTATCGTGCAACTATTCACTTACCTCAGATGAGCTTTCTTGTATGTCGACAGGTGCCGCAACGGTAGCACCGGAGCCGCTTCAGCGAAGGCGACAGCCGGCCCAAACTCAACCGCAACACGAGCACCATCGACGATCCTTAGCTATCAAGTATGACAATGATACCCATACGCCGCCGAGAATCAGGTACTATTATCCAACGGCCGGCGCCTACGTTCACTTTCCTAGCATAAGCACCGCACCTTTGAATTTCTTCAGGGCATCATTCAGTTCTTCATGAGACGCGTTATTCTACTTGCACCTGTAGGGTCATACTTCTGGCAGTGAACATGTTACATGTGCTAAATTACATACCAGTGCACATATAGTTAATATGCTTTAGTTTTGTTCTGATGCCACCTGTTGGTTCCATCAGACTGCTTAATGTTCTCTATGCTTAATTACACATCAGCAAACTAGCATGTGGTTCCACTGCTTTTTGTTTGTTTTACCCTACATTTTCTGATGCTAGCTATTACATCACTGCTCCGAGCCTCTGTTCATTACTTGTTTCTGTGTTCTTGATCTTCCCAAGTTGCATGACTAATTTGATGCTTCTATTAATTATGGAGCTGCCAACCCCATCAAGCAAAATATTTGTTCTTTTGGGGCTGGCACCTCGAACAAGCATAAAAATAGAGGGAAGCGGATATATTGTCGTGTATGCACACACCCTTATTTCATTAGTTTAGATGAACCATTGATGATCAATTCGGACCAGTGCATGCGACTAAAATTAATTTTACTAAATAGATGGTGCAGAATAAACTACAACAACTAGATTTGCAACCACGAGATGCTAACAATATCTTCAAAGAACATTGGAACAGCAGCTAGGCTATACAGCAACATATGGTAAGCCAGTGTGTTTTAGTACATGTGAAATGTAATGCGAGTGGGCTGCTTTCTTGGCTTGTGCCCTCAACGTGTAATCCTACCGAATTACAAATAGTTCAGTTGTCTGCTTTGATGTATTGCTTGATTCGAATGCTTATTTGTTGTTACGCTATACCTGAGTTGGCCAATATGTCAGCAGTGCCTGATGTACTATCGTAAAGGAATGCATGCCTATTTCATTTGAGTCCTTAACTTTTCCTCTCAACTTCATCACAAGACTGTCTTCGTAGTTTATATGAGGCCACAATGTTAAGTGCTTTCTCAGATTATTTCAACTGCTTAGATGCCTTGGCAACTTAAATATAGCGGTTGTACACTCCCTTTCAACTAGGGATGTCAACTGGGTCCCGTTTAATCCCGATTAAAGTCCACTAGTGGTATGATAGTTCAAAAGAGTTTTTGTTTTTTGAGGAAAATGAACTAGGGAGGTAGCAAAAACTAACTAGATGAGACTGGCGGATGTCATTTATTTGCCACTTACATCCCTAGTTTCATCTTACCATTTTAATTTCTTTTCGGCTGATGCTGCTTTGAACCATTTAAATATAGTTTGCCATGCTCGGCAATAATTTGTCCGTCATTTACCATGTAAGCTCACTGCCTGGATCATACGATAACTATCTCTTACTGATGTCTAGCAGAAACCTTTCAAGATGTCGTTCACACTAGGACACAATGTACAACCCCAGAATCTATTTGTGGAAGCAGTGCGCCATCCATGTTACCAGATGGTAGCAGTTCAGAGGCAACACCATCGGAGAGCAGTCTGAGCACAGATATTATAGTGCTTGAGGCTCTACTAGAGGCAGAAAGGGATGGTGTGGCTGCCATGAATGAGGTAATCTTTATCTTGAGGCTGGAAATTACGGAATTAGCGGCACGCATTATGCAAGCAACCCAAGAATTGGAGGAAGTAAGAATGTTGCATTTGAAGACGGAGGAGGTCCTGCTGTTTCTGCTATCTGAAGCCCAAGGTAATCCCGGTTCTTCTTTAGATACCAGTTGAAATTGTCATTAGATTATATTACTTGCATGTTGTGCCATGTCTCTGAATGGATTATGTTGCAACACCCCCTATGTTGTCCATGTGTTGTAATGATCCGAATTTTTTAGGTGAGGTAATCCTCAGTACTTGTATGATTGACATAAGGTGAACTGTTTTTCGTGTGAGCATATTGTATTGGATGAAATAACTGTTTGACTCAGAGTGTATCCAACCTACTGAATTTGAAGATCACGGCATTTCTAAATCATAATCATATATAAAGGTGGAATAAATCTTTGTTGTCGTTTTGAAGAAATAAATAACAAAACATATAATTATCTGTGGATATTCGTAATCGAATACAAATTAGATTTGAATTTAGTTTGCCAGGTCCTAGGGCAAACGTGAATGCTAATTCTCCCAAGTTTTGAACAAAGCGGCTAAACAACCACTATAATTTGTGGGTTTCCCGAAGCAAGTGTTTGAGAGATGGAAATTACTATCTACCCCTGACACTTGACATCCTTATCGACCGGATTTACACTGCTGTCGATAGGGGTAGACTAGTAACTTCAATCAGACGTGACACGGCGGCCTCTAAGCCCATTCAGACACGGTGGGCGCCAAACGTGGGCGGCAAAACACATTTGATTCAAGATCGTCCGAAAGACATGTGTCTCTTCCTCCATTTCCCCATTCATACACAGTGGGCGGCAAAACAAACTCTCCTCGTCCGAAATCGATGTAGGCTAATATTTTAAATAGGGGCAGATGTGTAACTTCCATCAGACGTGACACAACCACCCTACCTGTCAGCCCCGTTCATACACCGTGGGTGCCAACCATGGGCGGCAAAACACCCTTTCCTCGCCCGAAATAGTTACTGGCAAATATTTGGGAGATGCGAGATTACCGTCCTATCCCCAACTGATGCGATGTCCGAAATTTTAAACGGGGGATAAGTTCGTAACTTTCCCCCAATTCAGAGAAGCGCGTCCCAAAGTTTGAGATCCCCCCTCCCCTCCATTTCCCCATTCATACACCATCGGCGGCACAACAACCTCCGCACTGCGGCCAGCCTCCTCCGCCCGCCACCCCATCCTCCACCTTGCCGGAGCCGCTACCCCTACCCCGTCGTCCACTGCAAGAGATGGACGTCTCTCATCCACGACACTGGACCAGGATCCTTTCATCGCTTCATCGGCGCCGTCGTCCACCTTGTCTTTGCCGCTCCTACGACAGACTCGTCCACAGCAACAGGATATATCCCCCGACCCGGCCGTCTGTCATCTAAAGTCTTCTTCCCTACCGCCGACAGCCATCGCACCCGCAGCACCCTCAACGTATCAGCATAGTCCTACACGGCGTCGCAAGAGAGGTGGTACTCTTCCATATGTGCTTAAGTTATTGATCTCACCCGAAAAATAGTTCGTAATTTGTTTACTGCAGTTTTCTTGTCCGTACCAAATCGTAGTGGCTAGTTGAAAGCAAACATTGGTTGCGAAGTAGCTTTGTTCGGTTTGCACCTTCAGATCCGCCATGGCACTGGCACTATACTCGTAAAGCTTATGGTTTTCCCCCTTTATAGTCACTACCATCATCATAGGTGCTTCGTGTCGTGCTAGCACTTCTCCTCAAGACCTCAACCCAAAGCTTACGTGTTGAAATACGAATCTGATATGATGCTCATATCACTAAAACAGAGAATGTTTAATTGGTCACCTAATATTCCTATATTCGTTTCGAAAAGCATGTGCGCTACCCACTGGTCCAGCTAGTTCCACTTTCCTGATTTTTCTCTTGATGCTTAGGGTTTTCCCATTTTATCTACTCTACTATGATCTGCGTAGGTGCTTTCTGTCGTACTAGCATTACTCCACCCTTTAAACTAAACAACACAACACTTGGAATTCGAAAGCTTAGTTGTTCAAATATGATTGTGATTTGATACTGATATTAGTTAACCGACACACTTAATTGGTTAGCTAAAGGTCCCACTTGAGTTTCCAAATGCATGTCGCGACATATAGAGAGACAACATAATTGCATTTCTTTGTCACTTGTTGACCGTACTTTCTTGTCCATACCAAATCTTAGTTGTTATTTCAAAGCAAACATCGGTTGCTAACTACCCTTTGCATGGTTTGCAGCTTCAGATCTGCCATCCCACTGCCACGGTCAACACTCTACTCATCATGCTTATGCTTTGCCCATTTTATGATGACCACAATCAGCCTACATGGTTCGTGTCGTAATAGCACTGCTCCACCCATCGAGCTAAAAAAGCTTAGTTGTACAAATTCATATATGATATTATTGCTGATATTAGTAAAACTGAGAGATGTTTAATTGATTAGCTAAATGTTCCTACTTTAGTTTCGAAATGCATCTGCGCCACATATGGAGAGACCGAAAAGAATAGTATTTCTCTGTGCGCTCTGGTTCATCATGGGTGGCCAACCGACATTGTATTGAAAGACTTGTAATATCTTCAATCTGCTTGCTCTTTTGCTCTTCTTTAAGATGATACTCTTCTCTTGCGGTCGACTGGTCAGGTTGAGTTGTTCTCCCTTAGTATATTTTGAATCTGTCAGGTCAGGTCGACTTGTTCTTCTTTACTATATGTTGAAGCTATCATCTGCGAAGTGTCATAACTTCTGGAGCTCTCATATTTTGAGTAGTAGGCCACATTATATTAATGCACACAACAAATTACAGCATGCATGGCATCTTTTAAAAGAATTGCAGAGATAGCACAAAGGGGTTTACAGGGAGGCAGTATTGGATTAGAATCACTTCTGCATTACAAAGAAAATCTCACTTGTTTTTATGTTTTCATGCATGTCAGATATTGAACATTATCAAAATAAATATGAGAATGGGCGCACAAGAGGAATATTGTGGAATGATCCACTGGCTAACAAAGTTGGCATGGTGGAGGATGGCCTATCTTATTCACCCATCAAGGTGCTTGCTCTAACTTTGCAAAGTTGTATTGGTCGCACATATTTTGCATCTGACCTCTTGCATTACTTCTACTTTGTTACACTATCTGCTTAGTTTAAGCATCATATATGAGTATATGCCATACCTATCCATTTTATGTACCTATTCCATGTGTCGTCACACTATGTTTTTCCAGTCAAATGTTGTTCTTTCGTAATAGATGTCCAAAAGGAAGAGGGTGAGTGCAGATCCTCAAGGAGTACAAACTAGGTACTTGGAAAAGGTAGTGATGCCTGTTAAATCAGATAGATCAGCAGCCACAGAAAACACAGGCCCAACTGTACCACACTTGACCCCTACTCCAGTGGCCAAACCCCTATTAGAACTGCTGGGAGCCCAGCGTCAGGTACTGTCTATGATATCAATTCAAAATTTGAACTCCTAAATTTCTGCTTGTGCCTTACCTTCTCTCTTGTATGAAAACTAATTTCAAATGAATCTCCTTGCTCAAAGAATCATACGATCTCAAAACAATAATGGCCTCTGCATTGCTCTTGTGAGTACCTCTCTCCCTTTTGCCTTGTAACGTTGTACTTAATTAATTGCTATTTGATTATGTATCATCGGTCTACACCTGAGCCTCATTATCCTCTGTTTCTTCCAATATTATTTGATCTATATTTACTCTTTGCAAAATGTAGAATAATGGCAACGCTTATAAAGAATTTTCTTTGGGGAATTTATTGAATTATCCTTCCATCAACATGGAGAAGGGCTTTGTCCAGCCCGTGTTAACATGTAATGTAAGTTCATCCTTCTCAAGCCTTCAAACTTTGTTTTAGTATAGATTTGGATAGGCATCATTTCCTCCACTATTGTTTGCTTTGCTGTTTACATCTGATTGGATGTTTGCAACAACTACCAGTTTCAAATTGTAGTTGTAAAAACATGTTCCTTATGCAAAACAGATCCATTTATTTGTTTATATAATTGTGAAACCTGTTACGTGTCTCCTTATTTCTCTTTCAGACTCGTATCTCTTATGCCAGGCAGAACTTTAGGGAAGATAGTGAGCCAAACCATCTTGAGGACAACGAGATGACCCCAAGGTCCTGTCTTGATGAAGATAGTGAGTTGAAGCTACTCACCAGCAGGTGTGAGACAACCTCTGTGCAGTCGCTGCCTCAATCAGTTCGACTTCTTTAGTCTCAACTTAAAGTGGAAAGGCTTGCTTCAGCTCAGCTCCGACTTGAAGTCAAATTGCAATGAAGATGTCAGAGGACTGCCATGCGCACCATCATGCCTTAAATCTAGTGTTGATGTATCTATCGTTGACACAACTGAGGTCTACTCAGCTTCTTCAGCTGTTTGGGGAGCCCGACCTGGCCAAGCCTAGTGCCTTCTAAAGTGCTCTCAGTTTTGTATATTATTTTGTCGGCGCGTTTATTTGCACTGGTGGCGAACTTTGATGCCCAGCGGATGTAATATGTGTGATAGCCGTGATAGCCTAGCATAAGTTGCTTGCTTATTTATTTCCTTGTTGTCTTGTTTATTTGTTTGCTTGTAGTCATTGCAGTTCTTTTTCCGCAGTTTGCTAGGGGCTGCAATAACCTTTTTTTTTAAAACTAGGCCACAATAACCATGGGCTAATATTTACTGTAGTGACACTTGGCCTCCTACTGGCCGTAGAAACAATGGGCCTTCTACGGGCCACAGAAACAGTGGGCCTTCTACGAGCCATAGAAACAATGGGCCTTCTACGGGTCGTATCATCAATGGGCCTTATACGGGCAGTATGATCGATTGGCCAAACATGGGCCAATAACAGGCCGCATTATGGCCGTAAACGAGCTAGAGTTGGAATCGTCCGTTCATGGGCCGACCATAACGGGCCATCGTTAATATGCTGTATTTGATAACGCTATGAAAACAGCCCAACGTATTAACGGACCACAAATGGACCGACTGTAACCACGGGCTGAATTTGGCCCACAAGCAGAAAATGACAGTAATAGGTCGTAAGTAAACGAATGCTGGAAATGAGCCCATGAATAAATGGGCTCTGAGAAGGCCGAAAGATAATATGGGCTTGAAACGGCCCAACGGAATAACGGGCCGTTCATGGGTATAAAGTGATACACTGTTCATTACGGGCTAGTTTCACCATGGGCCGTTAATGGGTGTAAAGTGATACACTGTTCATTACGGGCCAGTTTCACCATGGGTCATTAATAGGCCAAGAGTTACATAGGGCCTCATATGGGCCAAAAGACGTCATGGGTCATACATGGGCCAGAAGTGAAAACGGGCTGGAATCATATTGTGTGGCCCAGATGACGCTACTGGGCCTAGTTCGGATAGGGCGTAACGGGCCTTAGGTTAGCGAGCTGTAAATGGGCTATATGCGAACAGGCCATTAACAGGCTTTACATGGGATAGCCCGCCACCTTTTGACCAAGTCAAACGGGCCGGCCTTTTCACAGGAATGGGCCTCTGTTGGGTCGTGCCACGTGTCGATGTATCATATGCGCCTTCTGTCCAATGAGTGGATGACATCTGTCCCAACAATGAGCCGACACGTGTTTCCTCCAGCCAATGATGATTTTACATGTGGAAAATCCCCATTGGTCGGGGCTGTTAACGGGTTATCGGATCCAAAACCCGACCCGATAGCTTAACGGCGTTCCGTTATGGTGAATGCCACGTGTCGGTCACCCTTGACGAAAGCACTTCTGTGACGTGCAATTTATTGTCATGGAAGTGGACACTTCTGTGATGATAATTTTGGTAATGTCATGGAACACTTCTACGACAGCACAGGTATGACTATCTTGATTCTGTCATAAATTTATCATGGATATACATGCATGACAAAAAATGCGACCTACTGTGACAAACACGAATCATCACGGAAGTGTATTTTTTTTGTAGTGATGGCAGCCCTCACGACACTCATGACCCGCTTTTGTGCGGGCGAGGACAGCTGGCTGGCTCGCAGCAACAATACATCAAGAAACACTGGCAATTCAGACGCCAAAGATAGCAATGGCAGACTACGTCGCAACAGACACAAGCGCCGCAACAACAGCGACAACGCCGAAGACAGGGCAGTTAATGCCAGATTCAGCGGCTCTAAATCCGGTCAGCGGAAGAAGCTGTTCAAAAGAATCAATCCGGGGCCGTCTATGTCACGACCCGTTTTCCAATAAAAATATTTATTGAGAAACCAATCTTTTGAGTCCAGTATGAGAGAAATCCTCCTCACTGGTAGACAATTTCTTGATACAATAAGCCAGTAGCATAAAATATATTACAGGGTCGAACTACGGTTGCTCAACCAAATTATTACAAGCACGCCAATAATTATACATAATGGCGGACATGTCACAGTGGTGTGGAGGCATACTACTGACTCGAGGGTAGGGCGATGGTGGAAAAAAACACAGCGGGGAGAGAAATACAAGACTCTAAGTCTATCATCTCATCGAGCGTCGAGGTGAGGCTCGATGAATTTATTTGGTAGCGGAAGCGGATATAAAACAGTGACCAAATCCAGGGTCGCACGAGACTGACTGGGACTCCTCTAAGTGTCGGACTCGCTATCAAACTCTTCATCCATGAGATCGCCTTCGTCAGCATCTGGCCAAATCAACAAGCCAGTGAGTACTTTGAAAGTACTCGCAAGACAGTTCGGACGTAAGATATAACAAATGCATGGATGGATGCGACATGAATAAATTCACCAATGTACATTTTCAAAAAAATTAGCATAACAAGGTAAGTAAAAGGGAAACGGCGGTAGTCCGCCTGAAATCCCAACAGAACATAAATAACTACCGATCGGGTGTCTGAAGCGACGCCTCGAAAGGTGAACAAATAAATATAAGGAAAATGATGCCACAGTCGGGCGTCTTAGCGACACCACATAAAGGGCTTAAAAAGAAATACCACAGTCGGACATCGGGGCGACGTCACAGAAAGGGTTTTAAAAGAAATGCCACAGTCGGACGTCGGGGCGACAACACAAAAAGGGCTTTGAAAGAAATGCCATAGTCGGACGTCGGGGCGACATCACAGAAAAGGCTTTAAAAGAAATGCCACAGTCGGACGTCGGGGCGACATCACAGAAAGGGCTTTAAAAGAAATGCCACAGTCGAACGTCGGGACGACATCACAGAAAGGGCTTTAAAAGAAATGCCACAGTCGGACATCGGGGCGACATCACAGAAAGGGCTTTAAAAGAAATGCCACAGTCGGACGTCGGGGCGACATCACAGAAAGGGCTTTGATTCACAAGTAAATCATGAGAATAAATGGGTTAGTCCATCCACAGGAATATTCAATTAACCGGAATTAGCACTCATGCGAATCACCGGAGTCTCTGTCATCAAAACTGACATTTGATTAGGATAAGATAATATCGATCTAGGACATGGAATAGATGATTTGGAGGAAATATGTGACTCTGCAGAGTTTGTACAAAATTATTCCCACAGCCAACGGATTTCTGTAGTCACGAAGGACTAGTTCCGTTTACGGTATTTCGGAAGAAAACACAGCTAACCAGTACACACCCATCCTACCTCTCGATGCTAGGAATCACCCTAGACATCGTCCAAGAAAAACTTTTGAGACGGGGAGATCACAATCTCGAATAGCATGGGATCAAATTTATATACGCGCGCTCTAAGGGGTACCCCCCTCTCGGTCCCAATCGGAAACACCCATGCCCCCTGACCGGATGACTGGCTTTAATCCAGGGCCATGGAACCATCATCACGGCCTCTCCTTTTGGTGTGTACCAGAAAAGCGGTTTGCAACTTACTAAACCATATTCCTTGCGGAAAACATGTGGTAGTACAGGGAAGGAAATGAGAGGAACTGGACCGATACGGTTTGACACTGAAGTCACATAGTCTGGCATAAGACTGGCATGCTACGACACTGCCATCTTACCCATCCTCATGCCAACACATGGCCATTCATACTCACATCCATCCACTTATGGATCATCGAACTCACTTACCTCATTATCGCATAAAATAACATTCATCGATATGCTTCTCAACATGCCATGAAACTAACTAAATGCAAAACATGCCAAGACACTCATCATATCAAAAGTTCAAACATGCTTGCCTGGTTCAGAGTAGTCGGAGCCTAGCTCGGTGAAGTTCGCGGCTCCGTCACCTCCTTCGGTATCTACGATATAAAGAAAATATATGCGCTATCGTAAATACCAAGGAGTGCACAGATAGTATACCAAATATTTTTCAAATAAATCTGATAAAAAAACTAGACAAAATTTTGAAGAGAACAGAAAAAGAATCAATCAAAAATACTTTTCTGCTTAAAAGTTATAAGGGTTTTTACCCAGGGACTCATCTGTAATGAAACAGAAGATTTCCAGGGGCTAGCTTATAAAAACAGAAAACGTTTCGGCAGAAACTACGCCAGCCCAAAGGGAAAACGTACTTTGCCCGAAGGCTCTTCTAGAAAACGTTTCAACAGAGAGAGTAGAGAGGCTGGCGGTGGGGTCCCACGCGTCAGGTTTGAATTTCAAAAAGGGGGGAGCGAAGCTCGTCGGCGCCCGAGAGCCGCGGTGGTCGCCGACGGTGATCCACGGCGAGGTAGGGGGATCGGAGGGTACCTCCGTGCTCAGGGCGCCATTCCGCGTCGGTTGGTGGTGGTGGTGGTCGCCGGCAAGTACCACGTCGACGGTGAGCTTTGCTCCGGCGGACGGCGGCTCGGGTGGTCGAGGAACTCGTCGGAGAGAGCTGCAGAGATCAAATTGACGAGGGGGTTAGGCTCCTGGTAGCTAGAGAGGGTAACGGACGGGGTTTGGGCGCCGGAGGTGGCCTCACCGGAGCGAATCGAGGTGGCGGCCGAGGCGGATCGGGGCGGCCGGAGTTGGGGGGGAGACCTCCTCGGGGTCCCCCTAGTGGCCTGGCGTGGCGTTGGTGAGGAGTGGGGATGAGGCGTGCATGAGGGTGAGCTCGGGGGCCCTTTTTATAGGCAGCCCGAGGTGGTTGCCGTGAACGGGGATCTCCGGCGAGTGATTACGGCGGTGCCGGGGATGTGCAGGGGGATTAGGGGCTAGGGCTTCGTCGTTGAGGTCCACCGGTCCCATTTAGGCGCTAAACGGGCTGGGACTTGGTGCTGAGGGTGAGCTCGACGGAACGGGGGTGGCGCGGCACGTCGGCGGCAGGGAGCACGTTCCGTGCTTGCCGGGCCACGGCGACGGTGCCACGGGCATGCGCTGGCACGGCAGGGACACGCGGAGAGCCAAGGGGCTTTGGGCGGCGCCGGGTGGCGTGGCGAGAGGGCTCGGGCCCTTGTTGGCCGCCACGGGAGGTGCAACCACCGCAGAAGCTCCCAACACCGGCGAGGCTCGCTGCTACCGACGCCAGGAAGGCTCCACGCACGCGTGTGAAGCTCTGGACAGGAGGGAGAGGCTGCGAGGAACGTGCCAAGTGCACTGTCTACGCGTGAGAGGAACTGACGAACGCAAACGACACTGAAACTGAACTTTTCTGAATTTTGAACAGCAGCAGTGCATGCAAGGTGTTCGACAGAATGAAATTGGCATCTAGGGATTTTTCCTTGAGCTGAAACTTGGTGGAGTGGCTTCTCATTGCTCAAGTAGGCTGCCTGAATTTTGGTGGAATTTTTGGGGAAGTGTAGATATGAATTTCATCAAATTTGGCAAATCTGGTCCAAACTTGCAGAGACTGAATTTTGAAAATTTTGAAAAGAGGAGGAGTGGATCAAGATGGTTCTGGGTTGTGGGTACAAAGGACTATCCAGGAGAGTTGGTTTGAGGTTAAAACTCAAATGCAATATGGTACTTGCTTTGAAAATCCCTCAGGCTCCAAATAATTTTCAGATTTGTTTTGAGAGGAAAAATAATTAGAATAAAATCCAAAACTTGTTTGGATTAGTTGGGACAGAGGACTTAGGTTTATCACAAGGTGTAGGGGAGGTTTTGGAGGGGTTTTACCACATGGGAACAATGCAAAGTCAAGGGTGGTTCCAAGATATGAAAATCCCCAAATTTTCATAGAGTTTCATTTTAAAAGAAAACAATTTAAACTCCCAAAAATAAATTTGAGAGAGAACCAACAGAGAAGAAGTTTCAAAAGATCAAACACCAAAGTTTGAAAAAATAAAATCCTTGCCAAAGCAAAGAAAGTTTTTTAAGTGGAAGGTTTTTCTGAAAAAGAAAAATTTTAGATGGCCTCTCCTCAAAAACCACAAAGTTTTTTGATAAAAACCAAATAAAAATTTTGGAGTGTCACAACACCTACCCCCTTAGGAAAAATCTCGTCCCCGAGATTTCAGCTGCTCCTTAAATAGGTGTGGATGCTCTGTCCGAAGAAAATCCTCGCTTTCCCAAGTTGCTTCACTGTCGGTGTGATTGCTCCACTGGACTTTGAAAAACTTGATGGTCTTCTGTCGGGTCCTCCTTTCAGATTCCTCCTATATTCTTACGGGACGTTCTCGATAAGTGAGGTCTGGCTGCACATCAATGTTTTCATGGGACACTTGTTTCTCTGGGTTGCTTACGCATTTCCTTAACTGAGAGACGTGGAACACGTCGTGAATGTCGGACAAGTCTTTGGGTAAGTCTAGCTGGTAGGCTACAGTGCCTCTTCGTGCCACTATGCAGAATGGTCCAATGAATCTTGGTGCTAACTTTCTTTTAATCTTAAACCGTTGCAATCCTCTCATCGGGGACACTCTCAGGTATACGAACTCACCGGGTTCGAAGCTGACCCTACGATGTTTCTGATCATAATAACTCTTCTGTCGACTTTGAGCGGTCTTAAGTCGGTCTGTGATTAGCTTGACCTTTTCCTCGGCTTCTCTGAGCATGTCTGGTCCGAAGATGCGGCTGTCTCCGGTCTCTGACCAATTTAACGGGGTACGAGACCTTCGTCCGTATAAGGCCTCAAATGGTGCCATTTGTAGGCTGGTCTGGTAGCTATTGTTATACGCGAACTCGGCGTATGGTAGGCTTTCTTCCCAACTGGTCCCATATGTGAGGACACATGCTCTCAGCATGTCTTCTAAAACCTGGTTTACGCGTTCCGTTTGTCCATCAGTCTGTGGGTGGTATGCGGTACTGAAGGCTAGTTGGGTTCCCAGAGCCTGTTGTAAATGCTCCCAAAATCTTGAGACGAACTGAGTGCCTCTGTCGGATATTATAGTCTTCGGGACACCGTGCAGACAAACTATGCAGGAAAGATAAATCCTGGCAAGCCTCTGAGTGGTGTAGTTTGTCTTCACTGGAATAAAGTGTGCCACTTTGGTCAACCTGTCAGTGATGACCCATATGGCATCATTCCCGTGTCGTGACCGAGGTAGTCCGACAATAAAATCCATCCCTATTTCATCCCATTTCCACTCAGGTATTTTGTTAGGTTGCAGTAGTCCGGCTGGTCTCTGATGCTCAGCTTTTATGCGTTGACATGAGTCGCAACATGCAATGAAGGCGGCTATGTCCCTCTTCATACCGTGCCACCAAAAATTTTCCTGAATATCCTTATACATTTTGGTTCCTCCAGGGTGGATCGAATATGGAGTGGTGTGTGCTTCAGCTAAAATTTGCTGTTTAAGGTCTTCTATGTTTGGCACGCATAGCCTTTCTCCGTACCATAATATTCCTTCATTGTCTATGACGAATTCCGAGGCCTTGCCCATGCTCAACTTTCTTTTAATTCCTTCAATGCTGGGGTGACCGGGCTGAGCTTCTTTAATTTTCTCCACAAGGTTGGGTTGTATTTCCAAGTTTGATATGGTACCTTCTGCTACCATTATCAAGTTGAGCTTGGCAAATTCTTGATGGAATTCGGGCCTCAAGCTGTGCAGATAGTTTCCGTCGGAGCTGGGGTTCCGACTTAGGGCATCGGCCACTACATTTGCTTTCCCTGGATGGTAATGGATACCAACATCATAATCCTTTACCAATTCCAACCAGCGTCGTTGCCGTAAATTTAGTTCTGGCTGCGTGAAAATATATTTGAGACTTTTGTGATCCGTATATATTTCACATCGATTCCCAAGTAAGAAATGCCTCCATTCCTTGAGTGCATGAATAACTGCTGCCATTTCTAAGTCATGAGTGGGATAATTTTCCTCATGCTTGCGAAGTTGCCTTGAAGCGTAGGCGACAACCTTGCCTTCTTGCATCAACACGCATCCGAGACCCTTTCTGGACGCGTCACAATATACTTCAAAATTCTTGTGTATGTCGGGTACAATTAATACCGGTGCTGTTGTTAACTTCCGTTTTAGCTCTTGGAAACTTTTCTCGCAGGCTTCTGTCCATTCAAACTTCTTATCTTTCTTGAGCAACTGTGTCATAGGCTTGGCTATGGTGGAAAATCCTTCAATAAATCTGCGATAATATCCTGCCATTCCCAAGGAACTCCGTATGTCCGTTACGCTGGCTGGTGATTTCCAGTCAAGTACGGCCTTGACTTTCTCTGGGTCCACTGCGATACCATCTTGAGTCAGCACGTGGCCTAGAAAACCTACTTGTCTTAGCCAAAATTCGCACTTGCTGAACTTGGCATACAATTGGTGTTTTCTTAGCTCTCCTAGCACAATCCTGAGATGTTCTGCGTGCTCTTCTAGTGTCTTGGAGTATACCAGAATATCGTCGATGAATACCACGACGAACTTGTCCATAAACTTCATAAATACTTTGTTCATGAGGTGAACAAAATATGCTGGGGCGTTAGTTAATCCAAATGGCATCACTGTGAACTCGTACAGTCCATATCTGGAGGTGAAGGCTGTTTTGGGGATATCTTCCGTTCGTACCTTCAATTGATGGTATCCTGACCTTAAGTCAATTTTTGAGAATACCTTGGCCTGAGCAAGTTGATCAAACAAATCGTTTATCCTTGGCATCGGGTATTTGTTTTTGACTGTGACCATGTTAAGTGCTCGATAGTCAATACACAATCTCAGCGCTCCATCCTTCTTTTTGGCAAATAAAATTGGTGATCCCCAAGGTGAGGAGCTGGCTCGAATGTATCCTTTTTCCAGTAATTCCTTTATTTGCTTCTTCAACTCGATCAACTCGGATGGTGCCATTCTGTATGGTTTCTTGTATATGGGGGTGGTTCCTGGTGCTAGCTCAATGCGGAATTCTATTTCTCGGTCTGGTGGCATGCCTGGCAGCTCTTCAGGGAATACATCTGGAAATTCACACACTACTGGAACCTTGTTTAGCTCAGAAACGTCCACCTTATTTAATCTCGGTTGCCGGGGTATTTTTCCTTCCTTGGCTGATACTCTTATTGTCTTCCCTTGGTGGTGTGTGAGAATTACGGTCCTGCTGAAATAGTCGATAAAACCCTTATTGGTGGTTAGCCAATCCATCCCTAGGATGACATCCGGTCCTTTATTTTCCAATACAATAAGATTTGCGTGAAACTCCAATCCTTCGAACTCAATGACCACATTCTGACAGTAATTCTGAGTAACTTGCTGAATCCCAGGGGACTTGATGGTCATGGATTTCTCCAAAGGAAGCATCGAAAAATTATTTTCCAAAGCAAAACTTTTCGAAATGAAAGAGTGAGAGGCTCCAGAATCAAACAAAACCATTGCAGGTATTGTGTTGACAGGAAACGTACCGAGTACGATATCCGGAGCATTTTGTGCCTCCTCTTTGGTTACATGGTTCAGATGACCCTTCCCGTGGTTATTGTTGGGATTGAAATTGTTTCGCTTGGGCGCTGAATTATTGCCGCCGTTGTTCGGCTTTGGGGGTGAACTCCTTGGCTTGGGGCACTGTTTGGCATAGTGCCCTTCTTCTCCACAAGCGTAACAAGTAACGCCGGGGCGATAGGTGAATTCCTTGTCCCTTGCATGAAAATTCTTGATTGGGCGTGAGACATTGGATGAGAATTTGTGTGTCCCACCCTTTTGAAAATCTGTCTTGCTTCGGTGATTGCGAGCGTGATTAGTCTGGTCCCTTTTTCGCTTGCGGATATCTTCCAGACTGCGTCTCTCATTTTCTAGAGTAATGGCTTTGTCCACCAGTGTTTTAAAATCAGGAAAAGTGTGCACGACCAGTTGGCATTTAAGCGCGGGCGCCAGACCGTCAAGGAATTTCTCCATCTTCTTGATTTCAGTCATACGCCCCTCATTGGCGTAGCGGGACAATAGGGTAAATTGACTGTTGTAATCTGACACTGTCATGTTCCTTTGTTTGAGGTCATCGAATTCTCTCTTCTTGATTTTCATAATACTCTTAGGAATATGTGCACCACGGAAACCTTCCTTGAAATCATCCCAGGTTATGTCATTTTCATTGCGATGCATGTGCAGAAAATTCTCCCACCACGATGCGGCTGCTCCTGTGAGATAGTGTGGAGCATATAGTACTTTCTCGAGATCTGAACATTTTGCAATAATTAATTTCCTCTCCATATCTCGAAGCCAGTCCTCGTCTTCAAGAGGCTTGTCAGTGTGAGAAAATGTTTGAGGACGTGTCTTCTGTAGCTCAGATAACTTGGAATGCTGCTGATACTGTCCATGATGATTCCCCATGTTGATGACTTGGTTCATCATCTCACGATGTTGTTGCTGACTCTGCTCATAAAGGAGGCACATTTGTGAAAGTGCCGATTCACTGCCCTGTTGGCTTGACTGTCCCTGAGTGAACTTGTTGCTGGGTTGTGTATCATAATTTTCCTCTGGTGGAGTTGGCATGGAGCGTGTCCAAGGACGAGACATTTTTCACTCTGGGGATGTATTTTTGTAAAACTCATAAGAAAAGCGGAAAGAGTCGCAAGACAAAACCATAAATGCATAAAGCTGGCAGATAGAATTAAATAACTTGGCTTACTTAAGAAAAACAAATCGACTTGCGCACGGAGAAGGACTGCTCATTACATATCTTACACGCGGGCGGTAATTATACAATACATCACTCAGGATATGCGTACATAATCCTGACATGTTATTTAGGCTAGTGCACTTCTCCAGATCCTACATGATGCGCAAACAGGCTACTTCTCACAACCTACGTACATATCTTACAAAGCGGCACAACACATGGCAGCTAGGCGTACTCAGGTAGAGATGTTGATGACCTCCTTTGCCCTGCCGAGGGCGAGGCGTAGCGAGGTTCGGGACTCGACTTCCTCCTCGCTAATAGGCTCCATACGTGTAGTGTTGCGCAGATTGGACGGAGCGGTTGCCAGGGGCGGAGCAACATGTACAGGAGTGGGCGCGAAGGGTGGTGCAGTGCGCGCTGAAGTGGGTGCAATGACTTGGTTGAATTCTTCGGTGGAAGGCAGGCGACGAGTAGGCGTAAAAGATGCTGAGGACGAGACCAAAGTCAGTGGCGGTGCGATGGGTAGGAGCTCCCTCCTGTTGGCAGCACAACCATGGACTGAGTCCATGCGGGTAGCTACGAAGTCGTCCACCAGGTTGTCGAAGGCTGCCTCCAGGGCCCGGAGATACTCAATGAGCATCTCAAAAGCCTCGTCTCGTTCTCCTCTGGGGCAGGAGTATGCGTAGTGACAGGTGTAAGGCACATGGCACGGAAGATAACGGTAACGACGAGTCTTCATCACGGGAAGGACATCCCTGAGACGAGCTATCGCCTCACGGGTTGCCATCTGCATAGCATGCCTCTCCGTAGGCATGGCTCTTCCCACGAACTGGAAGCGGCGTAACTCACCACGCCCTCCCTTGAACTGCACCGCGGCCTGGTGCATGGTCAGACTGTCGTTGACTCGGTGCTGGCAGAGTGTGAAGACTGGGCGCACGGATGGCCCCATCGCGACCTGAACGATGAAAGAAAGAAGCTTGATGAACCCATCGGGCACGTTGGCGAAGGTCTGAGACTCGCAGCTGTTGTCGGCCATCTACAAAAGTAGGCAAAAATTCTGCAGGATCAGATCATAAATTTATGCTGACTGACAGAAAATGACTACAATTGCAAAAATATAAATTAGCTCTATCATGCTAATAACTAATTAGCGATCGCACCTAGTGGCTTCCTACAGTAAGCCTGGCTCTGGTACCAAGCTTGTCACGACCAGTTTTCCAATAAAAATATTTTTTGAGAAACCAATCTTTTGAGTCCAGTATGAGAGAAATCCTCCTCACTGGTAGACAATTTCTTGATACAATAAGCCAGTAGCATAAAATATATTATAGGGTCGAACTACGGTTGCTCAACCAAATTATTACAAGCATGCCAATAATTATACATAATGGCGGACATGTCACAGTGGTGTGGAGGCATACTACCGACTCAAGGGTAGGGCGGTGGTGGAAAAAAACACAGCGGGGAGAGAAATACAAGACTCTAAGTCTATCATCTCATCGAGCGTCGAGGTGAGGCTCGATGAATTTATTTGGTAGCGGAAGCGGATATAAAACAGTGACCAAATCCAGGGTCGCACGAGACTGACTGGGACTCCTCTAAGTGTCGGACTCGCTATCAAACTCTTCATCCATGAGATCACCTTCGTCAGCATCTGGCCAAATCAACAAGCCAGTGAGTACTTTGAAAGTACTCGCAAGACAGTTCGGACGTAAGATATAACAAATGCATGCATGGATGCGACATGAATAAATTCACCAATGTACATTTTCAAAAAAATTAGCATAACAAGGTAAGTAAAAGGGAAACGGCAGTAGTCCGCCTGAAATCCCAACAGAACATAAATAACTACCGATCGGGTGTCTGAAGCGACGCCTCGAAAGGTGAACAAATAAATATAAGGAAAATGATGCCACAGTCGGGCATCTTAGCGACACCACATAAAGGGCTTAAAAAGAAATACCACCGTCGGACGTCGGGGCGACGTCACAGAAAGGGTTTTAAAAGAAATGCCACAGTCGGACGTCGGGGCGACATCACAAAAAGGGCTTTGAAAGAAATGCCACAGTCGGACGTCGGGGCGACATCACAGAAAGGGCTTTAAAAGAAATGCCACAGTCGGATGTCGGGGCGACATCACAGAAAGGGCTTTAAAAGAAATGCCACAGTCGGACGTCGGGACGACATCACAGAAAGGGCTTTAAAAGAAATGCCACAGTCGGACGTCAGGGCGACATCATAGAAAGGGCTTTAAAATAAATGCCACAGTCGGACGTCGGGGCGACATCATAGAAAGGGCTTTGATTCACAAGTAAATAATACTCATAATAAACATTTAATTCATGAGAATCAATGGGTTAGTCCATCCACAGGAATATTCAATTAACCGGAATTAGCACTCATGCGAATCACCGGAGTCTCTGTCATCAAAACTGACATTTGATTAGGATAAGATAATATCGATCTAGGACATGGAATAGATGATTTGGAGGAAATATGTGACTCTGCAGAGTTTGTACAAAATTATTCCCACAGCCAACGGATTTCCGTAGTCACGAAGGACTAGTTCCGTTTACGGTATTTCGGAAGAAAACACAGCTAACCAGTACACACCCATCCTACCTCTCGATGCTAGGAATCACCCTAGACATCGTCCAAGAAAAACTTTTGAGACGGGGAGATCACAATCTCGAATAGCATGGGATCAAATTTATATACGCGCGCTCTAAGGGGTGCCCCCCTCTCGGTCCCAACCGGAAACACCCATGCCCCCTGACAGGATGACTGGCTTTAATCCAGGGCCATGGAACCATCATCACGGCCTCTCCTTTTGGTGTGTACCAGAAAAGCGGTTTGCAACTTACTAAACCATATTCCTTGCGGAAAACATGTGGTAGTACAGGGAAGGAAATGAGAGGAACTGGACCGATACGGTTTGACACTAAAGTCACATAGTCTGGCATAAGACTGGCATGCTACGACACTGCCATCTTACCCATCCTCATGCCAACACATGGCCATTCATACTCACATCCATCCACTTATGGATCATCGAACTCACTTACCTCATTATCGCATAAAATAACATTCATCGATATGCTTCTCAACATGCCATGAAACTAACTAAATGCAAAACATGCCAAGACACTCATCATATCAAAAGTTCAAACATGCTTGCCTGGTTCAGAGTAGTCGGAGCCTAGCTCGGTGAAGTTCGCGGCTCCGTCACCTCCTTCGGTATCTACGGTATGAAGAAAATATATGCGCTATCGTAAATACCAAGGAGTGCACAGAAAGTATACCAAATATTTTTCAAATAAATCTGATAAAAAACTAGACAAAATTTTGAAGAGAACAGAAAAAGAATCAATCAAAAATACTTTTCTCCTTAAAAGTTATAAGGGTTTTTGCCCAGGGACTCATCTGTAATGAAATAGAAGATTTCCAGGGGCTAGCTTATAAAAACAGAAAACGTTTCGGCAGAAACTACGCCAGCCCAAAGGGAAAACGTACTTTGCCCAAAGGCGCTTCCAGAAAATGTTTCAACAGAGAGAGCAGAGAGGCTGACGGTGGGGTCCCATGCGTCAGGTTTGAATTTCA
The DNA here is from genome assembly GCF_002162155.2 of Triticum dicoccoides. Taxonomy (NCBI): domain Eukaryota; kingdom Viridiplantae; phylum Streptophyta; class Magnoliopsida; order Poales; family Poaceae; genus Triticum; species Triticum dicoccoides. The sequence continues at coordinate 144,862,192 of NC_041383.1, read as the reverse complement.
AAAAGGGGGGAGCGAAGCTCGTCGGCGCCCGAGAGCCGCGGTGGTCGCCGGCGGCGATCCACGGCGAGGTAGGGGGATCGGAGGGTATCTCCGTGCTCAGGGCGCCATTCCGCGTTGGTTGGTGGTGGTGGTGGTCGCCGGCGAGTACCACGTCGACGACAAGCTTTGCTCCGGCGGACGGCGGCTCGGGTGGTCGAGGAACTCGTCGGAGAGAGCTACAGAGATCAAATTGACGAGGGGGTTAGGCTCCTGGTAGCTATAGAGGGTAACGGACGGGGTTTGGGTGCCGGAGGTGGCCTCACCGGAGCGAATCGAGGTGGCGGCCGAGGCGGATCGGGGCGGCCGGAGTTGGGGGGGGAGACCTCCTCGGGGTCCCCCTAGTGGCCTGGCGTGGCGTTGGTGAGGAGTGGGGATGAGGCGTGCACGAGGGTGAGCTCGGGGGCCCTTTTTATAGGCAGCCCGAGGTGGTTGCCGTGAACGGGGATCTCCGGCGAGTGATTACGGCGGTGCCGGGGATGTGCAGGGGGATTAGGGGCTAGGGCTTCGTCGTTGAGGTCCACCGGTCCCATTTAGGCGCTAAACGGGCTGGGACTTGGTGCTGAGAGTGTACGGAACGGGGGTGGCGCGGCACGTCGGCGGCAGGGAGCACGTTCCGTGCTTGCCGGGCCACGGCGACGGTGCCACGGACGTGCGCTGGCACGACAGGGACACGCGGAGAGCCAAGGGGCTTTGGGCGGCGCCGGGTGGCGTGGCGAGAGGGCTCGGGCCCTTGTTGGCCGCCACGGGGGGTGCAGCCACCGCAGAAGCTCCCAACGCCGGCGAGGCTCGCTGCTACCGACGCCAGGAAGGCTCCACGCACGCGTGTGAAGCTCCGGACAGGAGGGAGAGGCTGCGAGGAACGTGCCAAGTGCACTGTCTACGCGTGAGAGGAACTGACGAACGCAAACGACACTGAAACTGAACTTTTCTGAATTTTGAACAGCAGCAGTGCATGCAAGGTGTTCGACAGAATGAAATTGGCATCTAGGGATTTTTCCTTGAGCTGAAACTTGGTGGAGTGGCTTCTCATTGCTCAAGTAGGCTGCCTGAATTTTGGTGGAATTTTTGGGGAAGTGTAGATATGAATTTCATCAAATTTGGCAAATCTGGTCCAAACTTGCAGAGACTGAATTTTGAAAATTTTGAAAAGAGGAGGAGTGGATCAAGATGGTTCTGGGTTGTGGGTACAAAGGACTATCCAGGAGAGTTGGTTTGAGGTTAAAACTCAAATGCAATATGGTACTTGCTTTGAAAATCCCTCAGGCTCCAAATAATTTTCAGATTTGTTTTGAGAGGAAAAATAATTAGAATAAAATCCAAAACTTGTTTGGACTAGTTGGGACAGAGGACTTAGGTTTATCACAAGGTGTAGGGGAGGTTTTGGAGGGGTTTTACCACATGGGAACAATGCAAAGTCAAGGGTGGTTCCAAGATATGAAAATCCCCAAATTTTCATAGAGTTTCATTTTAAAAGAAAACAATTTAAACTCCCAAAAATAAATTTGAGAGAGAACCAACAGAGAAGAAGTTTCAAAAGATCAAACACCAAAGTTTGAAAAAATAAAATCCTTGCCAAAGCAAAGAAAGTTTTTTAAGTGGAAGGTTTTTCTGAAAAAGAAAAATTTTTAAATGGCCTCTCCTCAAAAACCACAAAGTTTTTTGATAAAAACCAAATAAAAACCACAAAGTTTTTTGATAAAAACCAAATAAAAATTTTAAATGGCCTCTCCTCAAAAACCACAAAGTATGAGCGGCAGTGGCCAGTACCGCAGCCTGCTTATTCACATATACATATTCTGATTAGACTCCTATAATTATTATTTGATCCTCTGTTCGGCCTTTCTTTCCGAACACCAAACAGAGCATCAGGGGCTACTGTCTATGCTGCACCATTTTCTTATAATTTGATTACTCACCTCAAGGCCTGTTAGGAGGCTGGCACAGGCTTCAGTCAGTTCACTTTTGGTGGACTGAACCTTCTTGACCACCACACTCATAACAGTGCGGTGCTCTTCGTCAATGGGTGTGCCGCGAAGCACTTCCAGCAAGTTGTCCGACGCCTCTGGATGGAGAAAGGCCTTCGGCATGGACGGCTTGCCCCTCTTAGCGAGGGGACGCCTGACAGAGTCCGGAACCACTGGAGGTTCCGGCGCAGTGTTCGGCTGGGGGGCCAAACTTGCTCCCCCCGTCATTAGAACCCATGGGAGTCTTTCCCCCCATGCGCCTAGAGTCCGGGATGTCTCCTTGGGATGCCTCCAGGACTATCTCCCCTTGGATCAATACCCTTTGAGGCAACACCTCGGCGTCGTCCGTAGGGTGGGGAGAGGTGGCGGTCGGGAGTGAATCGATGTTCATCGCCGACGGGCCCAAAGACCCATCCGAAGAGGATACGTCGATATGGGCTTTGGAGGGACCGCATGATCATGTTCGGCATTATGAGAAGCAATAAAACAGAACATACCAGGACTGTTATGGTATCCGAATACTTACGACTTCGCCAGGGGCTTGTCCCTGGGCAACCACTCCTCGTCGCTGGAAGCGGCTGTTGTGGAGCAGTCCGGAAGGAGGGTCCTTCCCTTCTTGGACCCTTCGGCATCCCCAGATGGGGCGGCCTTCCTTTTCTTATCTCCCTCGACTGGTGGGGGAGAACTTTCCTGTTCCTCCTCCTCGTTTTCGTGGGAGGAGTGCGCCTCGGTGTTTTCAGACGATGAGTCCGATATGACCTTGCACTGGAGACCTTTCCTGGTCCCCATGGCCTTCTTCTTGGCCTTCTTCTCCGGTGCCTCATAAGGCGCTGGAACCAGCATCTCCATTAGGAGAGCATCTGCTGGATCTTCGAGCAGGGGGGGGGGGCTGGACAGTCGATCTGCTCCGCTGTCGCCACCCAGTCCTGTTAAAATGGCATGGAGGCTCAGACCCCTCGCACTGTTATGCTGGGCAAAGAGACATTTTGCGAGATATAAAAGACTTACCGGATTGGCAGGGCTCTTTGCGTTGAGTCCGCGATCTTCGGTAAGGGGAGGAGGCACCTCGGCACCCTTGAACAGCACCTTCCAGACATCTTTATGCGTCGTGTTGAAAAGCTCTCACAGCGTTTGGTGCTCGGCCGGGTCAAACTACTACATATTGAATGCCCGTCTTTGACACGGAAGGATCCGGTGGAAGAGCATGACCTGGACCATGTTGACAAGCTTGATCTTCTTACTTATCATATTTTTGATACAGGTCTGGAGTCCGGTCAGCTCCACCGACGAACCCCAGGATAGGCCCTTCTCTTTCCAGGAGGTGAGCCGCATGGGGATCCCGGATCGAAATTCGAGGGTCGCCACCCAGTTGGTGTCACGCGGCTCGGTGATGTAGAACCACCCCGATTGCCACCCCTTCACGGTCTCCACATAGGAGCCTTCGAGCCAAGTGTCGTTGGGCATTCTGCCCACCATGGAGCCTCCGCACTCCACTTGTTGGCCGACCACCACCTTTGGTTTCATGTTGAAGGTCTTCAGCCATAGGCCTAAGTGGGGCCTGATGCGGAGAAAGACCTCGCACACGATGATAAACGCCGAGATGTTGAGGATGAAGTTGGGGGCCAGATCATGGAAGTCCAGCACATAGTAGAACATGAGCCCACGGACAAATGGGTGGAGAGGAAATCCCAGTCCGTGGATAAAGTGGGGGAGGAATACAACCCTCTCATGGGGTTCTGGAGTAGGGACGACCTGCCCCACATCTGGGAGCCGGTGCGCGATATCTGCGGCCAGGTATCCGTCTTCCCGGAGCTTCATAATGTCCTCCTCCATAACGGAGGAGACCATCCACTTGCATCCCGCTCCGGACATGTTTGGAGTGGTTTTGCGGAGAAAATGCGAACTTGGGCGCTGGAGCTCGAGTGCACAAGAATGGATAGGCAAAGAAGAAGGCGTTGGTAAAAAGAGGAGTCCTTGTCCCTTTATAAGGGCGGTACAAACTATGCACCTCCCCACTTGCCTGGTAAAATCGCTTATTTCCCAAGCATTGTGATTGATGGCACGGTTGGGTTACCCACACCCGTATTGATGAGAATCCCGTGATAAGGGGACACGATCTCTGCTTCGACAAGACGTGCCAAGGAAACCACCTCGCAGTATGTGCAGTTGCTGGTTGGGAAAAACGGTTTGAATAATGACCGAGCCGTGGCATGATGTCATGCTATGAAACTTGTCAGCAGATTAGATTTGTGGAATATTATACTCTCTATGGTGGTATGTGGAATTTATTTTGCAGAGCCGGACACGATCCTTGTGCTCAAAATCTTCTATGAAGAATTCGGAGGAGGAACCCGCCTTGCAATGCCGAAGACAATCTGCGCGCCGAACTCATCGTCATTGAAGCCTGGTTCAGGGGCTACTGAGGGAGTCCTGGATTAGGGGGTCCTCAGACAGCCGGACTATATACTTTGGCCAGACTGTTGACTATGAAGATACAAGATTGAAGACTTCATCCCGGATGGGACTCTCCTTTGCGTGGAAGGCAAGCTTGGCAATCCGGATATGTAGATCTCATCCCTTGTAACCGACTTGGTGTAACCCTAGCCCCCTCCGGTGTCTATATAAACCGGAGGGTTTAGTCCGTAGGACGAGAACAATCATAATCATAGGCTAGCTTCTAGGGTTTAGCCTCTACGATCTCGTGATAGATCAACTCTTGTGATACTCATATCATCAAGAGCAATAAAGCAGGAAGTAGGGTATTACCTCCATCGAGAGGGCCCGAACCTGGGTAAACATCATGTCCCCCGCCTCATGTCACCATTAGCCTTAGATGCACAGTTCAGGACCCCCTACCCGAGATCCACCGGTTTTGACACCGACAGTGGACTCCGCTCCTCACTCACGAGAAAATGGCTGGTCACCGGGATGCCCAGTCCCATGCTCAAACCAAATCAAAATAATTGTAAACAAAACTCCCCCAGGACTGTTGTTAGTTGGAGGCACCCGTTGTTTCAGGCAAGCCATGGATTGATGCTTGTTGGTGGTGGGGGAGTATAAATTTACCATTATGCTTGGGAACCGCCTATAATGTGTGTAACATGGAAGATATCGAGATCTCTTGGTTGTTATGTTGACAATGAAAGTATGCCGCTCAAAATATTATTCATCTCTATTCCAAAAATCGAGCTCTGGCACCTCTACAAATCCCTGCTTCCCTCTGCGAAAGGCCTATCTATTTACTTTTATGTTGAGTCATCACCCTGTTATTAAAAAGCACCAATTGGAGAGCACCGCTGTCATTTGCATCCATTACTATTAATTTATATCGAGTATGACTATGACTGGATCTCTTTTACCATGAATGACAATGTTTAGCTAGTCCTTGATCTTCAGAGGTGCTCTGCATTTATGTTTTGCGGTCTCAGAAAGGGCTAGCGAGATACCATCTTGTTATATCATATTATGATTGTTTTGAGAAAGTGTTGTCATCCGAGATTTATTATTATTGCTCGCTAGTTGATTATGCCATTGATATGAGTAAACATGAGACATAAATGTTATTGTGAATATGGTTAGTTCATAATATTTGCTGAAAACTTGAATGCTGGCTTTACATATTTACAACAACAAGAGCAAACAGAGTTTTTAAAAGTTTTTCTTTATCACTTTAAGTTTGTCAATTGAATTGCTTGAGGACAAACAAAGGTTTAAGCTTGGGGGAGTTGGTACATCTCCATCGTATCTACTTTTCCAAACACTTTTGCCCTTGTTTTGGACTCTAACTTGCATGATTTGAATGGAACTAACCCGGACTGACGCTGTTTTCAGCAGAATTGCCATGGTGTTATTTTTGTGTAGAAATAAAAGTTCTCGGAATGACCTGAAACTTCACAGATAATTTTTTTGGAATATATAAAAATACTGGCAAAAGAATCAAGGCCAGGGGCCCACACCCTATCCACGAGGGTGGGGGCCGTGTCCCCTGCCTCATGGGCCCCCTGGTGCTCCACCGACCTCAACTCCAACTCTATATATTCATGTTCGGGGAGAAAAAATCAGAGAGAAGGATTCATCATGTTTTACGATACGGAGCCGCCGCCAAGCCCTAATCTCTCCCGGGAGGGCTGATCTAGAGTCCGTTCGGGGCTCCGGAGAGGGGAATCCGTCGTCGTCATCATCATCAACCATCCTACATCACAAATTTGATGATGCTCACCGCCATGCGTGAGTAATTCCATCGTAGTCTTGCTGGACGGTGATGGATTGGATGAGATTTATCATGTAATCGAGTTAGTTTTGTTAGGATTTGATTCCCAGTATCCATTATGTTCTGAGGTTGATGTTGCTATGACTTTGCTATGCTTAATGCTTGTCACTAGGGCTCGAGTGCCATGATTTCAGATCTAAACCTATTATGTTTTCATGAATAAATGTGAGTTCTTGATCCTATCTTGCAAGTCTATAGTCACCTATTATGTGTTATGATCCGTTAACCCCGAAGTGAAAATAATCGGAATACTTACCGGTGATGACCGTAGTTTGAGGAGTTCATGTATTCACTAAGTGTTAATGCTTTGGTCCGATACTCTATTAAAAGGAGGCCTTGATATCCCTTAGTTTCCAATAGGACCCCACTGCCACGGGAGGGTAGGACAAAAGATGTCATGCAAGTTCTTTTCCATAAGCATGTATGACTATATTCGGAATACATGCCTACATTACATTGATGAACTGGAGCTAGTTCTGTGTCACCCTATGTTATAACTTTTGCATGAGGAATCGCAACCGACATAATTATCAATCACTGATCCAATGCCTAAGAGCTTTTCACATATTGATCTTTGCTTAGTTACTTCACCGTTGCCACTGTTACAATTACTACAAAACTGCTACTGTTACTTTTGCCACCGTTACCATTACTTCCATACTACTTTGCTACTAAATACTTTGCTGCTGATATTAAGTTATCCAGGTGTGGTTGAATTGACAACTCCACTGCTAATAATTGAGAATATTCTTTGGCTCCCCTTTGTGTCGAATCAATAAATTTGAGTTGAATACTCTACCCTCAAAAACTGTTGCGATCCCCTATACTTGTGGGTTATCAGCGGCAAGGATGAGCAGGTCGAGAAGGTTGCCATGTAGCGGACCCAGGAGGTGGAGCGGAGGCACAAGGAGGCACTCAATGCTCAAGCCCTACTCCAAGCGGGCAAGGTGAAGGAGCTGGAGATGGAGCGGGAAGGGCTGAAGAAACAGGTCCTGGAGCTGGCAAGGGAGAAGGACACGATCAACGGTGCTCTGGTGGAGGTGCAGGCTGCAGTGCTTGGCAAGGCCGAGCTGCTCTCCAGGGCCAACGACTCCATCAAAGACCTTAAGCTGAAGCTGGAGGGTCTTGAGGGGACGCTTTTAGAGGTCAGGGCCCCGGAAGAGACCCTGACCAAGGACCTGGAGGAGGAGAGGCAGCTGCGAAGGAATGACGCCGCCGAACAAAAGGAGTACGCGGAGGGCATAAACCGTTGGGTCAGCTGCCTCGCCGACATCGCCGACAGGACCACCACGAAGCTGGTACACATGGGGATGCCGAACGTGAGGTACGCCCCGGAGCCGAACATGAGTCCCAATGACAAACTGACCCTATTCTTTGAGGGTGTTCTTGCAGCCCTGGAGCAGCTCCGCTCCAACCGGGCAGCTTATCTGGCCAACAAGTCCACGGAGGCTCTGCCGGGGCGCCCTGACCAAGGTGCTTACCAAGGTGGCGTTCTGAAACCCCACCATCAACTTTTCCAACGCGTTGGTGAGCTTGCTGGAGGAGGCAGACCTCGTAGTGCTCAAGGAGCGTATCAAGCCCATCATCGACTGCGTCGACGGAGTTGAGAGGGTGGAGGGCCAGCGTCGGGACTAGGCACCCCATTTCTCGTCGCCGCTGCCAGTTCAAGATCAAGACAATTTTATCTTAAGTTAGAACCGCAACGTTTATTTGATGTAATATAACTCTGTAGTACTTTAAGATCGAGCACGCTATCTTCCTGTTAGATCTTTCTTTGTATGTTCGCACCCTACGCTTGGTTGGATAAGGCTGCCAGCGCGTAAACTCATGCCAGGGTGCTTTGAGGACGGATCCTTAGCAGCCTGCCGGGGAGGCGCTTGCTTCCGGGCAAGCCACCTTGCCGCTCCCAGTGCGGTCGCTTGAACCGTCGAGCGGACTCGAAACAGGACAAGAGCATGGCTAGTAGCGGGTAGGCCACCTTGCCGTTCTCAGCGCGGCCGCGTGAACTGTCTAGCAGACTCGAGACATGGACAAGGGCGTTGCCAATAGCAGAAGGGTCCCGTTGCGTCCAGGTTTCCCATACAAGGAAAGAGATCTTTCGAGGAAGACAGACTTGTATAAATGAAATTAACGAAAATTTTGCATGACTTAGCTTTTTGGGGCCACTCGGATGGCTGTCGAAGCTGCGGACGGCACCAGAGGGCGGATGATCAACGTCGCCCTCTCCCTTCAAGCCATCCCCATTAAAGAGTCAATGCATCAGCTCCAAAACTAGATTTCCATGGCTTGCGCCCCCTACCTGGCGCGCCAAACATGTCGGAGGAAACGACACCTACGGGATCACGAGGAATCCGTTTTGCTACGGTTGGCGGGCGTGGGGCTGTGGAAAGAGCGGGATTGAGAGATCAATGCAGGGGGATTATCCAGGTTTGGGCCGCAAGTGATGCGTAATACCCTACTACTGCTGGTTTATGTTTATCTGGTGTTCTTAGACTAGCTACAAGGCATGCAGGGTCCAAAAAATCCCAATCCCTCCTCAGTACGCCGCGGGCCTCCTTTTATAGTCAAAAGGGGCTGCCACAGTGGCGCACAGGAGGTGGTAAGTTTTACAGTAGTCGAGTCTATCTCCTGGCACCGTAGGATAAATGCATTTAATGCGCTGTCGACTTGCCGTTCTTGCTTTATCGGGGACGGCGAGGAAGCTCGTCCCAGCTATCGTCGCCTCGCCTGGCTTCGACGCGCGTCCGAGCTGATGAGGCATGTAGCGCCACGCTGGCTGGCTGGCTGCTGAGTTGGTGCAGTGGTAGAGTCTTCATGAAGATCTGCATGCCACCACGCAGGTGCTTGCTGAGTTGGCCTAGAGGCCGCACATCCCCATGCAGGTGCTCGCCTAGTTGGTGGGCTGGCAGCTGCATGGGAACGGTGGAGTCTTGGCAGATGTGGGCCTGGCTGCGGCCCTGCGGATGTCTTTGGCAAGGGTCTTGTCGGGGCCACGGCAAGGGTCTTGCCGGGGCGTCGTGGGTGTCCCCGACAAGGGTCTTGCCAGGGGGGACTCGTGGTATCCTCGGCAAGGATCTTGCCAATGATCTCCGTCTTTTGATTCTTATCTAGTCTTGCATGTTCTTGGTCTTGACAAAGATCTGCTTGCCACCACGGAGGCACCTCCCGAGCTTTGGTTCCAATGTGGTTGAGGGCGTCGGAACTCTCAGGCTCAGGGGTGGCAGCCCTGCTAGTGTTGGGCAAGTTGCCCCAGCAAGGTTCTTGTCGGGGCTGTGGAGGCCGCCCCGGCAAAGGCCTTGCCGGGGGAGTCCACCTCGCCCTTCTGCTCTTTGTGTTTCCGGCTTGGCGTTACTCTGGTTGTCTTGTGGCTTTGCTTCCTCTGCCCTGCCAAGCGTGGCCAGGGGCGTGGGGCTGCGACTGCGCGCGCACGAGTAAAGGGGTACAAAAAGGGAACCCTACTTTTGTACACCGACACGTCGTCATTGTCACCACCGCAGCCCCATGTCGATATCGTTGCCGTCGCCACTGCAACTTCATGTCCATGTGTTCCCTATTAGTTTTGTACAACATACTAGACATGATCCTTAGGGAAATGCTTTCCTGTTAGAGCTGGCACATAGGATAATTGGAACTAGTCCAATGATCCATAAATACAAAGTTTCTAAGGGATCAACCACAGCCAACTAAGAAACAGTGAAACCACCACTTGGTCTATAAATAGAACACTACTAGGAACTCACAAATCCTGGAATTAAACAATGAACCAAGACCAGTACTAGGAACTCACAAAGAACTTGAAGCATTAGTGCGGTACTAGTCGTCAACCTGTGCGTTGCACGAGCTAATTTTATGTGAAAGAAGTAGAAGTATTACCAATTAGCTATCACCTTGGTCTATGCTCATGGAAATTATTATGACCAACAAGTATAATAGTTCTGCATGGGTGCCAAAGGATATAAAGATATTTAAATTCATTGTTTTTTGGCCGCATACTGGTTAGACAATTCATTTGTAAATTCTTACTCATAATTTTTCGTTGTAATTCCTCAAAAAAGAAAATGAATCTTCTCCGCCAACCAATTCCAAAGACTGCATTTTATTATAAAAAAATCAATCAGATAGGCGTTGAAGAAATAAATGTGATGTTTCAAGTTGAATCGGATAATATATAAAAGGATATAGGTTTGATTATAACCATGGTTGTACATTTCAGAAACTATATCACTGGTCATTATAGTCGACACGACAACTTCCCATTTACTAATATATTTATAAGGAATTTTTGCTAATAACGTTCATTCATGTGACATAAGAGATTTAGAGCAACATTTCATATATTAGTGACAGTTAAGCTGCTGCACTTGCAAATTTGTAACATCAATCAAATAGATCTGTTATGTATATTCTCTAGTGCGATCTTAAATCGAAAGGAAATGAAGAGTTTCTTCTTTCCAACCAAAGTAGTGATTTTATTGAAAAGTATGAGCGGGTGCACATTATATTATATCCAAAATATAAATATCGGTACGGTTTTTTTATCTGACATGGATGTATTAATTAATAGTGTGTGTGTGTGTGTGTGTGTGTGTGTTTGTGTGTAATAGAATATTCTAGAAAATTTAATCCTTGATTCCTCCTAATAAAGAACAATATCTTGAGGAACTACACAGTATCACACTGTTGCAAAAAGTAAGAGTGAAAAAGTCAAATTATAGGCATAGAATCTTACATATTCGGCAAAGTCATTTTGAAAGCTAAATATTCAGAAGCATCAAAGATAGTTATTTCGAGAATGGAAATATATACCATAAGTTGTTGGTTGTTTCTTGTAAGACTATTTAGATAGAGTACCATCTAGAAAGACTCATGGCTCAGTAGTTGTTGTTTGAAATGCTATACAGATAGAGGATCATCAAAAAAGACTAAGCTATCAACAACCAATATTCCAAGGCTCATCTTAACTTCACTACCAGTTGTTGAAATAATAAAAATAGTAACCATACAAACAAAGTTTGATGGATAAAACTGTAGGACTGCATCATTGTAGTTGGTATTATTTTTTTGCAGTAAGGCCTTACGAAAAATGGGAAGCTAAATCGCATAACATCCTTTCTATGGATTGATATATGGTAGACCAAAATACACTTGCCGTTGGAAATAATGCTATATGAGAAGATACAGTTTTATACCTGAACTATCAGTGACACGATCCTTCCTTCCCAGTCACGAGTAGTAGACGGACCAGATCCGACTGCTCCATGCTATCAGAGACGCGAGAATCACAATCGCATGGACTGCTGCAACATAGGCATGAATAGATAATTCTATACTTGAACTAAACACAACTTGAACAACACTACAATGAAGGAAAACTGAACATGACATTGCTGAACTAACTGTGCATCTATCTGCTAACATCTAATTTGTTAGTCATACACTAGTACTACACTGAACTATAACTGATATTCCAAAGCATACACTTAACTAAAACTGAACTTCGCTGTTGCACTTGCGAAAATTCAGAACCCACACTTGGCATAGCTAACCGCAGTACTGAAAATTCAGAAAATTCAAAAACGAGCAGCTACAACAGCGTAAAAGAGCAATTACTCGTTAGCTAGCCATCGGAATCCACCGATGACAGTGCCTCAGCGCGACTTCGGCTGGCCACAAACGACGAGCCGACTCGATGGTCGCCAGATCTGCCGTCGCCATAGCATCTCCCGCCGCCGCGCCTGCACTCGCCTCCGTCCACGACCAATTCCTGTTCTGCTCGTCGGCCTAGGTGCGCGAAGGGACGGGATGCTGCTCGTTAGCCGGTGGGCTGACCTCCGCACTCGGCGGCAAGAACACGCGGACGCCCAAAACCCTAGCCGCAGGCAAGGGTGCAGGCCTTGAGGCATTGATCTGGAGGGAGGGGAGGGAGGGGTGGAGCTTGGGAGCGTGTAGCATGCGGCCGGAGCTTGCCGGAATCGGTCGGCGTGGGTGGTGGCGGCAGCGAGGAGATCGTGGGGGAGAGGAGCTCGACTGAGGGCCAGGGGTATGGGGACGGGTACGGTGGGGGTGAGATTTGTGTGAGAGAGTTTTTTTAGTGATTTGCGAGAGTGTTTGGTGGGGTGGGAGTGGACCGGGCGGTAGATGGTGTCGCGCGTGGTGGACACGCTTAGTAGTGGCGTGGGTCTCTCACCTGCACTTTAGCTATTGCTTAGTAGTAGCATAGGTTTTACAACCCCTGCTACTACTATATCTTGTCTGTGAGAAATATTTACTAATAGCGTGTTTTTTTGCACAGTGCTACTAATAATATTTACTAGTAGCAAGGGATTAATGTAGCGCGCTACTAGTAATTAGCAGTAGCGTGGGTCAATATAGCATGCTACTAGTAAGCGTCTACCTATAAGCTATTTCCTAGTAGTGGTACTGCGCCGTCCGCTGCACGCCCGGCTGAACACGCCTCCTCGCCTCCATCAAACCCCTCAGTTAAACCCGCATGCAAACCGAGAAACCTACTCTGTCCACACATCCATTCATGAGCGGACCGGAATTAAACGCAACATCGGCCGAGCTCCTCCCATCCACCCTCGGTTTAAACGAGGCCAGACGCGGCCAAGCTCCTACCGTCTGCCCTCTATTTAAACAAGGCCAGACAGATAGCGGGCAAGAATCGTACCCCTCCGCCGCTCCCCCATCTCCTCCTTCACCATTTTCTCCACTCTTCTGATGGCTTCCGAGGAGCCGTTCTCCGGCATACTACCCGGCTGGGTGGCCCGACGAGCCCTATGGATACGGGCGAGGCCTCTCGGTGCTTCACCAACCTCGCTTGGCCCGACGGAGCCAGTTGCCGCCAAAAGCCGGTGCGTGGTTCAGCAACTCGTCGCTCCAGTTCAGCTCGATGAGGAGTGGCGAGTTGCTCCACGGTGGCACGGCAGCGAGCACGCCGTTATGGGCGTCGTCATTGTCGCGTCGTACCATGCCACCAGTGTCTGTGGTGGCCGCGCCTCCCGTCTCTGTGGGCGCGCCTCCCGTGCCTACGGCAGCACCATGCAGGCAGAGATAGAAGCCTGGTGTGTGGAGAGCGACGAGTCGGTGGACAGCTTCTCCATTTCCGCTGCCATCATCGAGGAGAAGTAGAACACGGGAGGCCGCCGCCACTTGGGGGTCCTGTGAAGGCCACCGCCGAGGTGACGACTGCGCATTCAGGTGGATTCTTTGCTGCTTAGTCTCTTCTAAGGACCTTCGTCGACCCCGCAAGTGTCTGCCAAACATGAGGAAGACAAAGGGATCCACGGAGGCCATTTAGAATAGGTACTCCCTCTCCGGCTGGCGGGAAATATTTGTTCTAAGAATGGATAAATTGGATGTATCTATAACTAAAATAAGTCTAGATACATCCATTTCTAGGACAAGTATTTCCGGATGGAGGGAGTATTAATTATACCAAGAGAGTCGGATTAGCACCGCTTAGTTCATGTAAATGTAATGAAATCCATCATGTTTATATGAAGATCCGCCTTTTTTATACGAAATCCTTCATGCTTATATGAAAACAGTATGTGTTAGCACGAATTTCATCTGGTTGGTTAGAGTTGTGAAAATGTATGCCGCTGGCATTTGATGTCGACCTCCGCGGAAGGAAGCAGGAGGAAATTTGCTGGCTGCCGTTGGAGATGCTCTTATGATGGAAATAATAGTCACATCCAATCCATTTGAGTTAATTGTGTGTATGATTCCCCCTCTATAAAAAAGTTAATTGCATGTACAGTGTACACGTGACTTGCAGGGTGGGTATAGCTTCGTACATGAAGTTAAAAAGAAACAAGTCCATCCTTAATCTTGTATTCTATGTTCTCTGTGGTTCCATTGTTAGTACAGTAGTGAAAGAATTATATATTAAATAAGTAATATATAATATAAAAATCTAAAGTTAAAGACAGAATTCAAACTCAGGTCATCGCGTTGCAAGCATCCGACGCTAACCAGTCCAGCACATTTTTGTAGTAGACCATGCTGGAGATATATCTCCATGTCTACTCCGACGATCTTCAACTTCACTCTGAAATTACTTGAACCTTTCAATAATTCAGATTTATGTTTCATCAAGTAAATATACTCAGCATCTACTCAAATTATCTGTGAAGTAAGAACACAACGATATCCACTGCGTGCCTCAGCACTCATTGGACTGCACACATCAAAATGTATTACTTCCAACAAGTTGCTTTCTTGTTCCATCTTACTGAAAACGAGGCCTTTCAGTCATCTTGCACATGTGGTATGATTTGCATGTCTCAAGTGATTCAAAATTAAGTGAGTCCAAATGATCCATCTGTATGGACTTTCTTCATGCATATATACCAATAGACATGGTTTGCATGACTCAATCTTTTAAAAAACGAGTGAGTCCAAAGATCCATCAACATGGAGCTTCTTCATGGGTTTTATACCAATATGACTCAAATGGCAGTGCCACAAGTATGTGGTACTATCATTACTATCTTATATCTTTTGGCATGAACATGTGTATCACTACGATCGAGATTCAATAAACCATTCATTTTAGGTGCAAGACCATTGAAGGTATTATTCAAATAAATAGAGTAACCATTATTCTCCTTAAATGAATAACCGTATTGCGATAAATATAATCCAATCATGTCTATGCTCAACGCAAACACCAAATAACAATTATTTAGGTTTAACACCAATCTCGATGGTAGAGGGAGCGTGCGATGTTTGATCACATCAACCTTGGAACACTTCCAACATATCGTCATCTCACCTTTAGCTAGTCTCCGTAGCCTTTTATTTTGAGTTACTAACACTTAGCAACCGAACCGGTATTTATTACCCTGGTGCTACTAGGAGCACTAGTAAAGTACACATTAATATAACGTATATCCAAAATACTTCTGTCGACCTTGCCAGCCTTCTCATCTACCAAGTATCTAGGGTAGTTCTGCTTCAGTGACCGTTCTCCTCATTACAGAAGCACTTAGTCTCGGGTTTGGGTTCAACCTTGGGTTTCTTCACTAGAGCAGCAACTGATTTGCCGTTTCATGAAGTATCCCTTCTTGAAACTAGTGGTTCTACTAACCATCAACAATTGATGCTCCTACTTGATTTCTACTTTCGCGGTGTCAAACATCGCGAATTGCTCAAGGATCATCATGTCTATCCCTGATATGTTATAGTTCATCACGAAGCTCTAATAGCTTGGTGGCATTGACTATGGAGAACCATAACTATCTCATCTGGAAGATTAACTCCCACTCATTCAAGCGATTGAAGTACTCAGACAATCTAAGCACATGCTCAACAATTGAGCTTTTCTCCCTTAGTTTGCAGGCTTAAGAAACTTGTCAGAGGTCTCATACCTCTTGACGTGGGCACTAGTCTAAAATCCCAATTCCAGTCTTTGGAACATATCATATGTTCTGCACGTTTCAAAAACGTCTTTGGCGCCTCAATTCTAAATCATTAGCATTACGCACTGAACTATCACGTAGTCATCAAAACGTGTATGTCAGATGTTCGTAACATCCATAGGCGACGCTCGAGGTTCAGCACACCGAGCGATGCATTAAGGACATAAGCCTTTTGCGCAGCAACGAGGATAATCCTCCGTTTACGGACCCAGCCCGCATAATATCTACTATCAACTTTCTACTAAATTTTCCCTAGGAACATATCTTAAACAGTAGAACCAAAGCATAAGATACGACATAATTTGCAAAGACCTTTTGACTATGTTCATGATAATTAAGTTCATCTGATTATTTAATGAACTCCCACTTAGATAGACATCCCTCTAGTCATCTAAGTGATACATGATCTGAGTCAACTAGGCTGTGTCCGGTCATCACGTGAGACGGACTAGTCATCATCGGTGAATATCTTCATGTTGATCGTATCTACTATACGACTTATGTTCGACCTTTTGGTCTCTTGTGTTCCGAGGCCATGTCTGTACATGCTAGGCTCGTCAAGTCAACCTAAGTGTTTCGCATGTGTAAATCTGGATTACACCCGTTGTATGCGAACGTTAGAATCTATCACACCTGATCATCACGTGGTGCTTCGAAACAACGAACCTTCGCAACGGTGCACTGTTAGGGGAACACGTCTCTTGAAATTTTAGAGAGGGATCATCTTATTTATGCTACCGTCGTTCTAAGCAAATAAGATGTAAACATGATAAACATCACATGCAAATCATAAAGTGACATGATATGGCCAATATCATCTTGCGCCTTTGATCTCCATCTTCTAGGCATGGCAAGATCACCTTCGTCACCAGCATGACACCATGATCTCCATCATCATCTCTTCATGCAGTTGTCTCGCCAACTATTACTTGTAATTTTATGGCTAACGGTTAGCAATAAAGTAAAGTAATTACATGGCGTTTTTCATTGACACACAGGTCATACAATAAATTAAGACAACTCCTATGGCTCCTGCCGGTTGTCATACTCATCGACATGCAAGTCGTGATTCCTATTACAAGAACATAATCAATCTCATACATCACATATATATTTAATTCATCACATCCTTTTGGCCATATCACATCACATAGCATACCCTGCAAAAACAAGTTAGACGTCCTCTAATTGTTGTTGCATGTTTTACATGGCTGCTATGGGTTTCGAGCAAGAACGTTTCTTACCTACGCAAAAGCCACAACGGTGATATGTCAATTGCTATTTACCCTTCATAAGGACCCTCTTCATCGAATCCAATCAGATTAAAGTGGGAGAGAAAGACACCCGCTAGCCACCTTATGCATCAAGTGCATGTCAGTCGGTGGAACCTGTCTCACGTAAGCATACGTGTAAGGTCGGTCCGGGCCGCTTCATCCCACAATGCCGCTGAATCAAGACAAGACTAGTAACGGCAAGCAAATTGACCAAATCATCGCCCACAACTACTTTGTGTTCTACTCGTGCATAGAATCTACGCATAGACCTAGCTCATTATGCCGCTGTTGGGGAACGTAGCAATAATTCAAAATTTTCCTACGTGTCACCAAGATCAATCTAGGAGATGCTAGAAATGAGAGATAGGGAGTGCATCTTCATACCCTTGAAGATCGCTAAGCGGAAGCGTTACAAGAACGCGGTTGATGGAGTCGTACTCGCGGCGATTCAAATCGCGGAAGATCCGATCTAGCGCCAAACGGACGGCGCCTCCGCGTTCAACACACATATAGCCCGGGGCCGTCTCCTCCTTCTTGATCCAGCAAGGGGAGAGGAGAAGTTGAGGGAGAACTCCAGCAGCACGACGACGTGGTGGTGGAGCTTGTGGTATTCCTGCAGGGCTTCGCCAAGCTCTACGGAGGAGAAGGAAGAGTTGGAGGAGGGAGGGGCTGCGCCAGGAAAGGGGTGTGGCCACCCTCTCTCTCCCTCACTATATATAGGGGGAAGGGGGTGGAGGAGGCGCCCTAGGGTTCCCTAGGGGAGGGTTGGTGGCCACAGGGGAAACCATAGATGGGTTTGGGCGCCCCCACCCCTAGGAAACTTGCCCCCCAAGCCGGGAGGGGCGGCTGCCCTAGTGGAGGCGCCCCCACCTCTCCAGGTTACGTGAGAGGGGTTGGGAGGGGTGCACAACCCCTTAGTGGGCTGGTGTGCCCCCTCCCCTTGGCCCATAAGGCCCCCCAACGCTTGCCGGGGCCTTCGAAACACCTTTCGGTCACGCTGGTCGTCACCCGGTACTCCCAGAACAATTCCGGACTCCAATACCCTTCGTACATATATCGATCTTCACCTCCGGACCATTCTGGAGTTCCTCATCACGTTCAGGATCTCATCCGGGACTCCGAACAACCTTCGGTAACCACATACTATTTCCCATAACAACTCTAGCATCACTGAACCTTAAGTGCATAGACCCTACGGGTTCGGGAACCATGCAGACATGACCGAGACAACCTCCGACCAATAACCAATAGCGGGATCTGGATACCCATATTGGCTCCCACATGTTCCACTATGATCTCATCGGATGAACCACGATGTCGGGGATTCAATCAATCTCGTATACAATTCCCTTTGTCCATCGGTATGTTACTTGCCCGAGATTAGACCGTTGGTATCCCCATACCTCATTCAATCTCGTTACCAGCAAGTCTCTTTACTCGTTCCATAACGCATGATCCCGTGACTAACTCCTTAGTCATATTGAGCTCATTATGATGATGCATTACCGAGTGGGCCCAGAGATACCTCTCCGTCATACGGAGTGACAAATCCCAGTCTCGATTCGTGCCAACCCAACAAACACTTTCGAAGATACCTGTAGTGCACCTTTATAGCCACCCAGTGATGTTGTGACGTTTGATACACCCAAAGCATTCCTACGGTATCCAGGAGTTGCAAAATCTCATGGTCTAAGGAAACAATACTTTGACATTAGAAAAGCTCTAGCAAAACGAACTACACGATCTTGTGCTATGATTAGGATTGGGTCTTGTCCATCACATCATTCTCCTAATGATGTGATCCCGTTATCAATGACATCCAATGTCCATGGTCAGGAAACCATAATCATCTATTGATCAACGAGCTAGTCAACTAGAGGCTCACTAGGGACATGTTGTGGTCTATGTATTCACACATGTATTATGGTTTCCAGTTAATACAATTATAGCATGAACAATAGACAATTATCATGAACAAGGAAATACAATAATAACCATTTTATTATTGCCCCTGGGGCATATTTCAACAACACCTTGATCTGGATGACCGTTTCTTTTGTGTTGCCTAATCACAAACAGTTCATCCAAGTGAACTGTATGATGTACATCGCACACACCTTCATCTGGCTGCCCGTTTCTTTTGTTCCTCCTCATCGAAAACGGTTAATTGAACTGAACCGTATGCCTTGTATCGCACACGCAACTAAAATCTGAACTGTGTTTGATGCATCTGTCATCGCAAACGTTTTGCACCTTTTTTGACGGTTTTTTACACCACCGTTTGCGATTATTGCATCGCACACAGTTTCCTCGAAGGGTCTCTGATCGTAGTGTCGCGTTAGCAGCATCCTGCAGTACTGATTTTTGTTGAATCTTGATTGTAGTGATACACATATTCATAATATTGAAACCAAAAGATTCAAGGTTAATAATGATAGTGCAACTTATTTGTGGCACTACCGTTTAGGTCATATTGGTATAAAGCGCATGAAGAAAGTCCATGTTGATGGGCTTTTGGAATCACTTGATGCTTGCGAACCATGCCTTGCAAGATGACTAAGACTCCATTCTCCGGAACAATGGAGCGAGCAACAGACTTGTTGGAAATAATACATACTGATGTATGCGGTCTGATGAGTGCTGAAGCTCGCGACAGGTATCGTTATTTTCCAACCTTCACAGATGATTTGAGCAGATATGTGTATATCTACTCGATGAAACATAAGCCTGAAACATTTGAAAAGTTCAAAGAATCTCAGAGTGAAGTGGAAAATCATTGTAACAAGAAAATAAAGTTTCTACGATCTGATAGTGGAGGTGAATATTTGAGTCATGAGTTTGGTCTTCCTTTGAAACAATGTGGAATAGTTTCGCAACTCACGCCACCTGGAACACCACAGCGTAATAGTGTGTCCAAACGTCGTAACCATACTTTATTAGATATGGTGCGATCTATGATGTCTCTTACCGATTTATCGCTATCGTTTTGGGGTTATGCTTTAGAGACGGCTGCATTCACGTTAAATAGGGCAACATCTAAATCTGTTGAGACGACACCATATGAACTGTGGTTTGGCAAGAAACCTAAGCTGTCATTTCTTAAAGTTTGGGGCTGCGATGCTTATGTGAAAAAGCTTCAACCTGATAAGCTCGTAACCAAATCGGAGAAATGCGTCTTCATAGGATACCCAAAAGAAACTGTTGGGTACACCTTCTATCACAGATCCGAAGGCACGATATTCGTTGCTAAGAATGTATCCTTTCTAGAGAAGGAGTTTCTCTCAAAAGAAGTGAGTGGGAGGAAAGTAGAACTTGATGATGTAGTTGTGCCTTCTCCCGAATTGGAAAATGGTTCATCACAGAAATCAGTTCCAGTGATGCCTACACCAATTAGTGAGGAAGTTAATGATGATGATCATGAAACTTCAGATCAAGTTACTACCGAACCTCGTAGGTCAACCAGAGTACATTACGCACCAGAGTGGTACGGTAATTCTGTTCTGGAAGTCATGTTACTAGACTATGACGAACCTACGAACTATGAGGAAGCGATGATGAACCCAGATTCCGTGAAATGGCTCCAGGTCATGAAATCTAAGACGGGATCCATGTATAAGAACAAAGTGTGGACTTTGGTGGACTTGCTCGACGATCGGCGAGCCATAGAGAATAAATGGATCTTCAAGAGGAAGCCGGACGCTAATGGTAGTGTTACTATCTACAAAGCTCGAATTGTCGAGAAAGGTTTTAGACAAGTTCAAGGTGTTGAATATGATGAGATTTTCTCACTCGTATCGATGCTTAAGTCTGTCCGAATCATGTTAGCAATTGCCGCATTTTATGAAAACTGGCAAATGGATGTCAAAACTTCATTCCTTAATGGATTTATTAAAGAAGAGTTGTATATGATGCAACCAGAAGGTTTTGTCGATCCTAAAGGTGCTAACAAAGTGTGCAAGCTCCAGTGATCCATCTATGGACTGGTGCAAGCATCTCGGAGTTGGAATATACGCTTTGATGAGTTCATCAAAGCATATATTTTTATACAGACTTTTGGAGAAGCCTGTATTTACAAGAAAGTGAGTGGGAGCACTACAGCCTTTTTGATAAGTATATGTGAATGACATATTGTTGATCAGAAATGATGTAGAATTTTTTGTAAAGCATAAAGGAGTGTTTGAAAGGAGTTTTTTAAAGAAAGTCCTTGGTGAAGCTGCTTACATATTGAGAATCAAGATCTACAGAGATAGATCAAGATGCTTGATAAGATTTTTCAATGAGTACATACCTTGACAAGATTTTGAAGTAGTTCAAAATGGAACAAGTCAAAGAAAGGAGTTCTTGCCTGTATTGCAAGGTGTAAAGTTGAGTAAGACTCAAAACCCAACCACGGCAGAAAATAGAAAGAGAACGAAAGTCATTCCCTATGCCTCAGCCACAGGTTCTATAAAGTATGCTAAGCTGTGTACCAGACCTATTGTGTACCTTGCCATGAGTTTGGCAAAGGGGTACAATAGTGATCCAGGAATAGATCACTGGACAACGGTCAAAATTATCCTTAGAAGACTAAGGAGATATTTCTCAGTTATGGAGGTGATAAAGAGTTCGTCGTAAAGAGTTACGTTGATGCAAGCTTTGACACCGATCTGGATGACTCTGAGTCTCAATCTGGATACATATTGAAAGTGGGAGCAATTAGCTAGAGTATCTCTATGCAGAGCATTGTAGACATAGAAATTTGCAAAATAAATATGGATCTGAATGTGGCACACATGTTGACTAAACTTCTCTCACAAGCAAAACATGATCACACCTTAGTACTCTTTGGGTGTTAATCACATAGCGATGTGAACTAGATTATTGACTCTAGTAAACCCTTTGGGTGTTGATAACATGGCGATGTGAACTACGGGTGTTAATCACATAAAGATGTGAACTATTAGTGTTAAATCACAAGGCCATGTGAACTAGATTATTGACTCTAGTGCAAGTGGGAGACTGAAGGAAATATGCCCTAGAGGCAATAATAAAGTTGTTATTTTATATTTCCTTATATCATGATAAATGTTTATTATCCATGCTAGAATTGTATTAACCAGAAACCTGATACATGTGTGGATACATAGACAAAACACAGTGTCCCTAGTATGCCTCTACTTGACTAGCTTGTTAATCAAAGATGGTTAAGTTTCCCAACCATAGACATGTGTTGTCATTTGATGAACGGGATCACATCATTAGAGAATGATGTGATGGACAAGACCCATCCATTATCTTAGCATTATGAACGTTTAGTTTTATTGCTATTGCTTTATTCATGACTTATACATATTCGTCTGACTATGAGATTATGCAACTCCCGATTACCGGATGAACACTTTGTGTGCTATCAAACATCACAACATAACTAGGTGATTATAAAGATGCTCTATAGGTGTCACCGAAGGTGTTTGTTGAGTTGGCATAGATCAAGATTAGGATTTGGCACTCCGTGTATCAGAGAGGTATCTCTGGGCCCTCTCGGTAGTGCTCATCACTATAAGCCTTGCAGGCAATGTGACTAATGAGTTAGTTGCGGGTGATGTATTGCAGAACGAGTAAATATACTTGTCAGTAACGAGATTGAACTAGGTATGAGGATACCGATGATCGAATCTCGGGCAAGTAACATACCGATGACAAAGGGAATACGTATGTTGTTATGCGGTTTGACAGATAAAGATCTTCGTAGAATATGTAGGAGCCAATATGAGCATCCAGGTTCCTCTATTGGTTATTGACCCGAGATGTGTCTCGGTCATGTCTACATTGTTCTCGAACCCGTAGGGTCCGCACGCTTAACGTTCGATGACGATTTGTATTATGAGTTGTGTGATTTGATGACCGAAGATTGTTCGGAGTCCCAGATGAGATCACGGACATGATGAGGAGTCTCGAAATGGTCGAGAGG
This sequence comes from Triticum dicoccoides, assembly GCF_002162155.2. Lineage (NCBI taxonomy): Eukaryota > Viridiplantae > Streptophyta > Magnoliopsida > Poales > Poaceae > Triticum > Triticum dicoccoides. The sequence goes on along the minus strand of NC_041383.1, from coordinate 144,839,270 downwards.
TAAATACTCATATATTGGAAGGTTACATTCGGACACCGGGATGGTTTCAGGAAGTTTCGGATAAGTTTCGGAGTACTGGGAGGTTACCGGAACCCCCGTGGGAAGGTAATGGGCCAACATGGGCCTTAGTGCAGAAGAGAGGACCGACCATAGGAGGTGACGCCCCCCCCCCTTGCCAATTCGAATTGGACAAGTGGTGGGGGCGGTGCCCCCCTTTCCCTCTCCTACTCCTTCTCTCTTTCCCCCTTTGCTACTCCGGAAAAGGAAAAAGGAAGGGGAATCTTACTAGGACTAGGGAGTCCTAGTAGGACTCCCCACACTTGGCACGCCCCTAGGGGCCGGCCTCCTCCTCCTCCCCTTCGTTATATACGGGGGAGGGGGCACCCCTAAGGCACAACAAGTCTTCTCTTAGCCGTGTGCGGTGCCCCCCTCCATAGTTTAACACTCGGTCATATCATTGTAGTGCTTAGGCGAAGCCCTATGCCGGTAACTTCATCATCACCGTCGCCACGCTGTCGTGCTGACGGAACTCTCTCTCGTCCCCAACTGGATCAAGAGCTCGAGGGATGTCATCGTGCTGAACGTGTGCTGAACACGGAGGTGCCGTATGTTCGGTACTTGGATCAGTTGAATCATGACGACGTTCGGCTACATCAACCGCATTACTAAACGCTTCCGCTTTCGGTCTATGAGGGTACGTGGAGACACTCTCCCATCTCGTTGCTATGCTTCTCCTAGATAGATCTTGTGTGATCGTAGAAATTTTTTTGAATTACTATGTTCCCCAACATGTTGAGCACTATAACCAAGGAGCACACATTGCTTAGAGCGAAAACATAAGTTTGCGAGTGTTATAAGGGCTAAGATTGGGCCAACATGCACAACCAAAAACTCGAACAGTAGTGTAGTCTGGTGTGACGTGCAAGAGGCGTTCAGTGGGAGTTTCATTAGTGATGACACAACTTGGCCACATGTTGATGAGGTGCACAACAGCGAGGAAAGCCTCATCCCAAAATTTAAGTGGCATAGAGGCTGCAGCAAGGATGGCCAGTCCTACTTCAATGATGTGTCTATGTTTGCATTCAGCAGACCCATTTGTTGATGGGCATGAGGACATGAGACATGTGAGAGACACCAATGTTCTGAAAAAAAGAATTCAATTTTTCATATTCACCACCCCAGTCTGACTGGACGACAATGATTTTGCTGTCAAACTTACGTTCAATAAGAGCTTGAAAGTTATGAAAAACTTGAAACACATCCGAACGCTTTTTGATAAGATAGATCCATGTGTATTTGCTAAAATCATCAATGAAGCTAACATAGTAGGAGTGTCTACCAACAGAAGTGGGTGTTGGACCCCATACATCAGGAAAAAATAAGCTGCAAAGGCTTAGTTGACACGCTAGTGGATATAGGATACAGTAATTGATGACGTTTTGCTCTTTGGCATGAATCACAAATAGTTTCTAAAATTCTCTCACCAACAACTAGGAGTTTATTTTTACTAAGGATTTGATGGACTGTAGCAAAAGATGGATGGCCTAAATGATTGTGCCACCTTTCAGCGGAGAGCTTGATGGCACCATAGACTTGTTTATTTTATGAGCAATACTTGGGAAGCAATGCATGGAGACCTTCCACACAGACACCCCTATGGAGAATTTGCTTCATGACCTGATCCTTGATCAAAAAGAAGAACGGGTGAAACTCTAAAAACACAGTGTTGTCAAGAGCAATACGATGGACAGATAGCAAGGTTTTAGAAGCATTGGGAACATGCAAGATATCATTTATCTCAAGATTTTTGTATGGGGTTTTGATATGTGAATGACCGGTGTGACTTATCTCCATACCTGCACCATTTGCCGCGGTATAGACTTGATCATTGCCATGGTACTTCAATTCACCCGTGATATGGTTGGCCGACCCGTTATCCATGTACCAATTGCTATCAACACCGTACATATCAGCTGCACCAACAAATCTTTTTCTTTTGGGAAGTATCATCTGCATAGCGCCAATCACAATCCTTAGCAAGATGACTAGTTTTTTTTTACAGTTTTGGCATTTACCCTCGTAGCCTTCATAGCCTTGGAAGTTGCACCCCCTATTGGAGTTCAGACGCTGACCACTGTTGTTGTTGGAGTTGCCCTAGTGATAGTAGTCGCCGCCACCACCACCACCAGGGTAGGCGCCGCAACCGCCGTTGTTGTTCTCGTGGTATCCAGCACCACCGTTGGGGTAGCCGGCAATGCCGCCACGTAGCCGCCGCCACCATATCTGCCGCCGCCGTAGCCGCTGTAGCCACCGCCACCAGATTCGTTGCCCCCATAGCCGCCATTGCCACAGGGACCACCGCCGTTGCCCTTCTGGTTTTGGTTGCCGCGGTAGCCGCCTTTGTTGCCTCCCTATCGGCCGCCACTGCGAGAGATGGCGTTTGCTGAGGATTTGAAGCCGCCTGCTCCATTGCCATGGAACATCTCAACCCTCTGGTCGAAGTTGGCCACGAGAGAGAAAAGAGTGTCGACGGTGATGTGCTCAGTGCGAACATCCAGCGCAGAAACGATGGGCTGATGCTCCATGTCAAGATCGGTGATGATGAAGGAGATGAGCTCGCCCTCACCGAGCGGTTTGCCTGCTGCCGCAAGCTCGTCGGGGAGAGATCGCATGTGCCCAAAGTAGGTTGTGGTCGACTGGGACCCCTTCTGTGAATTGGTGAGGGCAGCTCGTATGTTGTTGACGCACGACAAGGATACAACAGAAAACATGTTTCCCAATGCATCCCAGATCGCATGAGATTTCTCAAGGGTGGCGACTTGGACGAGGACTTCTTTGGATAGGTTTCCGAGGAGGTAAGCAACTATTTGTTGATCTTGGATAAGCCATGGTGAGTAGGCAGGATTTGAGACAACATGTTCCTTCCCTTCGGCGTTTTTGGTGATGATGGTTTTTGGAGGTTCTTGGCTGGTTTGATCGATATAGCCATAGAGACCAACGCCCATGATCTGGGATCTGGCCTGAGCACGCCATATGACATAATTGTTGCGGGTGAGTGGCTCGGAGGTGTTATTGTTTAGGCCAGAGAAGATGGTTGAGCTAGAGGTGGACATGGTGGCTGAGGTGTTCGATGGAAGCTAGGGTTTTGGCGAGGTGGAGGTGAGATCGTCGGGAGGAAGATGAGGCGAGCTAGACGAGATGGAAGAGTCCCGCTCCGTATACCGTGTTGGATAATGGGTAAAGCGTCTCAATCACCCTTTGTATTAACTAAAGAAGCTTGTGATATTATTTTCATTAGCACAGTGCAAATCAAACCAAAAATATACACATGCTCGCCCTTTGTAAAGAACTACTATTACTATATATGCTCTACTTTGTACAAAATCATATGTATATTATTCTTGCCCCTAAATTGTTGCTTTGTGCCGAACCACTATTACTATATTATGCTTTGATCTGAGTTTTGGTGCTTAAATCAAGTATTTATGGAGACCATGCCCTTATGCAAGTCTTCAGGCCTTGCTGGGTTGTTTTATTGTTGTGAATGCATCATCATGGGTGATTGTAGTTACATTGCCTCCTTCACACTTACATCCACCTTCAATCAGGTAGACACTTCCTTTTTCCACATAAAATCAAGTGAATGTTGTACTCCCAAACCAATTAGCACGTTTAGGTTTGATAGATACCGTGCATTGATCCCTCCACTTTTGAATTTTTTTATTAATGTCATCTCCGATTTACTCCCGTTCTCATTTTTTGTGCTTCTTGGATCTGGCAGCTCCATGGACACATGGAAACCTATCATCATGTTTAAGGACTAAGTGTGGAGTTACTTGTGCAAGTTACACCGTCAGCAAACACATGAAGACCTGCATGCTATCATCGCAAGTTGAGCATTTACGTGCTCTAAGTTAATCTGTTAGGGAGAAAACAAAGGCTTGTGTGCCCATTAGTAATTTTTTGTGTTTATCATAGTGGGCACCTTATCTATCTGTAACATGTGACCTGTGCAACTGCAAAGGTGTTGGGCAATAAAAATTCTGTGTAACACATGTTCTTATACACTTTGCCTATGCTTAGTATAGAAACTATGCATAGTTGTTACTCTCTTTTTTTGGCCTTGTGTAGTATATATTGTAAATAAATTATCATGAACTATTGAGCCTTTCACATACCGAACCTTTGCATTATTGCTTTCATCGTATAAACATATGAAATACAAAATGTTTCATACCAGGTTGGATATGGCTGGGGCGGGTGGGGTGCGACAAGCCGCACTTCCTATCTAGTTGGATAGGGTGGGAATCGAACCCACATGCCAACGTCTCCGCGACTCAGCGAGATAACCACTGGACCACGAAACCTGAGTTATCCACAATGAGAAAATAATGGTATTTAATACTTCTTTTTGGACAACATTAACACATTCTATACCCATATAAATCAATTGGAAAACAAAACATATATTTGCAATAAAATATTCACCAGCATTGAAAAAAAGTTGATGGAATTAATTTTTTTATTTGTTTTGAAAAAGGTTCATCAAATTTTAAAAAAAGTTCACGAATTTGAGTACAAGTTCATTAATTTCAAAATGGTTCAACGATTTTGAAGAAAAAAATCATAGATTTTGAATAAAAGTTCATCAATTTTGAAGAAAAGCTCACAAATCTGAAAATTGATTTTAAAAAACATTCATAGATTTTGAATAAAAGTCCATCGATTTTGAATAAAAGTTCACACATTTTAAAAAACTTCATCGATTTAAAAAATGTTCATCAAATTTGAAAAAATAAATAACAATTTTTATTCTGGAAAATCAAATCGAGAATTTAAAATGTTCAAGTGCTGTAGTTTTTTCACAAATTATGAAAAGGTTCATAAAATTTTAAAAAATGTTCACAAATTTTAAAAGTTTATTAACTTTGAAAAAAGTTCATCGGATTTGGAAGAAATGTCACCAAATTTGAAAAAAAGTTCATCAATTTTTTAAAAAAGTTCACAAATTTCAAAAAGAATTATTAACTTTGAAAAAAGTTCATCAGATTTGAAAGAAATGTCACCAAATTTGAGAAAAAAAGTTCATCAATTTGAAGCTTGATTTGAAAAAAACTTCACTGATTTCGAAAAACAATCGTCGAATTAGAAAAATTCCGTGAATTTTCAATAAAATAAAAATAAATAAGAAGAGAGTAAAAAAGGGAAGAAATAAAAAAGGGGAGACAGAACCATAATAGGAAAATGGATTGAGGCAGTCACAACTTGTGCGTTGTCCCGAGTAGCTCTTGTTTTTTGAGCAAAAAGAGTAGGTTGCAGGTTCAACTCACCGCGCGTGCGACTTTTTTTTGCATGATTTTAGAAAGAAAAACCCAGGGAATGGGCCGGCCTAGCACGGAGGGATGGGTGTGCGCCCGTTTGCGCGTATCAAGGAATGGGCGCTTAAGGCTACGTTTAGGAAATGCCAGTGACCGAAGGCCAGGAGGTTGGTGGGCCGCGGCTATAGGCGTGAAATAGGAGGAGCTCCCTGATAATGGATTTAGTGCTTTGCCGGCCTGACCCAGCGACAATTGGACTGCCTAACGTGTATCACCTGGCCCAAAGTCCAATCCCGACAACATACTATAAAATGGCTACGGCTTGACCTAGATTCCTCCCAAATCTCGCCGAGCCCTCTGCCGCCGCTTTTTTGCCTGCCTTGCACCGCCGCCGCCCCCTCTCCCTCTCTTCTAGATTTCTCCAGTCGATCTGCCTGTGTCCGTCTTTACCCACGCTTCTAGATCAACAGCTTCTGGTATCTTTCGGCGAGAACCTCCCTACCGCTAGGCCATCTGAAGATTCTGATAATTGGAGGCTTACAATATTTTTTGCGCAGGTAGTGTATTTTCCAATCTGCAGTATTGGTTAATGTTTTGCAGTAATCCGATATCTCAGCCTAATATTCATTCTCCGTCTTTCTTTTGAGATTCAGGTGACATTATGAGTCGTAGGTATTTGAATCTGATAGTGCACGACTTCAGTAGTCGCATCTATTCGCTGTGCCGCATCGATGTCCGCAAGCACCTCTTCTACGAAGACTCTGAAATGGCACAACGAGCAGCACACCCCGCAGGAGAGAAGTTGAAGAACATTCGTGGAGTGTTGGCAGCGATGGGCGGCTGGAAAAGATTACCTCCGCCGGCAATAAATTTCCAGGCATCGCCCAGTATCGTAAACAAGACTTCGGTGCATTTGTTCGCTTTACTGGGAGGGGAGAGCAACATCCTTTACTCTGACAATAATTGTCAGACCACACTCTGCAACATTGACTTGAAAATCGTCGATCCCTTCGCTCCTCCCAATTCATGCAAGAGTGCAAATGCCATCAGTCTCCCCATAACCCAGGCCCATCTTGAACCTCCCTCATTGTACGTCTTGGATCTCCCCTCCACTCCCAGAACCGCTTGCTCCTTTGAGGTCCTCTCGCTCCGCGAGAACAAACCGGCTCTTCCTAGGGAATGGAGCTGGGAAATTCTGCCGCTGCCACCATTTTTCTGCAATCGAAAAATAGCCCCCGACTTGTATTCTTATGCTGTGGTTAATGGTTCTACCATATGCATTTCATCTCTGAATCAGACTATAGGCACCTACACCTTTGACACAGTGAGCAAGGAATGGAGCCAAGCTGCGCGCTGGGCACTGCCCTTCTTTGGCAAAGCTGAGTTTGTCCCTGAGCTCAACCTCTGGTTTGGCCTCTCAGCCTGCAACCCCTTCTCCAGCTTATGTGCTGTCGATCTCTCTGGAGTAGACTCTGGGCAGTCAGCAAAGTTGCAGCATACATGGGATTATCTTGATCTGCCTGAGGACGAGCCGTGGTTGCCATCCCAGCTGCACCTGTTCAACCTTGGCTTAGGCAAGTTTTGTGTTGCCACCTTCTTCGGGACCGAGTTGCGCACCTGTGATATGTCACCCTATTCTACAGATTCAGATTATGAGGACACATATGGAAGGGAGTTTGCTGTCTTCACCGGCCTGGAGGTGAAGCGCAGAAACGATGGTGAGGGTCCTCTCCAGTTGATCAGGCACATGTCCAAACGTTTCAGCATTGGAAGCCGTAACATCGAGTGTGTGCTCTAAAGAATATTTTGTTTGTCGCCTGGCTGGTGATCCTTGCACAGCCGCAGCAGCTCGAGGTTAATTACAACTAGTTATACTGTGAGCAAAGTTCAAAAAAGCGCTGGGCGCTAATTATGCGTTTGGGCACCTACTTGCGCTTTTCTAGCTTAGGCGTGATTAGGCGAAATTAGGCGCAATTAGGCGTTAGTACTGTAACATGAAGAAATAAGCTAGATGGGCTGGGCTAGCCCACTAAACCATAGGCCCATCTTCATATCCTCCTACTAAAAGCTCTCGTCTGCTGCAGTCGATAGGAAATTTAGGTTTCCTCCTCACGCCGCCTCCCCCCCTCGTCCTTTCTGTCTCGTTGCACGAGGCTGCCTCCCTCCCTCTTCCTCTGTCCCTTGTCGGAGAAGCTCGATCCCTCGCCGGAGAAGCTCAATCCCTCCCCGGAGAAGCTCGATTTGTCGTCGGGGCAGTTGAATCCCTCGTCGGCGAGGATGAATCCTCGCAGGGGAGGTCGAATCCTCGCCGGGGAGACTGATTTCTCACCTCAGAAAGCTGATTCCTCGCCGGAGAGGCTGATTTCTCGCCGGAGGACCTCGCCGGCCGCTTTTTTGAGCGCCTAGGGCCAAAGCGAGGCGCTATGCCAACGCCCAGCGCTTAAGCGCGCCTAGGCGAGCGCCTAATAGCGCCTTCTTGAACAGTGACTGTGAGGTGTTATATCGGGTAACTCTAAGAGCTTGCTTATGTCTGCTTTATTTTACTGTAAGGTGTCTTTATCTCTGCTGGAAACCTTTGGGACTTGCTATGCAGATCAACATGATACTATCTCTTATTTATATTTGTGAATCTCTCGTAACTAATTATAAACTTGTTAACAGTAAATGAATTATTAGCTTTGTAATAGATGTTAAATGGATTAACTGATGGAATTGCTTGATTCCAATTTGGATACTATCTCTGCTGGAAACATTTGGGACTTGCTATGCAGATCAAAATATTACTATCTCTTATTTATATTTGTGAATCTCCGGTAACTAATTATAACCTTCTTAACAGTAAATGAATTATTAGCTTTGTAATAGATGTTAAATGGATTAATTGATGGAATTGCTTGATACCAATTTGGATGCTCACATTCCTTATGTGCGTCCTATAGTTCCCTTCAATATATTGAATAGATGGAAATAAATTAAACTATGGCAAGAGTGGCAATTTACAACCTTGTGGTAGCCATTTAGCAATCAAATCACAGATGAAACCTCTAACTTCACGAATCAGCTAGTGAACTCAGAGAATACATACAAATATTCCTCCGTTCCATATTAACTTCCGATCAAATGGATTTATCTAACACTAAAATAGGTCTAGGTACGTCGTTTCAGCCACAGGTAATATGTGATGGAGGGACTAAGAGCAACTCCAATGGGCGACCCATTTCGTCCGCGGCCGTCCGTTTGGGTCGGCGCGGACAAAAAAGCCGGCCCAATGCGCCGACCCAAACGGATGCACGTCCGCTTTCGTTCACCTGCCGACCCATTCCCGGCCCATTTTTGAGCCTGATTTGTGTCGGCGCGTGTCCGCGACGGACGCGCGCTCGCCCTCTTTCCTCACCGGGCCCGTTGGTTGGTGGCACGTTGAATTCACACCCTCGCTTGCTTGCTTCGTCGTCGACGCCGCCGGCCATTTTTTCAGATAAAAATCGTTACATATATAGTTCTAGCGTACACAGATAAAAGAAAAGACCACTACTCGTTGCTTTCTGACTCCGACTCGGTAATGTCCTTCTTCGACGTCTGAATGTAGGCATCAGCATGCTGCTCGTCTTCAAAGTCCCAACCCGACATTTCTCGTAGCTTCAGTTTCAATTGAGCTGCCTGTTTTCGCGAACGCTTGTCCTCCCGATAGGCGGCTCGCTTCCTCCTCCTCGCGTCCCTCTCCAACCTCCTTTGCTTGTAGAACTGGCGCTCGTCGATGATGTCCTGCGGGAAGCGTTCGCGCCATAGCACCAAGGTTTTCACGTCCATCTCGACGCTGCCGCCTCCGGTGGACACGCGATCCTCGTCGGTGAAAAGCCGTGGGAGAGGCGCCAGATCCTGCGCTCGCTGGCTCGACATGTCGGGAAAATTCATATCCCGACGAGGCCTCAGGAGGCGCCATGCCGCCGCGTCGTGCGCGCGGGCCGCCGCCTCTGCGGTGTCGAAGGTGCCGAGGATGAGACGTTTCTCGCGAAACCAGATCTCGGAGGAGAAGGCGTCGGAGCGGCGCTCGTGGACTCCGCGGAAATCCGAAGC
>NC_041383.1:144823721-144829429 GCF_002162155.2 Triticum dicoccoides | reverse complement strand
GAGTGTGGAGGGAGCGCCTTCTTATAACGAGCGCCGGCCGTGGCGCGCGCGCATCCCGCGCGCTGGAGCGCCAAAACGAGCACGCGCTAGGCCGCTTTCCCCGCGCGCGCGAACCTTTCTCGCGCGTTGGAGCGCCAAAATCAGGGTGACGACATGGACTCTCGCATGATCTAAAACGCGCGTGGTCATGAAATGGGTCAGCCCGTTGGACGCACTGCCGACCCAAAGCTAAAAGAGGGCGGACGGCGGGCGGGCGACCGATTTAAATGGACAAAAAGCGGACAAAAACACCATCCGTTTGGGTCGGCCCGTTGGAGTTGCTCTAGGAGATTTTTCGGTTATTAAGACAAGATAATTTGGCATCCCATTGCATGGTTTTGTTAACTCTCCTGTCAAGCACACCAACCATTGGTCGTTTGTAAACTATAAGTGTAAATGTATACATTGATTTATTTTTTCCACTGAGTGCACAAATTGCTGGGAAAAAATGTCACTTTTGCAGCGATACAACCGTGGTAATGTTCCATTTCCAAATTAAGCCAAAAAGCATCAATTGTATAGCTAGAAATATGGTGAGCAAGTAAAAGCTTAAATATCCACAAGCTCAATTGATACAGAGGTTCCTCCACTGCCAGTCTCCAAATTCCAAGCAGAAAGGATCTTCCTCTTTATGTTGCAAAATTCTTTTTACAGATTTTTGGAAGCTGCTACTTTTAAGAAAGGTGAGTTGTGATGACAAGTTGGTTTGACAACTAATAAACCTGAATGATGCAGCCTGGAGAAACTACTACTTTGTCCAAAAAAGCTTGTCTTATATTTGTCTAGTTGTCTATGTATCTAGACACGTTTTAATGTTACATGTATCTGTATCTAGACAAATTTAAATTAAACTTTTTGGTACGGAGGTAATATAAAATTATCATGGTCATCTTTACATGCAATTGCAACCAGATTCTATATGTGCAATATCTTTTTTTCAACACTAGTAAGCATGCGCGATGCAACGCGCGACATCACAATATAAAAAAAAATTATTTTTCATCTAGTTAGACTTATAAAAATATATTCTCTACTACCCCCTCTGTCCCAAAATAAGTATCTCAAGTACTTATAAAAGAGCGAACATGATTTGCTCTAAGCACACCCCATAAAATGCACACGGACCTATAACCACTACGTGATTAGGCTAACTAACCTATAACCACTGCATGATTAGGCTAACAAAGAGCATCTCCAACAGCCGCATAAAAATTTTGCGCCCAATAAAAATTATAACGCGCCACTGTAGCACTTTTAATCCATCGGGACTAACATTAATTTGGAGCTGTTCGGTGAAAAAAAATAATTCAGCACACGGTGCTCTTCTTGGCGCATGTTCGAGATGCTCTAAACTTAGGTAATTTATAAGTTATAAGTTGATGAGTTGACTGACCGTGCTCCACTGGGATAAGACTTGCCATTCTTCCCATGCTCCCATCCGTGTTTCTGCATACGTGGCTTGATTTGATTGGAAGAAAATAAGACCCGATTAGAAAAGAAAAAGGGAAAAGGACAGCCGTAGGATGAAGTGGAAGCATGGATGGGAGCATGAAAATGGAGCAGGCAAGCCGGATCCCAGAGGAATTGGCCCTATGCCTCCCGACGTGCCCCTCTCCATGGGAGTAGAGGGCGTCGTTGCGTGATTGTAGGGGATGCGAACGCAGAGTGCGGAGTTTTGTATTTTCGTCTGCGGTGGAGCGGATCCGGCTTGCCTGCTCCATTTTCATGCTCCCATCCGTGCTTTTACTTTATTCTACGGCTGTCTTTTCCTTTTTTTTTCTAATCGGGTTTTATTTTCTTCCAATCAAATCAAGTCATGTATGCGGAAACACGGATGAAAGCATGGGAAGAAGGAAGCACGCAAGTCTTGTCCATTCCTCCGTCGTCGAGGCCACCGTTTCCTTCTTTTCTTTCCTGTGGCATCGGCCCCAATCTCATCCCGCCTCCAACTCCTCCGCCTCACAGGCCACGTGCTCAGCACAGGCCGTCGTCCTCGGCGCAAAAGGGGCGCAGTTTGGAGAGACCTAATCCACAACGCCATTGACGCTGTCCTCTCCTCGCATGGCCTACCAAGGTCCGTCTCCTCCAATTCCTTCATCTGGATTCCATCTCGGATTTGTCGAATCCTATCATCCCGGATTCCATCTCAACCCCTCCCCTCCTCTCGAAGACGGCCATGGCCGTGCTACGTCTTCCCCACCTTCCTACGTCTTCCGGATCAGCCTTCGATCCCTCGATTTCGTGTGTACTGTGAGCCGCCGCCGATGTTTAGAACGCAAATTGAGGGCGAGCTGGGAGGTGACGGAGGTGCGTTGCCGCCGGCTACATCTTGGCGTCGTCCCTGGTTAGTTCACCTCCGATGGATCATGGGACATACTTCTATCTGGCCCTGGCTCTCCCTTCAAGCATATCCGTGCGAAGCCGCCGCTTTCAAGTTGCCTGATGGACGGCATGGGGGCGTATGGCGGCTGCAGACGTCGATCCTCCCTCATCTTCCCGGATTCGCCGAATGTACGAGGGCCGATACAACCACCCCTAGCCTTGCTTCCACAGGACCGGCCCCTAACAAGCAGCATATATCTTCTCCATGATTACTATTTCCCTTTTTCTTTTTTTCTTTTCAGTGAGAACGAACACATGCACATATGATTTAGTGAGTGGCGTTCATTTACTTGCTTGATCCATAGGAACTGGAGTTCAAGAAGCAACACTACTGATCTTGATTTCTGCTGTAACCATTGCAACGAGGTGAATTGCATTTTTGTGTATATGTTCATGTACTGTACTATTTAGGTTCAGAATCATTTTTAACAGTTTTGTTAATGTTCTTCCTCACGGGCCTTCCTGTTATAGTGTTACTTTTTATGAGAACAATACAACTTTTGAACTCAGTCTATAATGATTAACCTCTGCTTACTGTAAGTTTGAGCTCTACTCTGGAATTGCTTTGATCGACTACCAATTACTATGCACCTCTGACATGTATTGGCAAATGCAGCCGTGATGGTGGGCCGTCCCAAGAAAACATTTATGGATGAATGGATGATTGCTTTCATACTTCACAACTGTTGAATTCTTCTCTTCTTTGGGTATGTATTTTCTGAATAAAAAAGGTTGGATTTCCACTAAAAGCCATATAGAGTCTGCTCAATTGGTTGATGAGCAAAGTTCTGGATGCACATATCCTCATTGTGACTTTCTTAAACTCCAGTATAAAAGCCATATAGAGTCTGCTCAATTGGTTGATGAGCAAAGTTCTGGGTTCACACGTCCTCATTGTGATTTTCTTTTGAGTCAAATGAATAATGTAGTGCCATTTCAACTACAAAATTTTGTTCAGTCTCGGTTTAATGCAGCTTATAAGTGCACAGCCAGGACAAATTTTGATTGTCGTACTTGTAGGACTCTAGAAGAAATGTGCAGTATGACTCTATGAGCAGTGTAATATATGGATCACTTGGTTGTACGTATGTGTCACTCAATTATAGTGAGTGCTGTAAGGCAAGTGATTCTGTTTGTTTGTTTAAGATAATAAATAAAATGCAGATACTAGAGAAAAGTTGAAGGTTAGAGATTAACTTTTATGATGCAATTTTTTATTTCTCTAGAGGAAAACAGTCTCCTTAATGTTCAGGATATCCTTAATGCTTCAACGGTGCTTGTCTGAGAATTAACATTGTTCCTGAATGCAGGTTTACCCAAAAGGGTTACTCGGTTAGTTTATACGAGTCATCCTCATTAAAGCTCTACTTTACTCACTGGGAAGTGGTGAATCGCCGTTCCTTGACATTGTGGCATATGCTGGGATGGGTTTGCCGGTACCTCACTTGCGATGCTTGTCCTCATCTTCTGGAGCTACTCATACTATTTTGTGCTGCCGTGGTTCTGTATCTTCTACAGGGTGCATCGAGGACTTATGAGAGACATCCTAGTAGGAACCACTACTTTCTTCTATTCCTCACGGCTACGCAATTCCCCATGCTTTTTTGGCTAGGCAACATCAAGGGCTGATGTTTCAGTCTTATCTCAGAACAGGGACACCTTTCCTTCTTTTCTTCAAAGTTCAAAGCTAAAACTCGATCAGAATAAAGTTTGAGGTTTAGTCTTACCGTAGAACTTTGGTAGTAGCCTTGTCTATAGTTCAGGCTCTTGTTGGAGTGGTAAATTTCTTGATATAGGGCCTGAAAAATTGCAGTTGAGGTTATCTTTTTGGCATGGAAAGGATGTTTCCATGATTTATGACTAGCTGAAGACAAATGAATACATGGATTTTGAATATTGGATCGTACCTTGTCTTCAATTCTCACCGTTCATATTTGTGCCATCTGCTAACATATTTTCAGCTGTTATCTTGTACTAGATGATCCGTTGCGCCGATGGCGCAAAGGGCGAGAGCGAACCAAGGACTGATAACTTGATCGAGGAAGAAACTTCATTTCCTTAATAGCATTTGGCAGATTAGAATAAAAATGAAGTACCATCAGGTTGATCTCTAATTTTCACCGAACTAACAAAAAACACATTTTACACTGCCCGTGTGCTACTATTACTGTTCATTTGGAGTAGGATTTGTAAGTGAATGTTTATCTACTGCTGCACTCAAGTTAACTTGAATTAGGTCGGATGAATCAGATACTTCTGCCATTGGCATGAGCAGGTCGATAGGGCATGCACACTATACTGCCACTTCTGCTTCAGAAGTAAAACTTTTTGTATCTTTGATCATGTTTCTAAGAAAAAGTATCAAGGGAACCAGCTATGAGGATAAATAAACGACCAAATTTAGATGTGTGTACTTCAGGTACCTGTCGGCAATGACATCGATCACCTGGTCTCCGCAGAACACATCCAACTCTTCCTGCTATCCTGCAACATGTGGCCACCCCAAGCCTGAAATACTCGATGCTTCATCCAACCTCTGAGTGGCAGTAAGGCGAAACCAAGATCGATGTCATGATAAAGCTTTCCAAAAAAAATCAGTGTTTTAACTCATCCATCTAAATCAATTTCCTTGTACTCTGTTTCTATGCACTAAGTGTGCCAAACCGCTAAGGAAAAAACATATTTTATGTTATCATATGTAATCAAATACTATGGTAAATGCAATGTATCGCCTGTATGGAGCATCACATGATATATGAAATCAACCAGCACAGGTAGTAGTAGAACCAGCAGCACCCAACAACATTGAACACATACAACCAACATCACACACATCTAGCAGCAGCACAAGCAGTAGCCGTACCCCTCAAACAAACAACACAAGCACACAGTACAGTAGTAGTGTCCAGAAACAAGAAACCGCAGTCTCACAGGGCGCTCTCAGTGATTTGGAACATCTGACCGTCCATCTCGTTGGCTTGATGAGATCTGGCTGTTGGATCGAGGCGCTGGAGGACCTCGGCCGTCGGATCAAACCCAAGCTCCCGTAGTTACTCCCGCGGTGAAACATCTCATGCCACCGCCTGTAAAATCGATGCCCCGCCAAGGGCATTTGGGTCATTTCGCTGCCGGCTATAAAATGGCCGAGGCTCCCGTGGAACCCTAGGCGCCTCCTCGATCGCGTCCTTCTCTCCCCTTCCGCCGCCTCGCCCGCCCAGCCCCGCCCGTTCCGCGCCTCGCCCGCCCCACCCGTCCCGCTTGCCGTGGCTGATGACCCCGCCCCGTCC
>NC_041383.1:144800905-144823267 GCF_002162155.2 Triticum dicoccoides | reverse complement strand
GCTTGCCATGGCCAATGACCCCACCCCGCCCCGCCGCCTCGCCCGCCCCGCTCGCCGTGGCCGATGACCGCGCCGTCAGGGACTGCTGCCACTCGATGAGGAGGCATGGACCTTGGCGCAGACCCGTGCTCCCGAGCGGCGGCAGCGGCGGATCCCTCCTCATCGCGGAGCCAGCCCTCCCGTCAACGCCACGCCGCGCCGGGTTGAGGCAGAGCCGATCAGTAAGTGTGACACGGCGACGGGGGTTCAATTCATCAAATAGGTGATTTTCCGTTTTGGCTACCCTCACAGCGTTATAACTGATAATGGCACTAATCTGTCTAAAGGTGCTATGAAAGAATTCTGTCAACGAGAGCATATTGGTCTTGATGTGTCATCAGTGGCTCACCTCAGTCCAATGGCCAAGCTAAAAGAGACAAGCAAGAAATTTTGAGAGGCATAAAGCCCCGGCTTATGGTCCCTTTGCAGAGGACACCGGGTTGTTGGGTGGAGGAGTTGCCTTCAGTGCTACGGAGTATCAATACTACCCCCAACAAATCTACGGGTTACACGCCTTTCTTCATGGTTTACGGAGCAGAGGCGGTTCTCCCTAGTGACATCCGTCACGACTCGCCCCGTGTGATGACTTATGTTGAAGCTGATAATGAAAAAGCACGTCAGGATGCTCTTGACCTGTTGGATGAGGAGTGTGACCTTGCGGCGGCTCATTCGGCGATTTACCAGCAAGATCTGCGTCGTTATCATAGCCGCTGGGTTAAAACCAGGACCTTTCAAGGAGATTTGGTGCTCCGACTCATCTAGAATCAAACTGACATGCACAAGTTATCCCCACCTTGGGAAGGCCCCTTTGTGGTCAGTAAAAACCTGAACAACAGGTCATACTACCTTATTGATGTTCGAGACCACAAGGACTCACGCACATCAGAGGAGGAGACCCGCCGGCCGTGGAATATTGCTCATCTTCAGCCTTATTACACTTGAGCCACCGGTTCTTGTGATGTACATATTTAGACCAATGTATATATTATGATTCAGTTTAATAAAGCCGGCACCCCTGAGAATTCGGGGCCTCTGTCGTTTCAGTTTCCAGCAAAATTGAGTCTTTGTTCCCTGATTCATTAGTCTCATGGGGGCTTTCTATTCATTGAGCATAGATGTTCACACCCATGAGATCCGGTTCTCAAGTCGACTTATTGGACATTTGGGGGCTTCCTGCTTAATGAACATAGCTCGCTCACCCATCTTGATCCAGCCTTCGGCCACCTTATTGGACATTTGGGGGCTTGAACATAGCTCGCTCACCCATCTTGATCCGGCCTCCGGCCACCTTATTGGACATTTGGGGGCTTCCTGTTCAATGAACATAGCTCGCTCACCCATCTTGATCCAGTCTCCGGCCACCTTATTGGACATTTGGGGGTTTCCTGTTCAATGAACATAGCTCGCTCACCCATCTTGATCCGGCCTCCGGCCACCTTACTGGACATTTGGGGGCTTCCTGTTCAATGAACATAGCTCGCTCACCCATCTCGATCCGGCCTCCGACCACCTTATTGGACATTTGTGGGCTTCCTGTTCAATGAACATAGCTCGCTCACCCATCTTGATCCGGCCTCCGGCCACCTTATTGGTCACATGGGGGCTTCCTGCTCCCCGAGCATAGCTGTTCACACCCATGTGATCTGGTTTCCAAGCCGAACATTGAGTTAAACCTGCCTGTTTGCTTGATACTACTCCGCTAGGTGACCCACCGTACTCTTGACAGTTACTCTTTTAATAAGACCCTGAACTCGTCAACGTTAAAACGGCGACCTTTGTCATGTGAGAGCTGGCTTACAGAGAGCTAGGACAAACTCACATGTTGTCGCAGTCTCTTCGCTATGTGGCCCGTTTGTACTCTTGCCAGTTACTCTTTTCAATAAGACCCTGAACTGGTTAAGGTTAAAACAACGGATTTATGTCACGTGAGAGCTGACTTATGGGATAAAAACGAAAAAAAATCAAAAATAGAATCGAGCGGCACTCTTCTGGATTTATGTCAAGCTTCCGGCTTGCAAACTTACATATTTACAACACTGATATGCTATTGGTCTACAGGTATGATATCATATTTGAATAAGTATTTGGTTTTTTCAAACCGCCCTGGTTCTAGACTTTAAGTCGCCAGGAGATATGATGTTGGATATTATGACCCGCCCTGGCGAAAACTGCCAGGGCGTTTTTTCTTCAATGTGCAGATGCGTTATGAGATAATATGATCTACTTTCCATACTCTTTCAAGGCAAAAGAATAAGTACCATCAGTTTTCCAGAGGATAAAATGTGCACGATGGCACGACAGATCATTGTTTTACTAGTCTATTACATGGATCCGTGAGCCCAAATGATTAAGTATTTTTCAGGCAATGTTTGATGACGCAGATTATGAGTTGTCCAGTGGATCAATTTTCCTGGTCTTGGTAGCTTGAGGCTTCTTGGTCATCCCGCGCCGGTTCTTCTTCTTCCTCCGTTGTCTGGAAGTCAGGCGATGACCAATTGGTGCCAATCAAGGCTTGAAATTCAGCTTCATCATCGATAAGCTCAGACGGATCGATTTCAGGGGCGAAAGTATGCTTACGGATTGGAGGGATGAGATCCACAATTTTGTACATTGGCGTTGGCATTTTCTGATTGTCAGCTGTATAAGCCGCCTGATACCTTGAAAGATCTGTTTCTTCAGCAATAAGGCTCACCAACGGACGTATCTCTTTCACACAAGCAGCATAATCCTTTTTATCAAAGGGAGACACGTCCTCTTTGAAGCTGGGGCAGCCAGTAGCTAGCTCGTCCGGGTCTAATTCTGCCTGCCATGCCTTCGCGCGGCTTAAAGCCGTAATGGCACCGGCTCTGGCGGCTGACCGCTTGATTTCTTCAATTCTGGTGGGCAGGACAGAAAGTTTGCTTAGGACATCACTGAGAAGGGATGGTGCTTGATTGGTTGGGGAGATGGTGGCTATTGTGCGCTGGGCACCGGTATATAATTGCTCTACTAGCGTGTAAACCGCCTTGAGTTTTATCAGCACCTCTTGACCAAGATTACTGCTCCTGGGAACTGCATTACATAATGTGGTTAAATCACCATGTGGCTTACAAAGTGGAGTGTGGAAATTCATTACAATATGTAAGTCTTACTTACCAAAAAGGGCGGAGGTCATCTGTGATGACGCTTTAAGCCAGAAAGTTCTGCGGTGACCTCTTGTAGAGAAGCTTCAACATTTTCAGCTCTCTGTACCAGGGCAGTCTCCGCCCAGGCGGCTTTCTCGGTGTTAAACCTGTTTTAAGCTTTTCTGCTTCATCCAAGCTGAATTTGAACTTGGAGTCAGCTTTCTGTGTCTCAGCTTCTTGCAGTTCAAGACGGTTTTTCAAATCCGCCAATTGAGATTGATATTGAGCTGAGGCTTCCTGTAAGTAAAAGGTTAAATAATTATCAACAGTTATGTCACAGTACATATTCAGAAAAAGTCCCAAGCCCTTTTCAAGCAATAGCACTTGGCACTTGGGGGCTAACGGGTGCAGAAAGTTTCTTTTATGAAGGAGTGACAGACAAACCCGGTTCATCTTTTTTCAAAGATAACCCGGCCTATGAGGGTTATAAGGGAGATTTTATTCATAGTAACGGTGATAAAGTCCCGGCTTATTCAGGATGATTAAACCGGCCCTTGGGGGCTACATGTGCAAAGTTGATCATTACTATATGAAGCCCCAGCTTAACTTGATAATTTAAGCCGGCCCTTGGGGGCTACTGGTTTTGACTTTGATATATATAAGGCTATCTAAAAGTCTACACCATATTCAGTTCTATCATATTCAGTAGACTTGGGGGCTGAACACTAGTACAAAACGGAGCTTTAAAACCGGTTCGTAAGGGCCTTTAGTGCCGGTTTTGCAACCGGCACTAAAGAGTGGAGACTAAAGACCCCCCCTTTAGTACCGGTTTGGCACGAACCGGCACTAAAGGCCCACCACGTGGCGTGAGCTCGCGCCCTGGTATGGGGGACCTTTAGTACCGGTTGGTGTTACCAACCTGTACTATAGGTTTTTTGTTTTGATTTTTTTTTTGAAATTTTTTGATTTTTTTGATTTTTAATTTTTCTAAATTATTTGATGATTTAGTCTCTAATCACCTCTCTTAACTGCTCAAGTGTGGATCACTCATTCCAAATCACCTAACTTCCTGGCCGGTCACCCATCCCCTCACTACTCCAGCCTGAGCACGCTTAACTTCCGGGTTCTATTCTCCCTCGTTTCCAAGTCTGCACTTGTTGTTTTCCTGACAATAGTAAGATGTGAATCCTATTAACCCTCAGGAGTTTAGCTTGAGCATGAAGTCACACGTTTTACTGTTTGAGTTTGAAACTATTATTCTAAAAAACAATAATTATGTAGTAACACTAATATTTCTTGAATAAGTAGTTTGACCATAGTTTGACCACAGTTTGACCAGATTTGACCAAAATTCAAAAAAACTGAGATCCTTATTTAGTAACACTAATATTATTGCATAATTATTTAGTAACACTCTATATTTCTTGAATCAGTTGTTTGTCCGGTTTGACAAGATTTAACCAAAATTCAAAAAAACATAAATTAGAGCATATCTTTTTTTCCTTTTACAATTTTGTCATTTCAAAAATTGTCCTAAACCCTAAACCCGAGACTTAAAACGTCGAAAACTCTATGCTAAACAGTAAAACTAAGGGTTTAAACCATAAAACGTAACCCTAAACTCTGAAATCTAAACCCTAGCACTAAACGCTAAAAACGTCTAAAACGCCCAAAAACTCTATTTTCCCTTTGGAATTTTGTGA
Source organism: Triticum dicoccoides (assembly GCF_002162155.2). Classification (NCBI taxonomy): domain Eukaryota; kingdom Viridiplantae; phylum Streptophyta; class Magnoliopsida; order Poales; family Poaceae; genus Triticum; species Triticum dicoccoides. The sequence continues at coordinate 144,818,421 of NC_041383.1, read as the reverse complement.
TTTTAAAAAATTGTCGAAACAGAAAACTTGTTGTTTCAGCGGATCAATCCATTTTATTCTGCAAATTTTGATATATTATATGTATTTTTCTGAATTAGGATGATTTAGTTATGATTTTTTCAAGTTTGAAAATTGCCCTATAGTCCCGGTTTGTGTCTCCAACCGGGACTATAGGTTAGACCCCTTTAGTGCTGGTTCGTGGCACGAACTGGTACTAAAGGTTGGCCCTTTAGTACCGGTTTGTGCCACAAACCGGGACTAAAGGGGCTCGTGGGGCCCCGGCCTGACGCCAGCCTGCCACCACCCCTTTAGTACCGGTTCGTGGCACGAACCGGTACTAAAGGTTCAACACGAACCGACACTAATGCATAGCCGTTCGAACCGGTACTAATGATACCATTAGTACCGGGCCAAAATCGAACCAGGACTAATGTGTCTCACATAAGGTCCTTTTTCTACTAGTGGAAGGAGTATATCTTAAGAAGGTGAATCAAAAGTTTGTACCTCATATTTCTGATGCATTTGTTTGACCATATCAATCTCAAGATCACGACTACTGTGCACTTGGCTGAGGTAACCAGAGAGTACTTCACTGATGTTCAAATTAGAATAATTGGCCATGTCAAACTTGACTTTGTGCTTCTCAATCAATTCTTCTTTGGCGGAGTGTTTCGCCAGGATAGTGGGATTCCCTGGTTCTTGGAAGCCAGTACCGGTGATCAGAACTTCTTCAGTATTTGGCTCTGAAGGCTTGATTGGGCTTGGTGGTTTGGCACCCAAAGGGTCGATAATTGTATGATCAGTGGAGGCGCCAGGATTCTCTTGTGGCGGGTCATTAGCAAGCTCCTCCAGGTGTTGCACAGAAGCCTCAGATACCGACGCTTGTTTCTCTGGCTCATGAATTTTTGGGTCTTCGACCGACTTATTAATTTTTTCCTTCTTGCTAGGCTTTGCCATCCCGCTGCGGAAAAGAGACAAGGTCAGTATATGTGCAGAGATGTGAAAAATAAGGATAGTTTTTACCCAGGGGTAGTCTTGAAAGCCGGAAGCTGGGTCTGAGATGAATCGCCAGAAGAAGAGTGAGAAGTCCCCTGATAATTTGAGTCGGAAGGATTAAGTGGTTGGCGAGTAAGACCCGCCTTGGGATAAAAAGAGTTGGAATTCTGAAGCACCTCGTTTCGGCTTTTGCGTGGGGCTGGTGTGTTGGGTAACCAGAGGAAAGCTCTCCGCCTTTGCTGGTGCGAGTTCTGCGCCGGTTCTCATGTTGTTGTTGCTTCAAAATAAAGTTGGGATCCAAGTAAGCTAAGGGGTGAGAAAACCTTACTTTGCGGGCCACTTGTTGAATTTTCTGTCTTGGCAAAGGCTTTGAGTCGGAGGAAATAATAGTTACCTCTTCATCACCCGCCTGGCTGGTTTCCGCGTCATCCTGATAGCAATCAGTGTCAATAAGATAATTGAAAAAAGAGCCAAGGGAATAAAGGTCTACCTCTGACTCATCATCCTCATTCAAGTTCAGCATATCAGAGGCGGTTGATTTCTTCTTATTCTTCTTCATGGCTTTAGTCTTAGCCCAGGCTTTCTTGGCTGCCTTCTCATCATACTTCTTTTTCCAAAAGGCGGATCTAGCCTGCACAAATTACAAGAAGGTTGGAGATTTGTAGAGCATAAGAACAATAAAGCAAAATAAATGAACCAAAGAGACTTACATCTGGTGGTGGGTTGAGTGTGCAGAAGGGATTCAACCCCACTTTGCTGCAGCTCTCCAAGCTTTCGTTGAGAAGGGTTTTTGTCATCTCATTGATCGCGTTGTTAGTTAAACGCGTCTGGCAGTGGCGCAGCGAATCTTTGATATCGCCCGTGTAGGTACACATTAAGCGGGTCGGCGGCTCAAAGGTATAATCCTCTAGGCTACCCAACAGCAGACCAAGTTTTTGATAACCCACAAGTATAGGGGATCGCAACAGTTTTTGATAAGTAAGAGTGTCGAACCCAACGAGGAGCTAAAGGTAGAATAAATATTCCCTCAAGTTCTATCGACCACCGATACAACTCTACGCACGCTTAATGTTCGCTTTATCTAGAACAAGTATGAAACTAGAAGTACTTTGTAGGTGTTTTCGGATAGGTTTGCAAGATAATAAAGAGCACGAGAATAAAAAATAGGGGCTGTTTAGATAAATACACAATAAAGTTAGTATAGCGAGTGTGGAAAAGTGGTGGTAGGAGTTGTGAAATTGTCCCTAAGCAATTGACTACTTTACTAGACCGATAGCAAGTTTTATGTGGGAGAGGCCACTGCTAGCATGTCATCCCTGACTTGGAATTCTATGCACTTATGATTGGAACTATCAGCAAGCATCCACAACTACTAACGTTCATTAAGATAAAACCCAACCATAGCATTAAGATATATTGGTCCCCCTTCAATCCCATATGCATCAATTTCTATGCTAGGTTGAAGCTTTTGTCACTCTTCCCTCCAATACATAGTCCTATCAACATACAAATAACCCTATGGTGTGATCCACGCGCGCGCTCATATGATGGGCACCAAAGGACAGCATCATAACCACAAGCAAATTAAATCAATCATAGCAATTCATCAACCACCGATAGGACAACGAAAATCTACTCAGACATCATAGGATGGCAACACATCATTGGATAATAATATGAAGCATAAAGCACCATGTTCAAGCAGAGGGTACAACGGGTTGCAGGAGAGTGGACCGCTGTAGATAGAGGGGGAAGGTGATGGAGATGTTGGTGAAGATGGCGGAGGTGTTGGTGAAGATCGCGGTGATGATGATGGTGGCCACGGCAGCGTTCCGGCGCCATCGAAAGAGAGGGGGAGAGGGGGCCTCTTCTTCTTCTTCTTCTTCTTCTTCTTCCTTGACCTCCTCCCTAGATGGGAGAAGGGTTTCCCCTCTGGTCCTTGGCCTCCATGGCATGGGAGGGGCGAGAGCCCCTCCAAGATTGGATCTGTCTCTCTGTCTCTCTCTGTTTCCGCGTTGTTCTTTGTTGCCCTTTCACCGTTTCGTATATATATGGAGATCTGAAACTCCGATTGGATTGAAACCTTCGCCGTGTTTTTTTAATAAAAAATAGCTTTCTTGCGGCCGAAGAAGGGCATCAACCGCCTTACGGGGAGCCCAGGAGGGCCAGGGGCGCGCCCAGGGGGGTGGGGCACGCCCCCTGCCTCGTGCCTCCCTTGGGCACCGTCTCGCGTGGATTTTCCTTCCCACATTCTCCGAATATTCCAAAAAATAATCTCCGTCCGTTTTTATCCCGTTTGGACTCCGTTTGATATGGATATTCTGCGAAACAAAAACATGCAACAAACAGGAACTGGCACTGGGCACTGGATCAATATGTTAGTCCCAAAAATAGTATAAAAAGTTGCCAAAAAGTATATGAAAGTGGTATAATATTGGCATGGAACAATAAAAAATTATAGATACGACGGATACGTATCAGCATCCCCAAGCTTAATTCCTGCTCGTCCTCGAGTAGGTAAATGATAAAAAAGATAATTTTTGATGTGGAATGCTACCTAGCATAATCTTGATCATGTAATCTAATCATGGCAATAGTCTATCATTTGACATAAAAACAATAATACTTCAAGCATACAAATAAAGCAATCATGTCTTTTCAAAATAACATGGCCAAAGAAAGTTATCCCTACAAATTCATATAGTCTGGCTATGCTCCATCTTCATCACACAAAATATTCAAATCATGCACAACCCCGGTTTCAGCCAAGCAATTGTTTCATACTTTTTAACGCGCTTCAGCTTTTTCAACCCTCACGCAATACATGAGCGCGAGCCATGGATATAGCACTATGGGTGGAATAGAGTATGGTGGTTGTGGAGAAGACAAAAAGGAGGAAGATAGTCTCACATCAACACTACAAAAAAAGACACATCCGTGACATTTTGGGCCGAACGAACATTTTTTCTGTCATACATATGACACTTCTATGACGATAATTGTGACAAACCCGGTATCATCATATATGTGGTGGGCTCCTACTTCTATGACAAAAAATCATGACAGAAAATGGGCTTTTCGTCCTGGGCGGGACGGAGACGCAGCTGCATGACATTATTTGGGCCGTCCATGACGGAAAAACCGTGGTAGAAGCGAGGGGGTGGAAAATTTCGGGGAGTTCCCGGTTACGGTGGGAGGTCGGGGGCCGAGCGATGCGCGTTTCTCTCGTACACGTACGCGCGTGTGTGCGAGGCGTTGGCTATAACTGAACCCGAGAGAGGCGTTGGGCTCTAACTGAACCCGAGCGATTGCACTGCAGGCTACGCGTTACTGAACCCGAGTGATCGATCGATGGCTGTTAACTGAACACGACCGAGCGATTCCTTCGCACTGCTGCTAACTGAAGCCAATCGATGCTGCCTCTAGGATGAACAGTGAGTTTTGTGGGGGGGGGGTGGATGAACAGTGATCAGTGGCGTTTAGGGCTGGACTAACGAGCTACTCGACTCGTTAAGCTCGTGATCGTTAAGCTCGCGATCGTTAAGCTCGTGATCGTTAAGCTCGTTAATTGTAACGAGCTCAAACTCTTGATCGGCTCGGTTCATTAAATACTCGTTAAGCTCGTGAGCGCTCACTAGTGCTCGTTAGAGTTATAAACAGTACAGGTTCTAGCAAAATAGTAATGCAGTAGCCTTTGCCAAATTTATTCTTTACAAATAGTATCACATAATGCGACAACCAATAACTAGCAGCAACACACAATAAAGAACATTTGAACAGCAACATAGAGTGACAGCAACAATAAGCAGGGCCATACTTCATACACCATTACGGTTCAAACTTCATACTTCATGCACAATCACTAGGAGAACAACAACAATAAGTAGTGCCATTGACAAAGACAAGTCCAGGACTTCAAAAGATAAAGCAGTACATGGCTTAGGCGCTCAACATTGGATCAAGTTCGATCAATAGACTAGTAGTACATATTATATTAACTACTTCGCCACTTCAGCATGACACTTCATCAACATAAGGTCTTGCATAACTAACAATGACCAAAATAAAATGGTAGCTTCTAGCTGAGCAAATGCAAAGTAGCTTCTGCTCCTCACATAAGCTGGCTCATCAGTTCATCCATTTCATCTTCCTACATAGACATAGAGAAATTCACTAGTTATGATTCAAGCAAATAAACAATAGTACAATGCTACAGCAATACAATGACACTCAATAAAAATATGGGAGGCCTACTAGTTGCTTTCTGTCGTATCTTCAGGAAATGGAATGAACTCGACATCGTCATCATTGCCTTCTTCCTACAAAGGTATGTGCAAATATGCAATTTGAGAAAACATTTACCAAGAGTCTAAAGGTTGCAAGAATATAATACACAGTAGAGAACAAGAAATATTACCACTGTAATTGTAGTCTTAAGCTGGTCTTCTTTTGATCCTTTGATGTAGCTAGAGGCACACACAAGTGCCTCAACCATGTTTGGGCTGAGAGAGATACAATAGTCATCGAGAATTCTGCCGCTCGTAGAGAATGTTGACTCCGATGAGACACTAGTTGCTGGTATAGTCAAGAACTTTTTTGCCATCTTTGCCATGATAGGATATCTATGAGCATTCAACCTCCACCAATCAACTACCTTGAAATTTGGATCTAGAATTGGATGGGTTTTTTCTTCAAGGTAACTGGTCAATTCAGATTTAGATGGATCTGAATTTGTCTCCTCTAGGAAGGACTGAAACCCACTTGACAATGAGGACATGGATGTACTTGTTTGCCTACTACATACTGAACTCTGTTCATTGTTGTTGCCAGCCTCATTCTTGCGATTTTCCATCTCATATGTAGCATAGAGATCAAAGAATTCAGATTTGATTTCCTCGGCCTCACTACTGCCCTTCTCTTTACCATACATTTTCTTAAAACAGTAATCAACAAGTTTCATCTTAAACCTAGGATCAAGAATGGTGGCAATGACCATGACATTGTTCTTCTCCTTTTTTTTGTTTTTCCCAGTGTTTTCATTTCCCTCACCTTCACTATTGCTATCCCAATGTTTATCAAACTTATCAAGCATTGCTTCTCCCATCTTTTTCAAGTTTGCATTCGAACCCATGGAATGCTCTACGATAGCAATCTTAACATTCATGATATATGGATAAAATTTTTTAGCAGTAGGATAGTTAGATCCTGATAGTACAGTTGTTACCTCGGCAAACGATTTCAAGATGGGTTGAATCTTCTCAAATAATGCCCACTCTTCATCTTCAGGCTGCCATTTGTAGGTAGCATCTACCTCTGCATACTCTTTGAAAGCAGCCCTATACACATTGCAAGCCTCTACCATTCTGCATGTAGAGTTCCATCTAGTAGCAACATCCATGCATAAATCTCTCCCAACTTCCATATTTAGAGACTTGCAAACCATCAACAATTTGTACATGCGTGTTGGAGATTTTTTCAAATACTTGACAGTATCCCTAAGTTTATTGATCAAAGCTTGCAATAGAGCAATGCCATCATTCACTATCAAATTGACAATGTGCGCACATCAGCGAACATGGAAGTACTTGGGAATAAATTTAGCCGATTTCCTAGCAATTATCTTGTCCATCAATCTCTTAGCAACATTATCATTTGAGGAAGCATTATCCATAGTGATTGTCATGATCTTATCTTCTATTTTCCATTCTTGGCAACACTCAAAAACTTCTTGAGCTATGACACTACCCGAGTGAGGTGGATCTAGCTCTATGAAGTTCAAAACACGACATTGCATGATCCAATCATCATCTATGTAGTGAGCAACCACAGCTAGGTATGAGAGTGTTTGGTTTAAAGTCCATAGATCACATGTCAAACTAATGGTTTCAACAGACTTTAGTTGCTTTTTAAGGATTTCTTTCTCAGAAAGATACACCTTCATGCATTCAGCTCTAATTTTCTTCCGACCAATAAACTTGTAGGACACATTCATATACGTCATGAGGATATTGAACCAAGCATGCTCTACCATCCTAAAGGGATAATCATGCACAATTATCATCTTTGCTATGATCTTAACAACTTCTGCATGATTGTATTCATGGTTTACTATGAGAGATGCACCTGGCTTTTCAGGATCGAAGTTGATTGTACCTTGATTTAGTTGTCTTCCCTTCTTGTTTAGATAGACTGAACAAACATCTTTATGCCTATTGAGGCTAGTAGTTGACCCCCCAGGAGTATAAGCAAACAATTTAGCACAATGCAAACACTTTGCCTTCGTGACAACCGCCCCTGGCGTCCTCTTGCTTACAGCTTTGACGTCCTTGAAATGCTGCCAACATTCTGCACGTTTAAGTCTTGTTTTCTTTACCTTCACCTTAGCTCCATCCACTCCTGTCTTTTTCCTTTTCCCTCCTTTCTTTGCCTTCTCTTTGCCATTGACCTCAACTTCTGTGTCATTTCCATTGTCTCCTGATCCAAGAGAAGGCTCTGACATATCATCATCCATATCATATGCCTCTGCCTCATCAACCTCCTCATAACCTTCATGAACCTCTACCCATTCATCTTCATAGCTGCCGTCTTCTTGTGGAAAATGAAATTGCATGATTCAGATTTATACAAGCCAAATATTAATTGCAATGTGCAAAATTAGTAAGTATCGCTACATAATCAGTTGCAATGTGCAAAATTAGTAAGTATCGCTGCATAATTAATTGCAATGTGCAAAATTAGTAAGTATCGCTACATAATTAATTACGATGTGCAAAATTGTATCAATGAACAGAAACTCATCTTCCTGGTGCATTAAGTAGTAAGTGATACTAATAACCTATAGAAAATAGAAGTTAGGACATTTACTTACTAGAATTGTTTTGCATCTAATGATCTAAGTAGTAATTTTTACCACATAAAATAGAAGTCAGAACTTAGAACCTGTACAAAATTTAGGAAATGAAATTGTAAGATTCCCACAATCATTTAGCAATGGTACTTTAGCATAGGTATTTCAGCAGACTAGCTAATCTTAATCTGGTGCATGTGTCAGTGTGTGTGTGATGAAGTATTTCACCTAACTACACAAGTATTTATACAATCAATTAACAACAGTCTACACTGGTGTTTCAGCAGATTCGCAAGTACTAACTAGGGCATCAAAGATTCAAAGTAATAGAAAACAAAAATGAGAGTGTGAGATAAACAATCTCACCGGTCCTAATCCACCACCAACGGCATCAGCGTCAGAGCATGTAGGTGATGTAGCCTCCTCTGCTCTTGGGCGCCTTTCTCCTTGCGCTTGCTGCCGAGGACGAGAAAGCTTTGCTGCCGTCGAAGGAGACTCCCGCGATGCTAAATCGCAGGCCGAAGTCCTCTTCCTCACCACCTTCTTTTGGACCTTAGACTCCATGCTTGGAGTGCCGCCTGCAGCCGGTGGTCGCTCGCGCCGTTCCATGGGGACGCGGATGGAGATGGCGGAGGCGGGCTAAAGTGGTCGCACGCAGCCGCTGGAGAAGAGAAGGAAGCAGAGCCACGCCGCCACGCCATCGTCAAAGACCTAAACCTAGACGCCGCCCTGCTGCTTTTCTTCCTTTCCCATCTCTCTGTAGTCTGTATTCTGTAGTCTCCTCGGCTCCTCCTCTGGTCTCTTCGTAACTCGTAAGTAGGCCGCGATGGGGAGGCAGGGAGCCGAGGAGGTGGGGGTGGGCTGTGGCCTGTGGCCTGTGGGCCGAGCTGAGCACTAGGCATTTTTCATCTAGTAATAAAACTAAAAATTAGTGATGTACAAATAAACGAGCCAAATGAGCTACTCGTGATACTCGCGAGCTAGCTCATTAAGCTTGTTTATATTAACGAGCTAAAATTGTTGTTCAGCTCGGCTCACTAACTAACGAGCACGAGCCTTAACGAGTCGAGCTTCCGAGTTCTTGTTTAACTCGCGAGTAATGAGCTTTACGTCCAGCCCTAGCGGCGTTGCCTCTGGATGAACAGGACTCCGTGGTGTGGTGGAGGGCTGGATGAACAGTAGACGGTGGAGGGGTGCCCATGGAGGGGTGGTTGAACAGGACTCCATGGTGTGGAGGGCTGGATGAATAGTAGACGGTGGAGGGGTGCCCGTGGAGGGGTGGTTGAACAGTAGCCGGTGGAGTAGCGCGCGGTGGAGGCTGCATGAACAGGAGCCCGTGGAGGCTGGAGGAGGTCGACGGTAGCCCGTGGAGGCTGGAGGAGATTGACGGTAGCCCGTGGAGGCTGGAGGAGGTCGCCGATGGAGATGAACAGTATCACGTGGAGTCCCGTTTTGCAGTACGCCACACCCCTCCCGATGAACAGGACCCCCATTTCGAGCGTAGGAGGTCCGTTTCGTCCGTTTTGCGGTACGCCACACCCCTCCCGATAAATAGGACCCCCGTTTCGACTGTAGGAGGTCCGTTTCGTCCGTTTTGCGGTACACCACACCCCTCCCGATCAACAGGACCCCCGTTTCGACCGTAGGAGGTCCGTTTCCTCTGTTTTGTGGTACGCCAGACCCCTCCTGATCAACAGGACCCCGTTCCGAACGTCGGAGGTCTGTTTCCTCCATTGTGCGGTACGCCAGGCCTCGTTTCCATCGCCTGTTCCGTCCAAGCCCTCCCGATGAACACGACCACGCATTCCGTTCCGACCCAGTCGGTTGGCTCCTACGTGTTTTGTTGCTTCCCGATGAACACGACACATTCCGTTGCCTCCCCATGAACACGACACATTCTGTTGCCTCCCCATGAACACGACAACGACGCTGTTTCTCCTTTCCGACCCAGCCATGTACACGAGCCTGGCTGTACATATGCGTGAGTAGGCAGTCGAGACCTCACCCGTATGTACACATACGTGGCCATATTTTCTTTCTTGCACCCTGGCCACTGTACGTACGTGTACATGCTACGTGCGCGCCTCTACTACGACACGTACGCGCCTCTACTACGACACGTGCACGCCTCTACATCCACCAGTATATATGTACATACACGTTCGCGACCAGAATGACAACGCTACATACACTCCGACCAGGTGGGTCCCGACTGTCAGGCACTTCCTTGCCTGCGAAGATGTAGCTGGTGGGTCCTAGCAGTCAGGGGGGCGAATCGTTTTTTTTCCCGGACGCACTTCCTTGCGTGCGAAGATGTAGCTGGTGGGTCCCAGCAGTCAGGGGGAAACGTTTCTTTGCAAAATACAGTGGCCCGTCCAGTGGGTCCCAGCTGTCAGGTGGAGGAATCATTATTTTCCGCGTAATAAGGAGGCACTTCTTTGCTGCAGCCGTGGACCCAGCTGTCAGCCTCTCCACGTACAGTCCACGTCCGATGGAAGTCGTTCCTTAACCACGTTGACCACGCCGCGCTGAGAGCACCAGGGCGGTGGATGACGGCGAGGCCTAGGAAGGGGACGACGGGGAGCCGGGGAAGACGCGACAGTGGAAGCCCTCGCAGAGAGGAGTACGAGGGTTCACTGGTTCGGCTGCGGTGTGAGGCTGCTGTCGCCGTAGGGCCTGGCCAGCGGTGGGAATAGTAGGGGCGATGAGGCCTACGCGGCAGCACAGCCGGCCATGGTAGGCAGGAGCATGCGGCACGACCGGCGCTGCTTTGGGCGGATGGAGCAAGAAGACCAGAGGTTGAAGAAGCACTACAGCCGTTGGATGGACATCATACGGTCACTATGAAAGTGCGTTATATCGACTAGAGGGGGGGGGGGTGAATAGGCGATTTTTATGAATTCTTCACTGAGGAATTTGCCGGTGAGGAAATTCCTTAGCGAAGAACTATTAGCAGCGGAATAAGTACTCAGAAGTAAGCGTAACAGAATACAAGCATGGTCATCATGATGAAATGAAGACTAGCACAGAGTACAGAAAGCGTAATCACAGGATAACACAAGATGAAGACAAATAGACTGAAGAAATTGAACTGAGGAAATTGAGAAAGTCTTCAGTCAAAGTCTTCAAACACAGATATGAACAAACACTCAACACAGTAATGAGGAAATGAAAGGATTGAGGAAATAGAACCAGTTAGGTTGGTGAAGACAATGATTTGGTAGACCAGTTCCAACTGCTATCTCAGTTGTACGTCTGGTTGGAGCGGCTGAGTATTTAAACTCGAGGACACACAGTCCCGGACACCCAGTCGCTGAGCACGCAGCTCAGGACACCCAGTCCTCACCGTATTCTCCTTGAACTAAGGTCACACAGACCTCGTCCAATCACTCGTGGTAAGTCTTCAGGCGACTTCCAAACCTTCACAGACTTGGTCACTCGGCGATCCACAATTCCTCTTGGATGCTCTAGACCATGACGCCTAACCATTTGGAAGAAGCACAGTCTTCAAAGGTAACGAGCATCGGATCCACACAGGATCAATTTCTTCAGTGATGCTCAATCACTTTTGGTTTGTAGGGGTTTGGTTTTGGGTTTTCCTCACTTGATGATTTTCGCTCAAAGTCCTCGGAGGATGGGTTGCTCTCAAATGACAAGTGTCAAGTTCTCTCAGAGCAGCCAACCAGCTAGTGGTTGTAGGGGGCGGCTATTTATAGCCTAGGGAGCAGCCCGACATGATAAGACATAAATGCCCTTCAATGATATGACCGTTAGGTGGATAAGATATTTTGGGACAGCTGGCGCGCAGCACAGCAACGGTCGGAAATTTGACTCTCAAATTCCTCAGGGCTATCATGTTCCTCACTCTGTAGGTAATTCGCACTGGCGAATTCCTAACTCCTCAGTCAGAACAAATTCATCAGCGACCAGAAGAACTTCGTCTCTGTCACTGAAGAAAGTGGCTGAACTGTATGAGATTTCCAAAGGCTTCACTCGAAGGGATTGGTAGGTGTAGGATTTTGAGTTGAGCATCACATGGAAATTTTTCCTTAGTATTTCCTCGACCCCCTTTAACAGTACGGTGTTTCCTATGACTCAAGAAAGAGAAAATGAAACTACGAAAACAAAAGTCTTCACGCTTCATGTTCCACAAATGAATACCAAGTCTTCAAGGTCACACCAATTTCTTCACTTTCAAAGTCTTCAGAAAGTCTTCAGAATATCAAAGTCTTCAGTTGAAGAACTTCATTTTTAGGGGTCGACTTTCTCTGTAAATATCAAACTCCTCATAGACTTATAGACCTGTGTACACTCACAAACGCGTTAGTCCCTTAACCTATAAGTCTTCAATACACCAAAATCACTAAGGGGCACTAGATGCACTTACAATCTCCCCCTTTTTGGTGATTGATGACAACATAGGTTAAGTTTTCAACGGGGATAAACATATGAAGTGTATACACTTATATTGAGGAATTTGATTACAAGATATAGAAGAACTCCCCCTGAAGATGTGCATAGTGAGGAATTTGCTTTTGAGGCAATGCACATTTGAAGAGTCGAATCATGGAGATCTCCCCCTATATCTTGTAATTCATACACGCATTTGATATATAATATGAAGAATTTGAAATGCATGATGAAATATGGTGCCTGATGAGATTCAGCATGCGTGCAATGTCATTAACGAGGAATAAGCATGCAAAGTATAATGCAACAAAAGTATCAGCGCACCATCGGGTTTAAGATTACAACTCGATCCAAATAAAAGTTTTAGAAGAACGAGAGTTGTAACTTAAAAAAATGCCCTTAATATAGACCCGCTTGAAGACTAACTCAGATTTCTCCCCCTTTGTCATCAAATGACCAAAAGGATTGAAACTAAGGACTAACGCCCCTGAAGAATTTCAAGTCGATGGAGGAGCGCCAGCGTTGTCAGGGTTGTTTGTTGTAGTAGGGCCTGCCGCAGTGTCGTCCAAATCTTCATACTCATCAGTGTCACACGATGAAAAATAAGAGCTGGCCACCAGTGGAGGAATTTTGACCCTCTTGAATTTCTTCGGAGGAGGTGCAGACCAGTCAAATTCTTCCTTGAGACCCATAGTCTTAAGTTCTTCAGTGCTATAGACATGAGTGAGGATAGCCCAGGTGCGGTTGAAGGTTTCATGAAGGTAGTATTGGTTCTTCTTCACTGCATTGTGTGTTGAGATCATATTGTGAAGAAGTGCACCAAACTGACGCTTTACCCATTTGTGATTGCGATCAACCTTCTGATGAAGACTGAGGAGTAACTCACGGTCAGTCACCACCCTGGGTGCTGTGGCTTGAGGATTTTGCTTGGCTGAGGTATTTGCGGCAGAGTCATGTGTGGCAGAGTCGTCATTGGTAGAGTAAGATGCAGCCTTGCGAAATTGACCATCCAATGGACGAGTGCCTTCATCGATCACAGCAGCGGCCTTGCCTTTATCATCAGCTGATGAAACTGTCCGTTTGAGGACTTCAATGGGAGGCAAGTAGCTACCGTGGTTCAGAGTGTCAGCTTTGTAATTCAGTGAAGATCTTGCCCTGATGAATCTCATAATCCAAGGAGCATAGGGCTTCAGCTCGAATGGTGACATAGCAATATTGGCCAGAGTCCTCATGAAGAAATCATGGAAGTTGACGGGAACGCCATGAATGATGTTGAAAAGCATATTCTTCATGATGCCAACGACTTCTTCATCATTTGAGTCGTGGCCTTTGATAGGACTCATTGTCTTCGTCAGAATTCGATAGACAGTCCGAGGCACATAGAGTAATTCCTTTACGAGGAATTTGGTTCATAGGGCCTGCCTTGGCTTCAAAGGCTTCATAAGCACCTGCATATAGTGATTTGAAAGTTCTGTTTCGTTGTAGATACAACGAGCACCGTCAAGTGGAGGATCGAGAGGAAGTACACGAAGCAATTCAGTTGCTGGTGCCTTGTAGTGAGTGTTTTCAGTCATCCAGTCCAACACCCATGAGTTGACAGCTTCAGCGTCTCCGGTGATGTGCAGCGTTGCATAGAATTAAAGAATGAGTTCTTCATTCCAATCGCAAATGTCCGTGCAGAAATTTAGTAGTCCTGCATCGTGAATAACCCTGAGGACTGGCTCGAAGCCTGGCAGAGACTCCATGTCCACATGAGGAATATGAGCATGATCGAAGACTTTGTCTTTATTGAAAAGCACTGAGGAATAGAAATTAGCTTGGCTGGCAGTCCAGAAATGCCTCTTCCTTATGCGAGCAGAATCATATGGATTGTAATCAGTGAAGAATACGTGCTCGCTGAAGAAGTCTTCAGCCTTGAACTTTTGCTTTGTTGAGAAGGGATCCTTTGGCTTTGGCAGTGGAGTGTCAGTGAGTTGCATCACGACCTCAGGAATCGCAGTCTCAGGTTCTTCAGGCTGAGGAATTTCTTGTTCCTCAACAGGTGCAGTCTGAGGATCAGCAGCAGCAGGTTCATCAGCACTAGTGGCTGGAATTTCTTCATGGACAGATGAAGTGGGATGAGTTTCTTCAGAGCCCATTTGAACTATTGGTGCAGGGGACTGAGGAACCTGTTGGATCGGGGTGAAGAGAGGAGTATTGGGATGCTGACTTTCCCAGAAGTCATCATTCATCACAGGCGTTGTACTTCCAATATCCACATCTTCTTCAAGTTCCTCAACACCAGCCTCTTCAGCTGTGAACTGAGGCATAGGCGAGGAAATGACTGGGGTTGAAGGGATTGCGTCCACTTCAATTTCTTCATCAATCTACTCTGACGAAGCAGCAAAATGATTTTCTTCATCAGATCCGCTTGGGATCTCATAGTCTTCTCCAAAAGGAACAAGGTCCTTTGATGGAATTGAGGAAATTGGAACATCATCAATTGGATTTTCAAAGGAGCTGGTCATTGGCTTCATTTTCTTCGCAGCCGAAGAATTTGACGCAGCTGATGCTTTCCGTTTCTTCACAGCAGCTCGTTCTGCAGCCTTGGTTTTCTTCACATCAGAGGCAGATGGAAGAATTGGAGTTGGTGTGGGCGCAGGAGGAGCTGACGAATCAGGTTGATTTTCCTCAGGTGCAACTGATGCAGTTGCCCTGACTTGTTCAGTTTCTTCAGGCGCACCACTAGTGGATGCCTTGGCAATTTCTTCAGCGGCTGGAATGAGATCATCAGCCCTGGAACTGGCATTTTCTTCAGCAGCCTGAACTTCATCAGCGGTGCTGGCATGTTCTTCAGTCGGCTGAGCTGAGGCTCCAGCCTGAGGAATTTCATGTTGCGTTGGGGCAACAACATTGGTGAACTTCTTTGTCAGGTTGACGAATCTGACCTTGGCTCCTTGCCAATCAGCATAATAAGCATTGAAGTTTTTGCTGAGGTCTTGAATTTTAGTCTGGACCTTGAGAAGTTCCTCAGGTGTCATTTTGACAATATTTTTCTTCAGGAACTTCTCCTTTCTGTATTGAGCTTTCTTGATCTCTCTTGCCTTTTCAAACTTCCATTTCTCTTAAGTGATGAAATGGGTCAACATATGACTTTGTCCAGGAGTCAGATGAATGTCAGGCATAGGGGTGTTTGGATCCTTGTGCCAGAGATCAATATAATCGAGGATTTTCCTCGGATCCAACAGCAGAGGCACAGATGTGCCTTTGGCTCTAGCGGCCCTTTCTTGGCGGTCTCTGATGATTTCCGCAAGTTCATCATCATCAGCCTCATCATCTTCAGGTGGCTCTTGGAAGGCGACCTGTTTCTTCTTGGGACTTGGCCGAGGACCTCGTCCAGCTGTAGCCTTAGTCTTCAGCAGAGTCGGGCCAGATGAAGACTTTGGTGCAGCTGAGGAACTTGCTGAGACACCAGAGGCAATGGAGAGGCCAGCAGTCCTTTGACATGTAGCCAGATGCACAGGAGCTGAGGACTTTGTCGGAACTGTTGAGGACTTTGGTGGAGCAGTAGCAGTGTGAGGAGTTTGCCGTGAGGGCATTGCTGAGGAACTTGGCCGTGAGGGCGCTGTTGGTGAAGCACTTGGCTTACGAGCAGGCTTCTTTGGCATGGATTTCCTCGGTTTGACCGAGGCCTCAGTAGCAGTAGCAGTGGTAGTATCCTCATTGAATTTCTTCACTGCCTCCTTGGCTTGTCTTGCCAATTTAGCTTGGCGCTTAGCCCATTCTTCAGGAAAGTCCTCACCACGTTTGATGCTTGTGGGGTCAGGTACTTGGCCAGGTGCCAATGGAGCTCTTGGGCATGGAGGATTGAGGGCGAATTTCCTCATGTACTTTGGAGTCACATATCTGTATTCCCTCCATTCCCTTGCCCATCTCCGTTCAATCTTCTGAATGCGCACCTTGCGCTGATTTTTGCTTTCTTTGCCAAATTTTGCTTCATCAGGTGTGCAATAGCCAGCATAAACTTCCTTAGGGATTTCAAACGCAGTCATAACCTCAGGTTTCTTTCCTCCTTTCTGTGGCTTCTTACCGTCTGCCATATTCTTCAGTTGAGGAATTTGAACAATTGAATTCTCTGAAGAAGTATGTAGTTTTTCTTCGAGGAACGCTGCAAATGAGTTAAGTTGATGAGAACCTAGTGATTCAGCAACAGACATGAGTACCTGTGAACAGAGTACAGGTGCGAGGAATTCGGAGAGGTCATATGCGTCCTCAGAAGGTTTTTCGAAAAGAACAAGTTTTGAGGAATTTGACCAGATGAACCTTGAGGAATTTCACTAAGCGTTCTTGTCTTAGGTTCCAGAGTTGTACAGATCGAAGATCCACACAATTAGGGAATCTTGAAGAAAATGATTGCTTAGAGAAACAGTTCAAGATCATATGATGTGTGAGGTGTTCATATGTGTGAAGATTTGAAGAATAAACACCTTTGAAGATTTTTAGGAAAGTTCGAGAATCAATAGTGAGTTATAAAAGTAACTTTTAATTACCCGAAGTGAAGAACACGACGAACTGAGCAAAACAGATGTGAAGTTCGTCAGGTTAGATCTCCCACGCCCTAACTTGGCAGAGGAAGACAGCTACGGCGGCGGCTGAGTCAAGATTTCCGCGGTCGGCGAGAGTACGACGGCGACAAGGTCGAGGCAGCGAAGCTCTTCCTCACCAGCGATGATGGAGTAGCGGCGGCGCTAGGGTTTGAGGAGCTCGAGTGAGAGAGAGGTCAAGCGGAGTAAAATAAGTGAGGATGGAGAGAGGGGTATTTATAGAGGCAGTGAAAAACTGTTCGCCTGAAGATTTAGGACGAACGTGCCCCTGACCATTCTCCTTCTCACGACATGTGTCACCCACGTACTGTGTAGTGGAGATCGTGTATGATCGTGGGTGAGTAAAATAATGCATCGTGGGATGCGGAAAGGTTTGAGTGGCCAAACCGAAAGTTTGGATAAGATCAGTTTTAAAGTTTCGTTCGCAATTTCTTCAGCTGACAAGGACACAGTGAAGATTTTGAACGAGTTTCAAATAGAACGCACATGAAGAATTTGTGAATAGATTGGGTTGAGTATAGCATCGAGGGGGAAGGGTCCGATCACATTCACTTAGCAGAAAAAGCAACTTGAAGAAATAGCTATAAGTGAATGCTGTAGAGGACATAAACTCATATATATATATATATATATATATATATATATATATATATATATATATATATATATATATATATATA
>NC_041383.1:144571169-144800895 GCF_002162155.2 Triticum dicoccoides | reverse complement strand
ATATTCTTCACTCATCATATAGGCAAATTCATCACTATAACGTTGGTCAGTACAGCCAAAGATAATATCATCAACATATATTTGGCACACAAACAGTTCACCATCATAAGATTTAGTAAAGAGAGTAGGGTCGAGTGAACCGGGTGTGAAGCCATTCTTCACGAAGAATTCCTTCAATGTATCATACCACGCCCGAGGGGCTTGCTTGAGGCCATAGAGGGCCTTATTAAGTCTGAAGACTTTGTCAGGATTCTTTGGATCTTCAAAACCTGGGGGTTGAGCAACATATACTTCTTCCTCAAGCTTACCATTGAGGAATGCACTTTTCACATCCATTTGTTGTAAGATAATATTATGATGGTTAGCATAAGCAAGTAATATGCGAATAGCCTCAAGTCTAGCAACAGGTGCAAAAGTTTCATCGAAATCAATTCCTTCAACCCGTGTGTAGCCTTGAGCTACCAGTCATGCCTTATTCCTCACCACAAGGCCATTTTCATCTTGCTTGTTGCGGTAGATCCACTTTGTGCCAATGATATTATGCTTGTGAGGATCTGGACGTTTGACCAGTTTCCAGACATTGTTGAGCTCGAACTGATGTAATTCTTCTTGCATAGCCTGAATCCACTCTGGCTCCAAAAATGCTTCATCTACCTTAGTGGGCTCTGTGATAGAAACAAAAGCATAGTGCCCACAAAAGTTAGATAAATGTGAAGCTTTTGAGCGTGTTAGAGGACCTGGTGCTCTAATGTCATTGATGATCTTCTCCACTTGCACTTCTTTTGCAACGCGAGGATGAGCTGGTTGTCGCTGAGGAGTTTGATCAGCATTTTCTTCAGCACCATTTTCTTCAGCTTTTTCTTCAGGTGCATCAGCTCGATGTTCTTCATGAACTGGAATGAATTCTTCAGCAGATTCTTCAGTAGGAATGACATCCTCAGTTGCCTTGAACTTGATAGAATCCTCAGGTGCTGGTTCATCTAACACAGAAGGTAGGTGCTCTCTTTGCGAGCCATTAGTTTCATCAAACCGCACATCTACAGTGTCAACAATCTTGTGAAGAACAATGTTGAAGACTCTGTAGGTGTGCGAGTCCTTTCCGTAACCAAGCATAAAACCTTCATGTGCTTTCGGTGCAAATTTAGAATTGTGGTGAGGATCTCTAATCCAACATTTAGCACCGAAGACTTTGAAATAACTCACATTGGGTTTCTTGTTAGTGAGGAGTTCATAGGCCGTCTTCTTGAAGAATTTGTGAAGATATACTCTGTTGATGATGTGGCACGCAGTATCAATTGCATCAATCCAAAAACGATGAGGCGTTTTGTATTCATCAAGCATAGTGCGAGCCATCTCAACAAGAGTTCTGTTCTTGCGCTCCACGATGCCATTTTGCTGAGGAGTATAGGGAGCAGATAACTCATGAGTAATACCAAGTTCATCAAGATAGTCATCAAGACCGGAATTCTTGAACTCAGTTCCATTGTCACTTCTGATGTGCTTGATCTTCACACCAAAGTTGGTTGAAGCCCTCGAGGAAAAACATTTGAAGACTTCCTGCACTTCATGTTTGTAAGTAACAATGTGTACCCATGTATATCGAGAGTAATCATCAACAATGACAAAACCATATAGAGATGCATCATTAGTGACTGCTGAGTAATGATTAGGTCCGAAGAGGTCCATGTGAAGAAATTCGAATGGACGAGTAGTGGTCATGATAGTCTTCGCTGGATGCTTGGCCTTGGTCATTTTTTCAGCTTCACAGGCTCCGCATAAGTGATCCTTGAGGAATTTGACATTCTCAATGCCAATGACATGCTTCTTCTTCGCAAGCGTGTGCAAATTCCTCATGCCCGCGTGACCAAGTCGTCGATGCCATAGCCAGCCTTGTGAAGCTTTTGCAAGTAGACACACGGCTGGTTGTGGTCCTGTAGAGAAATCAACAATATACAAATCTCCTCTCCTAAAGCCTTCGAAGACTTTGGAATTGTCAGCTTCCATAATCACAACACAGCGATACTTGCCAAAGACAGCAACCATATCAAGATCACAAAGCATTGAGACTGACATGAGGTTGTATCCTAAGGACTCAACAAGCATGACTTTGTCCATGTGTTTATCCTTAGAGATCACAACCTTACCAAGACCCAATACCTGACTTTTGCCTTTGTCAGCAAAGATGATATGCTTCAGATGTGACGGTGATAAGGGAGCATCCATCAAAAGATTCTTGTCACCAGTCATGTGATTTGTACATCCACTATCGAGGACCCATTCAGTGGCTTTGGGTTGATCATCCTGTAGATGAATTAGTGTAACTTACGATCTCATATGCTTCATCAGTGAAGAATATGATATCAAGTTCATCAGATGAATTTCATCAAGCAGTAAACAGATATAGCAGTAGGAGGACGTGTGAAATAAAAGTTTATTTCATCATGATTCGCCTGCGTCCTTTCAGGCAATTTTGTCAGGTCCCCAGCAAATTCTTCAGACGTTAAGGCACGTCTGGAGACCTGACCCTGCAGAAGAGATTAGTTCTTTTTATTCACCACCCATATCTGAAGGGGTGGCAAAGTGTTCATCACTCTGCGAGCACCATACGAGAATGGTGGCATAGAAGCCAAACCATTTCGTTTCACATAAGAGGGGTTAGGGTAAGCATATGAATAAGCAGAGAAATTCTTCGAGGACTTATGAACATAATGGTTTGAATAATAATGCACATATTCATAGCCCTTAGCTCTACCCTGTGAAACAGAGTTGTTAGCACGATGATAATCATATGAGGACTTTGATCCATTTGAGGAATTTGATCCATATGAAGAATTTGATTTGGGGTTCCTGTTCTTCACTGGTGGTGTCATGAGGACATTCACCTGAAGACTTTCAAGGCACTTCTTGGGAACCCAGATTTTCTTCATAGGAGAACCGTTCCTGCAGTTAGTGCCAACATATCTAGCAAATACTTCACCATTCTGATTTTTGAACAGTTTATAGTTGGAGTCAAATGACTCATCAGAAGGATGAGGAGATTCACATGTAAAGCCAGATAAGTTAGATGGATCAACTGGAGGTCCCTTTGCAGCAACCCATGAGGTTTTGGGGTACTGCTCAAGCTTCCAATATGTTCCATCAGCATTAAGTTTCCTCTCAAAGGCGATACCCTCTTTCCTAGGGTTTCTGTTGAGGATCTGCTTTTTAAGCACATCACAAAGAGTCTGATGCCCTTTGAGGCTTTTGTACATGCCTGTCATGTACAATTCCTTCAGCCCTGCATCGTCAGTGATACTAGCAATGTCCTCAGATGAGGAATTAGTGATAGCAGAGGCAGGTGAAGAATTTGTAACAGTTGAAGCATTTGAACATTCAGGTGAAGAATTAGCAGATTCACGTTCAATGCACTTTAAGCATGGAGGAACAAATTCTTCCTGAGAAGCGTTGATTTGTTGAGCTAGTAATGAATCGCGGTCCTTCTGAAGATCTTCATAACTCACTCTTAGCTTCTCAAGATCTTGCTTTCTTTGAAGAAATTCATAAGAAAGTTTCTCACGATCAGATAAGAGAGTGTTATGATGACTTTGAACGTTATCAAACCTAGACTGAAGTCTCTGAAGATTTCCAGTCAGGGCTTTAGTGCGATCCATTTCTTCACCCAACATATCATCACTTTTGTCTAGCATGTTTTGAACTTGTTCCAAAGCCCTTTGTTGTTTAGTGGCAAGGCAAACAAGTTTGGTATAACTAGATTCAATATCATCATCAGATCCATCATCGTCAGATTCATCGTCACAAAACTCGGATGAGGAGCATTCGGTTACCTCGTCACCCTTTGCCATGAGACATGATGCAGAAGATGATGATTCTGGCTCGAAAGTCATCGTTTTGAGAGATTCCTTGAAGTCCTCAAACCAGGGATCATGAGGGGTTCGATGACCTTCATAGACATCAGAGATTCGGTCCCAGATAAGCTTCGCATTGCAAAGATGCATAATGCGCCTGAATTCATCTCTGGATAGGCAGGAACAGATGATATCCTTCGCCAAGATGTCAAGTCAAGTGTACTTGCAAATATCATCAGCGTCCACCATCTTGCATAGATCAGTAAGACCAATCTCAGTGACGGTCCACAGCTCGCTGTTCATTGCCATGAGGCGCTTCCTCATCATGGCCTTCCACTTGGGATAATCATGACCGTCAAAGATAGGGCATGTCACTTTCTTCATACCTGCGGTCGACATAACTAAAACTCCAGGCGGTTAAACCAAAATCACACAGAACAAGGGAGTACCTTGCTCTGATACCAATTGAAAGTGCGTTATATCGACTAGAGGGGGGGTGAATAGGTGATTTTTATGAATTCTTCACTGAGGAATTTTCCGGTGAGGAAATTCCTTAGCGAAGAACTATTAGCAGCGGAATAAGTACTCAGAAGTAAGCATAACAGAATACAAGCATGGTCATCATGATGAAATGAAGACTAGCACAGAGTACAGAAAGCGTAATCACAGGATAACACAAGATGAAGACAAACAGACTGAAGAAATTGAACTGAGGAAATTGAGAAAGTCTTTAGTCAAAGTCTTCAAACACAGATATGAACAAACACTCAACACAGTAGTGAGGAAATGAAAGGGTTGAGGAAATAGAACCAGTTAGGTTGGCGAAGACAATGATTTGGTAGACTAGTTCCAACTGTAGTCTCAGTTGTACGTCTGGTTGGAGCGGCTGAGTATTTAAACTCGAGGACACACAGTCCCGGACACCCAGTCGTTGAGCACGCAGCTCAGGACACCCAGTCCTCACCGTATTCTCCTTGAACTAAGGTCACACAAACCTCGTCCAATCACTCATGGTAAGTCTTCAGGCGACTTCCAAACCTTCACAGACTTGGTCACTCGGCGATCCACAATTCCTCTTGGATGCTCTAGACCATGACGCCTAACCGTCTGGAAGAAGCATAGTCTTCAAAGGTAACGAGCATCGGATCCACGCAGGATCAATTTCTTCAGTGATGCTCAATCACTTTGGGTTTGTAGGGGTTTGGTTTTGGGTTTTCCTCACTTGATGATTTTCGCTCAAAGTCCTCGGAGGATGGGTTGCTCTCAAATGACAAGTGTCAAGTTCTCTCGGAGCAGCCAACCAGCTAGTGGTTGTAGGGGGCGGCTATTTATAGCCTAGGGAGCAGCCCGACATGATAAGACATAAATGCCCTTCAATGATATGACCGTTAGGTGGATAAGATATTTTGGGACAGCTGGCGCGCATCACATCAATGGTCGGAAATTTGACTCTCAAATTCCTCAGGGCTATCATGTTCCTCACTATGTAGGTAATTCACACTGGCGAATTCCTAACTCCTCAGTCAGAACAAATTCATCAGCGACCAGAAGAACTTTGTCTCTGTCTCTGAAGAAAGTGGATGAACTGTATGAGATTTCCAAAGGCTTCACTCGAAGGGATTGGTAGGTGTAGGATTTTGAGTTGAGCATCACATGGAAATTTTTATTTAGTATTTCCTCGACCCCCTTTAACAGTACGGTGTTTCCTATGACTCAAGAAAGAGAAAATGAAACGACGAAAACAAAAGTCTTCACGCTTCATGTTCCACAAATGAATACCAAGTCTTGAAGGTCACACCAATTTCTTCACTTTCAAAGTCTTAGAAAGTCTTCAGAATATCAAAGTCTTCAGTTGAAGAACTTCATTTTTAGGGTTCGACTTTCTCTGTAAATATCAAACTCCTCATAGACTTATAGACCTATGTACACTCACAAACGCATTAGTCCCTTAACCTATAAGTCTTCAATACACCAAAATCACTAAGGGGCACTAGATGCACTTACACACTGGAGCTAGAATCATTCATATTGACTAAAGTTGACAAAGGCCCCCGTCCCAGTCAACTTAGTAGGCCCACAAGTCAGCCTCCCACCATGGTGGGTCCCAGCTAGCAGGGGAAGTATTCATTTTTTGTGCGTAATAAGGAGGCACTTCCGGTGGGTGCGAGCTGACAGCGAGGGGAACGTTTTTTTTCGCGAAATATGCTGGCCCGTCCGGTGGGTCCCAGCAGTCAGGGGGGAAACGTTTTTTTTCACGAAATAAGGTGGCCCGTCCGGTGGGTCCCTGCTGTCAGGTGGAGGAATAATTATTTTGCGCGTAATAAGGAGGCACTTCCTTACAGCTGCCTGGACCCAGCTGTCAGCCTCTCCACGTACAGTACTCTTCCGATGGAAGTCGGTCGTTGACCACGTTGACCACACCGCGCCGAGAGCACCAGGGCGGTGGTCTTGACGATGGCGAGGCCTAGGAAGGGGACGACGCGGAGCCGGGGAAGACGCAGTAGTGGAAGCCCGCGTGGAGAGGAGTACGAGGGTTCACTGGTTCGGCTGCGGTGTGAGGTTGCCATCGCCGTAGAATAACAGGGGGTGTGGGTGAGTAGAGGGATGGCCTGGCCAGAGGTGGGAGTAGTACGGGGCGGTGAGGCCTCCGCGGCATCACAGCCGGCCACGGGAGGCAGGAGCACGCGACACGACCGGCGCTGCTTTGGGCGGCTGGAGCAAGAAGACCAGAGGTTGAAGAAGCACTACGGCCGTTGGATGGACATCATACGATCACTACAGCTAGAATCGTTTATATTGACTAAGTTGACAAAGCCCTTGGTACACGTCAACTTAGTAGGCCCACAGCTCGGATTTGGCAGAGAACATATAGCCCATTTGCAATTTGTAAGAATGTACAACCCATTTTTTAGTTCTAATGGAATTTACTACAGCCCATTTATAGTTTGTTAAAAATACAACCCAACTTCTAGCTAGGACAACGATTAATAATTTCAAACAACCGCTCAAAACAGAATTCAAAAACAATTCCCACATTTTGATGGGATCCGAAATATTTTTATCCAAAATTTCTAGTCAGGTTAAATATAATTTCAAAATAAAGTTGTATTACGTTAAAATCCAACAAAATATTGCACGCGCAACAAGTAATGAAATTAAAATTTTCAAATTCCAAAAATAATATATTTTTCAAACTAATAACGTGTTTGGTGCATAGTAACTGTCAAGTTATTATAATTACATCCCATTTATTATTTCTTAAAGTCCATTTTCTTGTTAAGCCTAATGCATACGTCCTAGGAAAGTTTGCAGCCCAGCAGGGCGGAGAATAACAAGTTGACCCGGATATTGTGTACAACTGTCGGCCCAGTTGCATTGCTGATGTTGAAAAAAAAGGCCTGTGTAGTACAGTACAACCTAACATGGTTACTCAGCCCACATTCAGCGACGCCGGAAAGGCCCAAACAAGGCTTCTGTACAACTTTTTGAAGTCACTGAGCTCAATTAATAACTTAAGAAAAAAGTTAGATTACAGTGGAACCTAATTAAAAGCTGTCACGAGCAAATAAATAATTCAACGGGTCCCACTTGTGCTTGTGCGTGTGTGTGTGTGTGCATGTGTGCGTGTGTGTGTGTGTGTGTGTGTGTGTGAGAGAGAGAGAGAGAGAGAGAGATAGAGAGAGACCCATCGGTCGATGCTCGTAAATACATCTTTCAACCATATGCATTGCTGATGCTCAGTAAAAACTTATATAGTTGACACAATCATATATAACATCATAGCACACTGAACTTGCATACAAAAATTTCATGCAGGCGGCACAATCAGGATGGAAGGAGTGGATCGCTACGGGAAGGGCTATGTTAAAACCAACAAAGTCGTACATAATGGTTCATCGTCTTTATCAATGACGGGGAAATATCTTGAATGTTGTGCAAAGAAAATAGACAGACAACACAATAAGTTCTGCTAGCACATTAAGTTGACGTATAGCCCTTTCTAAGAAAAGTTCAGGTACAAAATTAGAATAGGTCACAATCAAATGTACTGGCATATCAGTGCTTCACACCCATAGCTCGGATTTAACTAGTATCTGACAAGATTCAGTTGTTACCTCAAATTAGAGCACATCCAGGCAGCCAACCCTGCCTCTTCTCCCAAAGAAGCAGTGGCCTTCGCCGCCCGATGGAGTAGGCCCTGTGCCATCCATCGTTCCGAGCAACACGGGGAAATTCTGACATTGACTCCTGTAATGGACGTCATCGGTGGACCCTGGCACCAGCGGCGGCGACAGGACTTCGATTGATGGATTGACCACTTCTTTGACATGCACGAACACTCGATACAGGTACATCCCTAACGTGGTCCACGGCGGCCTTGGTGGCGACGAATAGTACAACCCCGGTTCCTGCACCGGTATCTCAACACCAATCACCTTCGGTATGGTGGGCTTCTTCATCCATGCCATAACCGTCAGAGCCCAGCTATCCGGAGGAACAAACATACTTACGAGCTCACCTCCAAGGTCATTGATAAGCTCGTTCATGGACTCGCTGTTCCAAGCACATCGAGGCATGCCGTGGAAGGTAAGCTTTGTTAAAAACTCAAGCTCAAAGGGCACCGAGCCCCATCCTGGGTGCCACCGATCAAAGCTCACAAGTGCGCCATCGCAGAACAAACGCCGGGAAGATTCAAACACACGACTGCAGTCGAAAGTTGTCTGGAACCCGACGAAGAAATCAGCCGGTGGCAGACAGACTTCGACGGGCAAGTCACTTATTTGGATGCCGTGCGCAATGCCAAGAGCTTTGACAAGGTCGTCCGGCAAGACGGGAGGCCGGTCACCGTTGATGGTTACCATCAGCACTTTGCCAGCAAACTGGTCGTCAAGCGCCGACATGCCACTGTTGAGCGACAACACGCAGTGACCAAAGGCAAGACGGACCTCAGGATCTCCGTCTCGGAGATCCGCGTTGATCGGCGACATGATAGTGCGCTTGAGTACAGGGAGTACAGGAGGGGGATTTGGGGGAACTGGACTAGGAATCGAGATTCCAGAGGTGGGGGAGGGGCGGGAGACTGGGGATGAAAAGGTAGCATGAATTTTGAGCACGCACCAATATGCTCTCGGCACGCAAGCGCACGAAAACACCGGTAGCGCCCACATGTCGGCCTAAGAGTCCTTATTCTTTCTCTTTTGGAGAGCCCGACCTTTTTTTCAGGATCTTTTGAGAGCCCGGCCCGAGAGTCATAATTGACCTGTTTGGCATTGCGTTACTACTCGGCCCATATTCAACAACACCTCACTGGCCCAAACAAGTGTACATCATCGAAAAGACACTGAGCTCAAATTATATAACTTGAAAGAAGGAGATATACTCTGAATACTGGAGAATGGTGATGCCCTCATTTAGCCCACTAGTAGTTCGAGACAATAAACAGTTCGAAACAACAATATATACAACATTCAAACACTAACTAGTGACTACTACTGACATAAACAACAAGACATGATAGTTCATAAGAAGTCTTGCTACACCACCAAAACACACCCATCTACAGCGCTCAGACTCTCATGATCCAGACAAGAATGGCATTCTAAACAGAAGCAACTATTACATAGTAAGAGTGACATAGACGAGGATGACCAAATGACAAGGAATATGCATAACAAAAGAAAGAACTACCCATCCAGAACTAGCAGCAAAGACAACAATGTCATTCAAAGAGATGATCCAACACCATCATAATTTGTAGCCCCGCTTCAGCGACCAGTGATCTGGAGACACCAGTACTCCACCCTTTCGATGCAATAGCCCAATTACCTATCAACCTGAAGGCTTGAACCACATCACTGCTTTTCGTAATTGAGACATCCAATGATCAAAGTTAATCCGGATGCCTCTGTCATTCTCACCTTCTTTTGGCTGCAGGCTGTATCGTTGACAATCAGGGGAGTTTGCTCCCGAACTCCTAGGGCTCGCCGTGTAGACACAGTTTTCCATAGCAAACAGAGCCTCTCTGCCATCAAGATCCTTGCCAACAGTGATCTCCTGGTTAATCGGATAATTGAGTCCGAGAAACAGAGAGTGTGAACCAAGGCTGTTGACCCGCCTCCAACTAAAAAATCCTAAAGGCCCCAACAAGTTGGTATCCTGCTCATAGACGTAACAGCCACTGTCCGGATACTCACGTATTACATGGTGCTTGTATACAGTGGGTTTTCTGCAATATAACTTTTCGGGCTCATGTGTCCGAATGATCATCAGTCTTTTGCTGTCGTCTGATCGAGCGAGGAACCAGTTGTGCTTCCCTGTTTTTGGCAAAGGTGGTGTGATTACAAAGGGCAGTAACTGTAGGGACACTGCATCATATCAAAAAGGACAGGCATTGTTAATGTAAGATCATCATTGTTCAGAGTATGAGTAGGATAATGCAAGAAACAACATTGATATGTCCCTGTTGGAACTGGGAGGAAAATACAGGGAAATGTATATTGGGTTTGAAAATATAGAAGTGCCATGCATGGTTATACTCATGTTATCTCGCAATCGATTCTTCACAGGAAACTACCATGTCATGCATGTTATGTACTCCCTCCGTTCCCAAATATTTGTCTTTCTAGGCATCTCAAATAGACACAACATACGGATGTATGTAGACATATTTTAGAGTGTAGATTCACTCATTTTGCTCCGTATGTAGTCACTTGTTAAAATCTCTAGAAAGACAAATATTTGGGAACGGAGGGAGTAATCATGTTCTGTCCTCACAAACAAATTCTTCAAGGTAACTAACAGACCATGCATTGTTATATACTCGTGTTTTGTGGGCAAATTTTTTGTGAGGATATTATTCTTGCCATTGATTGCTGAAGGGCGAATATAGGTATGTACACATGGTAAGCATTGAAGGATTTCACTACTTCCAAATATAGAGTTCTCCATATGCACATTTACTTCCCTAATGTATGGTTAGGTGAAACCAACAGTGTGGTGCATGTTTCTACATCATGAAAATGAGGAAACTAACATGGCCATTGATACACACTCATATTTAGTAGTAGTATATAGATTACTGTAAAATAAGGATAATATCCATATATTCCTAACCGTTTGATTATTCAGCGTACAAATTGGGTGTAATGACATGGTCACAATCGCATGAATTAACTCATTCTAAATATAGCTGATTTACGGCGTCTCTAATACATTGCCATAGTTCTACTCAAATTCTGCTCAAACAGGGATATGCCAATCATCACAAAAAGTTCAAACTGTGTCATGGCGTCATCATTAACATGAGATGGAAACAACTTACACGCATCGTCCCAGCAATACGTGGTGCCATCTGCTTTGTCGATCGCGTAGATGATGCCATTGTGTTCAATAGCATCACAGAAGTGTGTATCAGCTTTGACGATGATCCACTGTGAGCCGAGTTGTCTCCAGCTAAAGAAGGCACCAGCGTAAAGATAGGCGAGTCCGCGGTCGAACAAGGCAATTAGCTTGAAGTCTGCGTAATTCACATGTCGTGTGGGCACTTGGCAGATTACAATCTTCTGCAAAACAAGGTTTGTCCAACTGACGTAGTAATCTAGATGACTTGGACCGCGATGGTAATACTCTGTATAATCCAACGGAGGAAGGATAATCTCATGGGAGGTCTGGAAGTTCACGAGCACCAACTTTTTACCGTCTTCTCTGAAGGCAGCCATCTAGTGGGAGTTCATGCCGACCCAGTACATACCTGCCAAGAAGTTTCGGGTGATGGTGATCGGATCGATGTCGAGGGAAATGATGTACGGCGACCCACTACATACCTGCAAAGAAGTTTCGGCTAATGGAGATCGGATTGAAGTCGAGGGGCATCATGCACGCCTCCGTATCATGGTGAGCCAATCTCGCAAGACCAGATAGCAGCAAGCAGGGTGTCTTGAAAAGCTTAGGCCTCACTTCGACGATGGCCATGTGCATGTCCCTCGATCATGCAGCCAACCACAGGGTGCTCAACATATCCATACACGAACAACAGAGGTCGAGGATGTCACTGGGGAGATTGCTCCAATGCGGCTCATATGGATGCTGCGCGGTTCGCGTTCGGCCATGGTGGAGTTTGGAAGGGGGCTTGATTTACGGGGGAGAAGGATGTCGGTGCTGGAGCGGCTAGCGAGGGAATAGTGGTACTGGGGGAGGCGAGTGAGGCGACGGTACACAGGGGCACAGTGAGATGGAGACGGAGACGGAGACGGAGAAGGAGATGGAGATGGAGTGGTGCTATGGGAGAGGAGAGGGGGACGAGGCGAGGCGCCAATGTGCTACACAGCGGCGGTGACAGACTGCACAGTGCACAGGGTGAGGCTGACTTTGGTAATCCGAACATGCTGCCTGGACTAGTGTCAGGCGCAGGGTGTTGTCACTTCACTGTGAGGACCGGATGAATAGTATTTTGACCATCAAGTGTACCACCGTTGTACTACTACTACTACTACTACTACTACTACTACTACTAGTAGGAACATGAGTACTCCAGTATTGTATAGCGGAAATAGGTCTCCCGTGCTAGCATGCCTGTTCACTTCATTGTTCAGGTATCATCCATATTGCGAGCAGAACCAAATTCTCGTGCATGCCCAATCAACGCCCTGCCGTGATGCATGCAGTGGTTGTTCTGGTGCATCAAGGACGGCATGCAGATCATTCCACACTTGAGAAGAGGAAAAATGGAAAGGTAGAACGTGGCAACAGAGGAAGAGAACGCTGGCTAATGAGTCTGGGAGGGGATCGAGCAGGAAGTTAATGCTCCATGCCAAAAGGTTTTGGGAAAACCTGATTTTCATAAGGTGACTTATACTCACCTAAACGGAGGGAGTATTCCTTAACCAGAGAATGTTGTGTCTCCCATTCACGCGCTCAAAAAAAAACTACGACACATTTTTTATCTGTTTGCATAGGTCCCACCTATCGGGAAGGATGGGCACGTACACGAACATGTACGACTCATCAGTCTACCCGCATAGCCTTTTCTTTTAGTCTACCTAGTCGTCTAATCAACTGCCTGCACGCCACTTCTCCCATTTACTTCTCCATCGGGAACCGATTCTCCTCGACTTCTTCACCTCCCCTTCGTCTTCATTTGCATCCAAACCCCACTATGTTCACATTGTTTTAACCTCTTTAAATAATCATCTACTACTTCAGTTAGACTAGCCATCTAATCCTAATTCTCCAAACCATAGCCCTCCGTTCCAACGGTTCCAAATGGCGAAAGAGATCGAGATGCAGGGTTTTAGCGTCCAACATGTCCTCGTCGAAGGCTCGATGCGCATAGTTGCCACCGTCACCGTTCACCCAAGGGTTGTTCGGCAGTGGATCAAAAATGTATCCAACTCCCTCGAAAAGGTAGAGACGGGGGTCATCAGTCTCGACGCAGAGTACACGAAGCGTGCCCCTAGGAAGATCCAGCACGCCGCCGTCCTTCAGCTGTGCCTCGAAGATGATGTTTTGGTGTACCACATCATACACTCGCCCCCCATACCACGTGAGTCTCGGGAGGACGTATACTTCCGTGGGGCAGCCATCGAAGGGGACAAACAGAAGCTGGAGCCGTACAACCTTGATTTTAAAAGCATCACTGACCTACAAACCAGAATCAAAATTCCTGTAGAAGATTGTGATAAACAGAGACCATCCCTATTCGACGTAGCAAATTTTGTGCTCGGTACAAATCTTCAGAAGGGTGACGAGATGGTGGCATTAAGGTCGTCTGGATGGGAGAATTATCCCTTGACGTACGAGCGTATAAAATATGCTGCCCTCGATGCCCGTGTGAGTTTCGAGATAGCTGCAAGGTCCAAAGAGCTTGTTGTGAAGCCGTCTCCCACAGAGAATGAGAAGAAGAAGAAGAAGAAGAAGAAGAAGAAGAAGAATAAGAATAAGAAGAAGAAGAAGAAGAAGATACATTTCCTCTCTTGTAAAAAAATTATTCCCTCCGTCTCAAAATTCTTGTCTTACATTTGTCTAGATATGGATGTATCTAACACTTAAACGTGACTTGATACATTCGTATTTAGACAAATCTAAGACAAGAATTTTGGGACGGAGGGAGTAGTAGCGTGGGTCCGCTTGACTATAAGGAACTATTTATCCGCATATATAGCTTTCTCTACTACTCCTTCCAGTGATCGGCATGCAATGCATGTGTCCGTAGACATGACAACTTGTCCATGGAAGTTCAACTACGGCGACCATCACGTTTCATCCACTGCCACTCACGATTCCCACGATGCCGCTCCAATCCACGACACCATGTCCCCCGACGTGCGCCGCACCCCTCTCGGCCGCATCGCCCCTCTGCCTTTGTGTGCATGACATGTGGGCCACCTAAAATGCGGTGAGCATCAAGTTTCTACCACGGCCACACGCGATTCCCACGACGCTGCTCGAACCCATGACACCACACATTCCCCGACCCGCGGCTCACCCTTCTCGGCCCCACTGCCCCTCTTCCTTCGGGAGCATTACATGTGGACCAGTCACCAATCGGGTCCACATGTTATTGACTCAAAGGCAGGTGTAGTAAGGTGCTGAAGCTCAGTCCCGACGGCCCTGAGAGGGAAATGTAACTCATGCACCAGACCTTGTGGTGCTACTTCGAGATTTGTTTCTTTACTATACATGCACGCAATGATTTAATGGACATTGTAATCTCAACATGTGATGGGGAGCTCTAAATTTGAATTTGAAACTTATAAAACGAAAAGATTAAAAACAAATAAACTGGGAGAGAGGGAGTATATCGTAGGATGTGTCCCATACAAAATAAGTCCCCTGGTTTGTCACCGCGAAGATGCGGTTAGAAAGGAGCACATCGTCTTTGTACTCATACGACAACAAATTGGCCGTAGACAGGATGGTACGCCTTTGACCACCATGTGCAAGGTCCGTGCTATCTTATTCAATCTCACCATGGTTCCATCGTACTAATTCATGCGGCGTCTCGTTGCATGGCTGATCCCAATGTTGGACAAAGGTTCTACGGGAATGGTGTCACCGTTGTAAATGTTGTGCAAATTGATGTTGGTACCCTCCCGTACATATGCAAGCCAATCTCCATTCACACCGAGCCTAACTTGTGAAACAGTGGGCAGGGGGAGAATTAGGAAATGGACACGGAAAGTAGTCTTTAGAATGCATTTACTACGCAATCAAACTCATCTTACCTGCTCATCGGAGGAAATCCGAGTGCCCCTCAACATCGGCATCTCAAGGGGCGTCAACTTGCAACTACGGCCATGCCGCGCTGGAGAGACCCCCAAGGAAACATCCTTGTGCGTTCCACAGAACATCAAGATGCATTTGTATGAGTAGTTTATCTTGTGAGAGAAAAGGATGAATGAGGGAAGGCCTCTAGAGATAGAGATAGACACTACTACTACCAATGTGCTGGCCCGTGCGTTGCAATGGATCCAAAGTAGTAGAATAATACTTGTTCACGTGCTTGAAATATAAACACTCTAGTTTTGATATACATGTGTCAGCAGACATGACAAGTTGTCCATGGAAGTTGAACCACGACGACCATCACGTTTCTTGTTTCTACCACTGCCACGCCCACACGCGATTCCCACGACGCTGGTCCAACCCACAGCACGACGTCCCCCGACGTTGCCATGGATCCTCTGACGTGGCTATCACTGCCTTGCCCTGCCTTTCCTTCACTGACAGGTGGGACCCACGCTTGGGTGTCCCACATGTTAGTGACAGAATGGTAGGATTGTTCACATTAGGGGATCCTCATCCCCCCGACGTGCGCCTCATCCCTCTCAGCCGCACCGCTCCTCTGCCTTTGTGTGCATGACATGCGGGCTAGCTGAACTGCGGCGACCATCAACTTTCTACCACAGACACACCCGATTAGACGCGGTTTGCCTGCTCTGCTGCTGTGCTCCGATCCGTGCTCCCGCACCATCGAATTTTCATCCAGCGGCTGTGACACATTTCGTCCCGGGCATCAATCTCCAGCTGGAGTACTTCTGTACTATAGGTAGTACCCGCCGGTGTGGCCATCTACGCCTCGTAACGCCCCAACGCCTAGCTGTGGCACCCTCGCCACGGCCACGCCACCACCGGCTGGTTCATCTCGAACCAGTGAGTTGCGAACCACGCCACCACCATGAGAATGACATGTGGGACAACCGCATTTAAGGTCCGCATGTCATTGACTCATAGGCCAGGCACTAAGCCATTGAAGTTCGGTCCCGTGGGCCCCGAGAGGGAAATGTAACTCCCGCGGCAGGCCTTATGGTGCTCCCACAGAATGAGCTCGTGCCCAAACCAAAATTTGTTTCTTACTACTACCAACTAGTACTAGTAAGGTACACATGCATTGCACGCATGAGATTCTGGTGGTTTGTGCATTATGCTTCTACATGTGGAGTTCTCTAGATTCTACATGTGGCAAAATCTGGTGGAATGTAGATCATATCCAATGACAAGTAGTGCTCGGATTTGCCATCTTTGTACCGTCGGATTGGCTTCATCCAACGACCAACTTTCAAAGTTATTCATACACTATATAGGGGTATAGATATAGATATAGATGTTTGGTTTGCAGCCTAAGGTTGCCACGCCTAAGCTTAGGTGTGACAGCCTGGTTTTTGCCCTCCTTTCTTTTCCTGAGTTGCAGTTGGTTTGAATTTGAAATTTGGAGTCTGAATCTTTTCATATGGACTTAAACACTTGGGTACCCTTGACTTTCACCCAAGTGCCCCATTTCCCTCTCTAACCATCATTCCCTCTCTGGTTCAACTCAAAATAATATTTGGAATATTTTTCTTAAATGAAAAATATTCATTTCCCTCTCTTAAACCCTAGCAAGCTCAATGTGCTCCAAAGCAACCCCAATTTTTTTGCCCACAAAAATCTGAGAAAATTCACAATTATTCTTTGAACCCTAGGGAACCTTCTTGAGCAAAAATATTTCATCAATTTTTGGAATATTTTGGCCACAAAAAATATTTTCTGTTCTGGACAGAAATGGTAGTTTCTACAACAACTACCATTTTACTTGCTCCATTGTGGCTGTTTTTTCTTGTGCATCATCACCTTAGTAGATGATTGCTAACCTCCAAAGCCCAGACCCCATCTCCCAGTAGTTTGACCACAGTAAGCTCTCAAAGTTACTGTCCAGAAACTCACCTGGCATGTGAAATCTTTTCTACTGCACCTGAGACCAAACCCAATTGCGGTAACCTTCAAAACTACCACGAACAACAAGCCAGACATGAAGTTTGGGCTTAGGTCGGCCTAAGGTCAGAGTTCACGCAGTGACCGCGTTCGTCCAGGCATGTTGGCATGCAGCCGACGCGCTCCGAGCGCCGCCCGAGCCTCTGTTTCGCCGTGCTCGCTTCCACGCCTGCCTAAGCTTGCCAAACTGCGCTAGAATCTTCGGCTAAGCCCTCTTAACTCCACCCTGGCGCTCACCGACGACGGAGCTCGCCGCAGCGTGCACGGGCATGGTCCGGCCAACGCAACAGTGCAGTGCGCACTGTGCTCGTCGCCTTCCTCTCGCTCATGTGCTTGTCCCCGTTCGCCCATAGTTCCCGCGTGAGCTGCGTCGCCTTCTCCCCCTCTCACTGACGCCGTTCGTCGCCGGGCGCCGTGTCCAGGTGTCCACTAGTGGAGCCCGATCCCCCCTCGACGCTCGGCTATAAATAGAGCCTTCCCCAGCCTCCTCAAGCACCATCCACCACTCCCACACACTCTACAATCGCGTAGATAGCCGTAGCCCGACCGGGCAGGCCACAGGCCGCCGTCCCTGAGCTCGAGCTCGCCGACGATCCCCTCGGGTCGTCTCCGCGGTTCCAGCCCCTCCCAGGCCTGGGCAACCCTTCCAGGGCCTCCACCGCTCGTCGGTGGTGCTGTTCCGCCTGGTTGGAGCCCCTGGAGTTGCCTCCATTCGCCGCCGTCTTCATCTTCGGTGACCTCCACTCTCTGCCTCCGCTAGAGAGGTTGATTCTGACGCCGTCCGACCACCCCTAGCTACTCTACGGGTATGACAGGTGCACCTCCGTCTCCTCTCTCAATCCCCCCTCTTGTTTTGGGTAAGAAGCCCTTGCCGCCGGCGTGTG
This sequence comes from Triticum dicoccoides, assembly GCF_002162155.2. Taxonomy (NCBI): domain Eukaryota; kingdom Viridiplantae; phylum Streptophyta; class Magnoliopsida; order Poales; family Poaceae; genus Triticum; species Triticum dicoccoides. Next base: position 144,782,918 of record NC_041383.1, on the reverse strand, counting down.
CTCCGACGACGCCGCGCCTTCCTCTATTTCCTTCTCCCCCTCCACCTAACCTGACTAGCGGGGCCCGCGAGTCAGCCAATCAGTATGCATGCGAAGCAGTACGAGTGGTGGTGCCTCGAGGCTTTACGCCTTCAACGTCACCCCCCTAGTCAGTTTTTATTTAAATTCAAATTTCAATTTATCTAGAGAACTTCAAACAACCAAAACTCTTTAACCATAAGTCCAAATGAATTGATTATTTTTGCATTGTGTTCTTTGTAAATAAATCTAGCAGCTCACCAAAGATGGGATTTTCCCTGCTGTCTAGATTTCCTGGTGAATTTCAGAAGGGTTCTTGATGTTTTCTTCTTGTGTTTAAAATTATTTTCAGAGGGTGAGGCTTGTCTTGAGGATCACCAGGAGGCTTGTGAACCTCATCTGCACTAAGGCAAGCCACAGACACATTTTCATGGTGCCATTACAATATTTGTGATTTTCTTACTTGAACAAATTATTTAATCCATGCATTTAAATCATTACTATGTTATTTATATTCTGTTAATTTCTTGTTTTAGTTAATATGCTTGATTCACAGAAAGTTTGAAGTTAACTTATTTGGTAAAGAAACTAGGATTTATTTTTGGGTGATGAAAGAATAATATGGCTATGGATATAAGTAATTAGTGGAATTATTTTCTTGCATGAGTAAAAATGGTAAAATTTGCTAGAAAAGATTCTGTTTGAAGTGAGGTTTAATCTCAACCAGAGAAGTGTCATGAGTTTTTGATGTTCATGCTTAGTGTGGATATAGTTGACTCAGTCATTTCCGTTAATATGTTGTCAGGACCCCGATTCAATGCCACACCGATCTAGCATGTAACACCTCATATCACTTTACGGCCTCACGCACGGTATTCTCACGGGTGTCGCCTTACCAGGCCCGGGACTGTTTGCGCCTTTTGGCACACGTATATGATAGTGTCTCTAGCATCCATATGACAAGGAGCCCGGGCTGACATGGCTAGTCGTGAACCCAAAGTGGCACTAACTTACAGGCACAGGCATACATGACCCAACAATGAATGTGTCGATCATCAACGAGTGAATCCGGGCTGTAGCAACTGGGCTAGCAGGACTCCGGTAAACCGGGCTGTAACAAGCGAATAGGACTCCGGTAGACACCGTGTGACATTTCCCCGAAGGGACAGACACAGGGACGAAGAAGGACACATGCCGACTAGCCTAATTGTTCCGGAGCAGTAGCAAGCTACCAAGGCTCAGTTGAAACACTAGGAGACATTTCCCGGTAAGATAGGTTACCAAGGATAAACAACTAGATAGTCACATCCCACACATACCAAGCATTTCAATAACATACACACAATATGCTCGATATGTGCAAATACAACATGGCATCACAACATGACTCTACAACTCAAGTATTTTATTCAATAGGCTCCGAGGAGCGAGATATTACAAACATGGGTCTCATGACCCAACATTCAGAGCATACAAGTCAAAGCACAAGCGGAAGCTTAACATGTCTGAGTACATACATCTACAAATGAAAAAGGCTGAGAAGCCTGACTATCTACCAGATCCTGCCGAGGGCACAAGATCGTAGCTGAGGTAACAAGCTAAACATCGGAGTCCACGCGGAACTACTAGCGAGACTGTAGTCTCTCTACAAAAACATAAATTAAGAAAACATGAGTACAAATGTACCCAACAAGACTTACATCAGAACTAACTACATATGCATCATTATCAACAAATGGGTGGTGGAGTTTGACTGCAGCAAGCCAGCTTTGACTCAGTGGCTAACCTGAACTACGACTGCAAGTAACTCTTTTGAGATGGCGCACACGAGTCCACATATTCACCATATCAATACTCCACTATGGATCTGCTCCCGTCTCCCTACAAGAAGGCCATCCATAGCACTCACGCTTATCTTGCGCATTTTAGAGTATCCACTTTCACTTGTCTATGAACTGTACAGGCCACCCAGAAGTCCTTTACCGCGGACACGGCTATTCGAATAGATGATGTTAACCCTGCAGGGGTGTACTTCTTCACACACGCTCTCGCCACTTACCACGATGTACACATCGTGTATCTCGGCAACCTTCAAGCGAAAGCCTGGCGAGGGAGTCGGCCACGACCTGACTAACCACACAAGTCTCTAGTCCAGGTGTATCGCCTATTCGGGTTCCATCCACAAGGAGATCCGGCCGGGGTGTCGCTCATGGCCCCAAATGATGTGAGCAGGGTTCCCAAGCCCACCATCCGGGTGCCACTTGGTACACCGTGCCACTGCACCTAGTCTGACCCAAGCCCACCTGTATCGGGTGCCACTTGGTAGACTACTAGCACTACCTACAAACACCAGAAACTAGTTGCAACTCCTGGATAGGGATCAGGTTGATTAATAAGTCGAGAGAGCTTGGGGTTCCTTGAGCCCAATGTGTGGTAGTAGCTGTTCCTGGATCGCAAACACAGAACTCAGTTCCTGAGGACGGTTTCAATGAGACAACCCACCATGTACTCCTACATGGCCTCTCACCACTACCTTTACCAAATCGTGTTCACACACTTAGCTCTCAATAGTAGGACGATACGTCTCCAACGTATCTACTTTTCCAAACACTTTTTGCCCTCGTTTTGGACTCTAACTTGCATGATTTGAATGAAACTGACCGGACTGACGCTGTTTTCAGCAGAATTACCATGATGTTGTTTCATGTGTAGAAAACAAAAGTTCTCGGAATGACCTGAAAATCCTCGAAGACAAGTTTCAGAAAATATAAAAAATACTGGCAAAAGATGAAGACTAGGGGGGCCACACCCTGTCCACGAGGGTGGGGGGCGCGCCCACCCCCTCTGGGCCCGCCCCCCTGTCTCATGGGCCCCATGCAGCTCCGCCGACCTCAACTCCAACTCCATATATTCCGTCTCGCAGAGAAAAAAATCAGAGAGGAAGTTTCATCGCGTTTTACAATACGGAGCCGCCGCCAAGCCCTAATCTCTCTCGGGAGGGCCGATCTGGAGTCCGTTCGGGGCTCCAGAGAGGGGGATTCATTGCCATCATCATCATCAACCATCCTCCATCACCAATTTCATGATACTCACCGCCGTGCGTGAGTAATTCCATCATAGGCTTGCTAGACGGTGATGGGTTGGATGAGATTTACCATGTAATCAAGTTAGTTTTGTTAGGGTTTGGTCCCTAGTATCCACTATGTTCTGAGATTGATGTTGCTATGACTTTGCTATGCTCAATGCTTGTCACTTGGTCCCGAGTGCCATGATTTCAGATCTGAACCTATTATGTTTTCATGAATATATGTGTGTTCTTGATCCTATCTTGCAAGTCTACAATCACCTATTATGTGTTCTGATCCGACAACCCCGAAGTGACAATAATTGGGATACTTCTCGGTGATGACCGTAGTTTGAGGAGTTCATGTATTCACTATGTGTTAATGCTTTGGTACAGTTCTCTATTAAAAGGAGGCCTTAATATCCATTAGTTTCCACTAGGACTCCGCTGCCACGGGAGGGTAGGACAAAAGATGTCATGCAAGTTCTTTTCCATAAGCACATATGACTATATTCGGAATACATGCCTACATTACATTGATGAACTGGAGCTAGTTCTGTGTCACCCTATGTTATAGCTATTACATGAGGAATCGCATCCGACATAATTATCCATCACTGATCCATTGCCTACGAGCTTTTCATATAGTGTGCTTCGCTTATTTACTTTTCCGTTGCTATTGTTACAATCACTACAAAACCCAAAAATATTACTTTCGTTATCTTTATCTTTACCACTGTTACCATTACTATCATACTACTTTGCTACTAAATACTTTTTTGCAGACACTAAGTTCTCCAGGTGTGGTTGAATTGACAACTCAACTGCTAATACTCAAGAATATTCTTTGGCTCCCCTTGTGTCGAATCAATAAATTTGGGTTGAATACTCTACCCTCAAAAGCTGTTGCGATCCACTACACTTGTGGATTATCAAGAATAATTTCTGGCGCCGTTGCCGGGGAGCATAGCTCTATTCTCTGAGTCACTTTGGATTTATATCTGCTGATCACTATGAAGAACTTGAAAGATCAAAGAACTAAAATTTATCCCTCAACTACGAGGGGAGGTAAGGAACTGCCATCTAGCTCTGCACTAGATTCTCCTTCTGTTATGAATAAGCTTGCGACACCTAAACCTACTATTGCTATGATTCTGATATGTCGCATGTTATTGATGATGCCACTTCTGCTATGCATGATACTTATGATGAAACTACTTCTATGCTTGATACTACTGTGCCATTAGGTGAATTTCTTGATGAACAACTTACTAAGGCTAGGGGGAATGAGATTATTGAAAATGAAATTATTGATGAAAGTGATGATGAAGGTTCTCCTCCTAATTATGAATTGCCTGTTGTTCCTGAGGGTTATGTTATGGATGAAGAAACTGCTAGAGATTTTCTTGCTTCCAAGGATATATCAGATCTTAAGAAATTGTTAGCTAAGCTGAAACAAAAGACTCTAAATGCTAGAATGAAAAATGACCCCGGTTTTGCCACTTCACCTATCTTTGTTACTGATAAGGAATATGAATTCTCTGTTGATCCTGAGATTATTACTTTAGTTGAATCCGATCCTTTCTATGGCACTGAATCTGAAATTGTTGTGGCACATCTCACCAAGTTAAATGATATAGCCACACTATTTACTAATGATGAGAAGTCTCGCTATTATTATATCCTTAAGATATTTCTGTTCTCATTAAAGGGTGATGCTAAGCCTTGGTGTCACACCCTAGCTAGTCATGCATTAGAGTGTTGCATCATGTTTACTCTTTCATCAGAAACTTGAAATGGGGATTTGTGAAACCCTCAGAATCATTTTGAAAATGACCCAAATAAAAATTTCTCCAAAAGGGTCCAAGAAAATGCTCATGTTGCTCTCTGAAAATATTGGACAGAGATAAAAATCAAACCAATATTTTTAAGAGCTCATAGGTATTTATTTTGGGCATTTGGAATTAATGCATAAATATTTGCTTTGGAAATATATTAATTATATATATTAATATATGTCCAAATATTATGCCATTTATAAAGGAGCTCTGAAATAATATATCTAGCCCCTGCAAAAATTGGCATAAGTTAAATAAATGATTTAATATATTATTTAAATCAAAACAAATGTTAGAAATTAGAAAACAGAAAAAAAAATAAAAGGGAGAAGCTTACCTGGGCTCCTCCACTGTGCGGCCCAGCCAGCTGGCTGGCCCAGCCAGCAGGCGGCCCAGCCCGCCTCCCTCCTCTGTCGTCTTCGTCCTCGACAGAGGGAGGGGAGTGTGGCCGGCGCGCGCGCGCGCCACCGCGCCACGCCACCTCTCTCCCTGCCTGCCTGCCCTCCCCTCCTCGCCTCGATGCCCCTGGACGACGCCACGCCTCCCCCCTGCTCTCTCTCACTCGCCCTCGGCTCTTCCCTCCTCTCCCTCGCTCTCTCTCTCACACGGCCGAACACCACCGTCGCCGCCGTTCGCCATAGCAGCCGTCTCCGGCCACCCCTCGCTCCCCCGACTAGCTCAGAAGCTCCGCCACAACCCCCTCTTCCTCCCCACCGCTCCACGGGCCTCCGGAAGCCCTGCATCGCCGCCACGTCGCCGTTCCCCTCTTCGGGCTCCGACCATCATCGCCGTCGAATTCGCCGTCTCCAGCGCGTCTCCGAGCCCGCTTCGACGCCCACTGCAACCGCGGTGAGCCCCCGAGTCGTTTCCCCCTTCTCCCCTGGTCTCGCTCGATCTCTAGGCCTTAGCCCCACCCTGGCCGAGAGCTCCACGCCGCTGGCGATGTCGCCGTCGTGGCCACGGTCACCGTAGCGCCCAACCGAGCACACTATCGTGCTCCACGCCTCACTAGGAGCACGCAGCACGCACCAACGCCTCCCCAAACACCCTGCAACGCCGACTCCGACCGCACCCGAACTCCGGCCGCCGCTCACGAGCTCGCCGTCGACGGTACCGGCCACCCCAGGCTCGGCCACCACCACCGTTCGACGCGCGGGAGCAAGAGCTCTCCAACGAGCCGAAGCACGGCCTCGCCCGTGCCCTGTAGCGCGATCCCGCATCGCGCCGCTGTCTCGGGCCTCGTCGGCGTCATGCCGCCGGTGGGATTGACCCACTTTGACCACGACAGGACCCCCCTGAGTCCCTGACAGGTGGGCCCAGCCCTGTAGCTAATTAGGATTAGCTCTAACCACTGTTAGTTAACCCCCTGACACTGACCAGTGGGCTCCAGCGCCACTAATCCCTAATTAGGATTAATTTAACCCTGTTAAACCCCCCCTGTCACTGACGTGTGGCCCCCACACGTCAGGTTTGACCCCAGCCAGCCGTAGTTGACTACTGACGTCATGCTGACGTCATGCTGGCGCAATAATTATAATTTCTGGATTTAATTTAAATCAGGAAATTCCAGAATATTATTTAAACTTCAAAAATTCATAACTTTTATTCTGTAACTCCAAATTGGACAAATTATATATGAAAAATGATCAGAAAAATCCAATCTATCCATCTGTACTATTTTCATGCATGATCAAACAAGTTAAATTGATGTTTCAAGCAGAACAAGGAAAAGCACTTTAAGAGGCCATGTTTGAGTTTGAAATTTGAATCTTTGATTCAAATTTGTTCAAATCCTTCTGGTTTTAGTTGCATTAGCCCAACACACTCATATTTCTATGTTTCATGCATGCATCATATTGTTGCACATTGTTTGGTGATGGTTGTGTATCGGTGTCCTTTGCGACAGGTTCTGCCTCCGAGGAGTACCGTGATTACCCTAACGAAGAACCGTATCAGTGCATCGAACCATCAGGCAAGCAACCAACCATTTGATCATATCGATACAATCCCATGTTCTCGCTCCTGCTCTCTTTTACTGCATTAAGACAACGCGTTTCCAACTGCTGTGTGCTACGGTAGTTGAACCCATTTCCTCTGCATGACCTGTCATTGCCACAGTAACTAGATGAAACCCACTAGCATGTGTAGGAGTTGATTGAGCCATATGTATGTGTTGTTCCTACCTTGCTATGCCTGCTATGCTTAGAGTCGTGTCAGGTCTGGTTCATCTGGGTGATGGGCTAGAGTGAAATGTTATGTCGGTAATGAGAGTGGTGTGGTGAACACGATTTGGTAAAGGTATCGATGAGAGGCCATGTAGGAGTACATGGTGGGTTGTTTCATTGAAGCCGACCTTAAGCACTGAGATCTGTATGTGTGATTTAAGACACAGCTACTACCATGCATTGGGCCCTGAAATATGACCCCGCTCGACTTCTTATTCACCCTAGCTCTCTGTCCAGGAGTTGCAAGTAGTTTCTGGTGTTTGTAGCCTACTGGAGGCCGTGGACAGCGCTAACCGTAGGGGTGGGCTGTGATGCGGTAGGTACGTGGCCGGGTGTACCGAATACCCGTTAGGTATCTCGGGAACCCTGTTCACATCGTTCGGGGCCGTATGGGAAACCTCGGCCGGACTCCCTGCGGATGGAACCTGAATAGGCGATAAACCTGGACTAGAGGCTTAAGTGTTTAGGTAGGTCGTGGTCTACACCCACGTCGGCTTTCGCTTGAAGTCTGCCGAGCACATGTCGTGTGCAGACGCTAAGTGGTGGAAACATGTATGAAGAAGTACACCCCTGCAGGGTTATCATAATCTATTCGAATAGCCGCGTCCGCGGTAAAGGACTACTTGGTTGCCTATACAGTTCATAGACAAGTAAATGGAAACTGCTAAAAGCCTCAAGATAAATGTGAGTGCCGAGGATGGCTCTTCCGTAGGAAGACGGAGGTGGATCCTCGGTAGTGTATTGAAGTGGTGAGTAGTGGACTCGTGTGCGCAAAACCATTTCAAGTTGGAGTATCGTAGGATAGTCTAGCCAAGAGTCAAAGCTGGCTTGCTGCAATAACTCCACCAACCCTTCTTGATACTATGCATGTATGTAGGATCTGATGTAAGTCTTGCTGAGTACCTTTGTACTCATGTTGCTATAATCTACATTTTTACAGAAGACGCTGCAACCCCTTCTGATGGGTTCTATGTAGACGTTGACATCAACGAGTAGGCTAAAGACCCAGGTGGTGACCCTGAGCTTGTGAAGGACCACGTAGTATAGCTAGGCTTTCCAAGCCTCTTTTATTTTACTAGTTGTCTGTACTCAGACAAGTTACTTCCGCTGCTGGTTTGTATGACTGTATGACTTGTATGTTGGGTCGTGAGACCTGTACCTTGGTGTATGTTATGTATGGCTCCCTGAGCCTTAAATAAAGTACTTGTGTCGTAGAGTCATGTTGTGATGCTTCATTGTATTTGCACATATCGAGCATATTGTGTGTATGATTGAAATGCTTGGTATGTGTGGGATCTGACTATCTAGTTGTTTATCTTTAGTAGCCTCTCTTACCGGGAAATGTCTCCTAGTGTTACCGCTGAGCCATGGTAGCTTGCTACTGCTCTGGAACACTTAGGCTGGCCGGCATGTGTCCTTCTTCGTTCCTGTGTCTGTCCCTTCGGGGAAATGTCACGCATTGAGTACCGGAGTCCTGTTAGCCCGCTACAGCCCGGTTTACCGGAGTCCTGCTAGCCCAGTGCTACAGCCCGGACCCACTTGCTGTTGACCGACACGTTCGAAGCTGGGTCATGGATGCCTGTCCCTGTAAGTCTGTGCCACTTTGGGTTTACGACTAGTCATGTCAGCCCGGGCTCCTTATCATATGGATGCTAGCGACACTATCATATACGTGAGCCAAAAGGCGCAAACGGTCCCGGGCAAAGGTAAGGCGACACCCGTGGGGATACCGTGCGTGAGGCCGCAAAGTGATATGAGGTGTTACCGGCTAGATCGATGTGACATCGAGTCGGGGTCCTGACAGTTTATTTCTCTTGATCCTGGTTGTGTGCGTAGTCCCCAGGATATGATTTTTTACTTCTCTGCTAAATATTTCCCTGCTCATAAGAAACAAGCTGCCTTGCGGGAAATATATAACTTTGTGCAAATCGAAGAAGAGAGTCTCCCACAAGCTTGGGGGAGGCTTCTCCGATTACTTAATGCTTTGCCTGATCATCCTCTTAAGAAAAATGAAATACTTGATATCTTCTATAATGGACTAACCGATGCTTGACCACTTGGATCGTTGTGCTGGTTGTGTTTTTAGGGAAAGAACAGTCGACGAAGCTGAATTACTATTGAATAATATGTTGACTAATGAACATAATTGGACTCTTCCTGAGCCAATTCCTGAGGCAACTCATGAACCAATTGAGCCAACTCCTGAGCCTATTCCTAAACCCACTCCGAAGAAGAGAGGTGTTTTATTTCTCAGTTCTGAAGATATGCAAGAGGCAAAGAAATCAATGAAAGAAAAAGGTATAAAATCTGAAGACGTTAAGAATTTACCTCCTATCGAAGAAATACATGGTCTTAATATACCACCTGTTGAAGAACCACATTGTCTTGATAACCCGACACAGGTAGTGAAGGTAAATGCTCTCCCATGTACTAAATTTCATAGTCCATGCTTAGATGAATTTGATGATTTCATGGATAGACAAGCAAATTTCAAAGATTATGTTAGTAGACAATTGAAGAATAATGCTTATATGATAGGACGCTTGAATGATTATATAGCTAGAGTTAAAGATGAACTTAAACTCACTAGTAAACATGCTTCTATGGTTGCTACTCAAGCTGAACAAGTACTTAAAGCTCAGAATGAATTGCTAGTTGAATCAAATAATGAACATGACTTTGCTGTTAGAGTGGCTACTAGAACTAGTAAAATGACCCAGGAACCTTTGTATCCTGAACGCCACCCTAAGAGAATTGAACAAGATTCTCAGAATAATAATCTAGATGCTCCTAGTTCTTCTAAGAAGAAGAAAAACAAAAATGATAGGACTTTGCATGCTTCTAGTGAACCTAATGTAGGAACACCTGAGAATCCTAATAATACTTCTATCTTTGATGCTGAAACACAATCCGGAGATGAACATGAACCTGATGATAATGCTAATAATGATGTTCATGTAGATGCTCAACCTAGTAATAACAATGATATAGAAACTGAACCTACAGTTGGTCTTGATAACCCACAATTAAGAAACCAACGTTATGATAAGAGAGATTTTGTTGCTAGGAAGCATGGTAGAGAAAGAGAACCATGGGTTCAGAAACCCATGCCGTTTCCTCCTAAATCATCCAAGACAAAGGATGATGAGGACTTTGAGCGTTTTGCTGAAATGATTAGACCTATTTTCTTACGCATGCGCTTAACTGATATGCTTAAAACAAATCCTTATTATAAATATATGAAAGATATCATCACTAATAATAGGAAAATACCTGAAGCTGAGATTTCCACCATGCTCGCTAACTATACCTTTAAGGGTGGAATACCTAAGAAACTCGGTGATCCCGGAGTACCTACTATACCATGCTCCATAAAGAGAAATTATGTTAAAACTGCTTTATGTGATTTAGGAGCCGGTGTTAGTGTTATGCCTCTTTCCTTGTACCGTAGACTTGAATTAAGTAAGTTGACACCCACTGAGATATTCTTGCAAATGGCTGATAAATCAACTGCTATACCTGTCGGCATTTGTGAGGACGTGTCTGTTGTTGTTACGAATGTTACTATCTTAACAGACTTTGTCATTCTTGATATTCCCGAGGACGATAGTATGTCGATTATCCTTGGTAGACGCTTTTTAAATACTGCAGGTGCTGTTATTGATTGCAACAAAGGCAATGTCACCTTTCATCTTAATGGAAATGAGCATACGATACATTTTCCGAGGAAACAACCTCAAGTTCATAGCATAAATTCTATTGAGAAAGTTCCATCAATCATTATTGGAGGTTTTGAATTTCCTCTCCCTACTGTCAAGAAAAAGTATGATATTCTTATTGTTGGGGATGTTCATATCCCCGTTGAGGTAACCTAGTGTCACTTTGAAATTTCTCCGGTTCCGTGTTATTCGGAATGAGTTTGTTAACAAGACTTGATCAACCTTGCTAGTGGATTCATTTTGATGATCATGAGCTGGATGAAACTAGAAGGCACCACCTTCTGTACCATCATTTTACTGTCTGTTATTTAAAATAAATAAAGCAAATATAGTATTATCTGTCTATTTTCTGAATTATCCATGCAATGAAAAAATATCCCAAAATTAAAAGTGCTCCAAATGCCCTGCAAATTTAGTATGATTTTTTATGGAATATTTGAGGATTTTAGGCACTAAAATCACTGCAGGAGGGGCAAGCACCAGGCCACGAGAGTGGAGGGCGCGCCCATACCCCCTGGGCGCGCCCCCTGTCTCGTGGGCCCCTGGTGGCCCCCCTCCACTTATGCCAGCACCCACACGCTCCATCTTCTTCCCAAAAAAATTCCCATCCAGCTCAAGCACGAGTTCTAGCTCCTTTTGCTGTGATTTTCGATCTCCTTGCTCAAAGCTCCTTTTGCAAAACTGCTTTGGGAGATTATTTCTTGGTATGTGACTCCTCCATTGGTCCAAATAGTTTTTGTTCTAGTGCTTTATTCATTGCAAATCATTGCTGTCTTGGTGACCCTGTTCTTGAGCTTGCATGTTAAATTTATGAGGTCCCAAGTAATTCTAATACATGATATAGGCTCTAGGAACTTGTAGGAGTAGTTGCTACCAATCTTGTTTAGTTTTATTCACTTTTATTTAGAAGTTACTAAAATTTCAGAAATTTTCAGAAAATGTTAAAGAGATTTTGAGGGGCTCTTCTAGCCAGGGCTCCCAGAAAAAACAAGCTAAAGAGAAGGAAAAGGCCAAATTTAATCTTCCTCGCATAGTAGAAATATGGCCATGTGAATGGCCATGCGATAATTTCTTGAGAGAAGCTGGAATTCATGAAGATTTTTATTCTTTGATCGAGAATGCAGGCCTGACCAATTTCCTCCACGACCGGATTGATCACTTGTCACGCCGAAAGTGCTCATCGAGGCCAAGCATGCACTCCAGAGCCTGAGCCCAAGCCAGAACCACCACTGGACCCATATCGTCCATCATCTTATCTGTGGGATCCAGAGGAGATCTCTAGCCAGTGGTATCCTGATTACACCCCTCAGTACACCGGGGAGAGTAGCCGCTATCCATGGCCATAAACCAACTTAGGAAAAAAGCCTAAGCTTGGGGGAGTACGTATTTCTCACCGACTTTACATTCATGTTCACACACTATTCTAGTCGTCGGTGCTCATACTCTTTCATTGTATTATCCATGCTAGTTTAATTTTCTTTTTCTAGTTTTCTTCTTGTATGTTTGATAAACCTTAAGAAAAACCAAACAAATTAGTTAGTTTAAATTGCATACTTGTAGTAGAAATTAAATTGAAAACCCAAAAATATTTCTCGTTCTTCTTTTACTTGTTGTTAGCTTTCCCGTGTAAATAGTTTTCTTTTCTTTTCTTTTCTTTGGGGGGTTGAGAGTACAAGACCGTATTGAAAATGTTTAGTGGCTCTCATATGCATGATTGTTTATTTAACTTAGAGCCCATATTACTTTGTCTTCTCTCTTGAGTTGAATGCTTGCAGATTCTAGCTTAATCCAATGCACGTACACTATTATTATTATACACATCGTTTGGTCGTGCGAGTGAAAGGCAATAATGACGATATATGTGGACTGATTGAGATAAGAGAAGCTGGTATGAACTCGACCTCTCTTGTTTTTGTAAATATGATGAATTCATCGTTCCTGATTCATCTTATTATGAAGTAAACATATTTGCAATAACATTTAGAGATTATAGTTGCTTGTGCCATGCTTGATTAGCTATGAGTTATAATGGTTTACCTTGCGTGCCAACATGCTATTAGAATGATTATGATGTGGTATGATGGGATGGTATCCTCCTTTGAATGAATTGAGTGACTAGACTTGGCACATGTTCACGCATGTAGTTGAAACAAAATCAACATAGCCTTCATGATATTTATGTTCATGGTGGATTATATCCTACTCATGCTTGTACTTAGTGTGAGTTAGTTTTAATGCATGTTTATGACTGTTATCGCTCTCTCAGTTGGCCGCTTCCCAGTCTTTTGCTAGCCTTCACCTGTACTAAGCGGGAATACTGCTTGTGCATCCAAACTCCTTAAACCCCAAAGTTATTCCAATGAGTCCACCATACCTTCCTATATGCGGTATTTACCTGCCATTCCAAGTAAATTTGTATGTGCCAAACTCCAAACCTTCAAATGAAATTCTGTTTTGTATGCTCGAGTAGCTCATGTCTCAGCTAGGGCTGCCTATATCTTCCATGCTAGGTGGGTTATTATCAAGAGGAGTGGACTCCGCTCCACATTCACGAGAAAGGGCCCGTAACCGGGATACCCAGTCCCATGATCCAAAAAGATCAAAGCAAATCAATATAATTAAACAAAACTCCCCCAGGATTGTTGTTAGATGGAGGCACTCGTTGTTTCGAGCAAGCCATGGATTGATGCTTGTTGGTGGTTGGGGGAGTATAAACTTTTACCATTCTGCGTGGGAACTGCCTATAATGCATGTAGTATGGAAGACACAACCATCTCATAGTTGTTGCGTTGACAGTGAAAGTATGCCGCCCAAAATGTTATTCAATCTCTATTTTAAAATCGAGCTCTGGCACCTCTACAAATCCCTGCTTCCCTCTGCGAAGGGCCTATCTATTTACTTTTATGTTGAGTCATCACCTTCTTATTAAAAAGCACCCGCTGGAGAGCACACTGTCATTTGCATTCATTACTGTTGGTTTATATTTTGTATGACTTGACTGGATCTCTTTTACCATGAATTACAATGTTTAGTCAGTACTTGATCTTTAAAGGTGCTCTGCATTTATGTTTTGCGGCCTCAGAAAGGGCTAGCAAGATACCATTTTGTTATATCATGTTATGATTGTTTTGAGAAAGTGTTGTCATCCGAGTTTTATTATTATCGCTCGCTAGCTGATTATGCCATTGATATGAGTAATTGTGAGACCTAGGTGTTATTGTGAGTATGGTTAGTTCATAATATATGTTGAAACTTGAATGCCGGCTTTACATGTTTACAACAACAAGATCAAACAGAGTTTGTAAAAGTTTTTCTTTATCACTTTCAGTTTATCAACTGAATTGCTTGAGGACAAGCAAAGGTTTAAGCTTGGGGGAGTTGATACGTCTCCAACGTATCTACTTTTCCAAACACTTTTGCCCTTGTTTTGGACTCTAACTTGCATGATTTGAATGAAACTAACCCGGACTGACGCAGTTTTCAGCAGAATTACCATGATTTTGTTTCATGTGTAGAAAACAAAAGTTCTCGGAATGACTTGAAAATCCTCGGAGACAAGTTTCAGAAAATATATAAAATACTGGCAAAAGATGAAGACCAGGGGGCCCACACCCTGTGCACGAGGGTGGGGGCGCGCCCCCTGACTCATGGGCCCCATGCAGCTTCGCCGACCTCAACTCCAACTCCATATATTTCGTCTCGCGGAGAAAAAAATCAGAGAGGAAGTTTCATCGCGTTTTACGATACGGAGCCGCCGCCAAGCCCTAATCTCTCTTGGGAGGGCTGATCTGGAGTCCGTTCGGGGCTCCGGAGTGGGGGATTCATGGCCATCATCATCATCATCAACAATCCTCCATCACCAATTTCATGATACTCACCGCCGTGCGTGAGTAATTCCATCGTAGGCTTGCTGGAGGGTGATGGGTTGGATGAGATTTACCATGTAATCAAGTTAGTTTTGTTAGGGTTTGGTCCCTAGTATCCACTATGTTCTGAGATTGATGTTGCTATGACTTTTCTATGCTCAATGCTTGTCACTTGGTCCCGAGTGCCATGATTTCAGATCTGAACCTATTATGTTTCCATGAATATATGTGTGTTCATGATCCTATCTTGCAGGTCTATAGTCACCTATTATGTGTTATGATCCGACAACCCCGAAGTGACAATAATTGGGATACTTCTCGGTGATGACCGTAGTTTGAGGAGTTCATGTATTCACTATGTGTTAATGCTTTGGTCCAGTTCTCTATTAAAAGGAGGCCTTAATATCCATTAGTTTCCACTAGGACTCTGCTGCCACGGGAGGGTAGGACAAAAGATGTCATGCAAGTTCTTTTCCATAAGCACATATGACTATATTCGGAATACATGCCTACATTACATTGATGAACTGGAGCTAGTTCTGTGTCACCCTATGTTATAGCTATTACATGAGGAATTGCATCCGACATAATTATCCATCACTGATCCATTGCCTACGAGCTTTTCATATACTGTGCTTCGCTTATTTACTTTTCTGTTGCTATTGTTACAATCACTACAAAACCCAAAAATATTACTTTCGTTATCTTTATCTTTACCACTGTTACCATTACTATCATACTACTTTGGTACTAAATACTTTTTTGCAGACACTAAGTTCTCCAGGTGTGGTTGAATTGACAACTCAACTGCTAATACTCAAGAATATTCTTTGGCTCCCCTTGTGTCGAATCAATAAATTTGGGTTGAATACTCTACCCTCGAAAGCTGTTGCGATCCACTACACTTGTGGATTATCAAGAATAATTTCTGGCGCCGTTGCCGGGGAGCATAGCTCTATTCTCTGAGTCACTTTTGATTTATATCTGCTGATCACTATGAAGAACTTGAAAGATCAAAGAACTAAAATTTATCCCTCAACTACGAGGGGAGGTAAGGAACTGCCATCTAGCTCTGCACTAGATTCTCCTTCTGTTATGAATAAGCTTGCGACACCTAAACCTGCTATTGCTATGATTCTGATATGTCGCATGTTATTGATGATGCCACTTCTGCTATGCATGATACTTATGATGAAACTACTTCTATGCTTGATACTACTGTGCCATTAGGTGAATTTCTTGATGAACAACTTACTAAGGCTAGGGAGAATGAGATTATTGAAAATGAAATTATTGATGAAAGTGATGATGAAGGTTCTCCTCCTAATTATGAATTGCCTGTTGTTCCTGAGGGTTATGTTATGGATGAAGAAACTGCTAGAGATTTTCTTGCTTCCAAGGATATATCAGATCTTAAGAAATTGTTAGCTAAGTTGAAACAAAAGACTCTAAATGCTAGAATGAAACATGACCCTGGTTTTGCCACTTCACCTATCTTTGTTACTGATAAGGAATATGAATTCTCTGTTGATCCTGAGATTATTACTTTAGTTGAATCCGATCCTTTCTATGGCACTGAATCTGAAATTGTTGTGGCACATCTCACCAAGTTAAATGATATAGCCACACTATTTACTAATGATGAGAAGTCTCGCTATTATTATATCCTTAAGATATTTCTGTTCTCATTAAAGGGTGATGCTAAGACTTGGTTTAATTCTCTTGATCCTGGTTGTGTGCGTAGTCCCCAGGATATGATTTTTTACTTCTCTGCTAAATATTTCCCTTCTCATAAGAAACAAGCTGCCTTGCGGGAAATATATAACTTTGTGCAAATCGAAGAAGAGAGTCTCCCACAAGCTTGGGGGAGGCTTCTCCGATTACTTAATGCTTTGCCTGATCATCCTCTTAAGAAAAATGAAATACTTGATATCTTCTATAATGGACTAATCGATGCTTGACCACTTGGATCGTTGTGCTGGTTGTGTTTTTAGGGAAAGAACAGTCGACGAAGCTGAATTACTATTGAATAATATGTTGACTAATGAACATAATTGGACTCTTCCTGAGCCAATTCCTGAGGCAACTCATGAACCAATTGAGCCAACTCCTGAGCCTATTCCTAAACCCACTCCGAAGAAGAGAGGTGTTTTATTTCTCAGTTCTGAAGATATGCAAGAGGCAAAGAAATCAATGAAAGAAAAAGGTATAAAATCTGAAGACGTTAAGAATTTACCTCCTATCGAAGAAATACATGGTCTTAATATACCACCTGTTGAAGAACCACATTGTCTTGATAACCCGACAAAGGTAGTGAAGGTAAATGCTCTCTATAGATATGATAAAGATGAAATCCCATGTACTAAATTTCATAGTCCATGCTTAGATGAATTTGATGATTTCATGGATAGACAAGCAAATTTCAAAGATTATGTTAGTAGACAATTGAAGAATAATGCTTATATGATAGGACGCTTGAATGATTATATAGCTAGAGTTAAAGATGAACTTAAACTCACTAGTAAACATGCTTCTATGGTTGCTACTCAAGCTGAACAAGTACTTAAAGCTCAGAATGAATTGCTAGTTGAATCAAATAATGAACATGACTTTGCTGTTAGAGTGGCTATTAGAACTAGTAAAATGACCCAGGAACCTTTGTATCCTGAAGGCCACCCTAAGAGAATTGAACAAGATTCTCAGAATAATAATCTAGATGCTCCTAGTTCTTCTAAGAAGAAGAAAAACAAAAATGATAGGACTTTGCATGCTTCTAGTGAACCTAATGTAGGAACACCTGAGAATCCTAATAATACTTCTATCTTTGATGCTGAAACACAATCCGGAGATGAACATGAACCTGATGATAATGCTAATAATGATGTTCATGTAGATGCTCAACCTAGTAATAACAATGATATAGAAACTGAACCTGCAGTTGGTCTTGATAACCCACAATCAAGAAACCAACGTTATGATAAGAGAGATTTTGTTGCTAGGAAGCATGGTAGAGAAAGAGAACCATGGGTTCAGAAACCCATGCCGTTTCCTCCTAAATCATCCAAGACAAAGGATGATGAGGACTTTGAGCGTTTTACTGAAATGATTAGACCTATTTTCTTACGCATGCGCTTAACTGATATGCTTAAAACAAATCCTTATTATAAATATATGAAAGATATCATCACTAATAATAGGAAAATACCTGAAGCTGAGATTTCCACCATGCTCGCTAACTATACCTTTAAGGGTGGAATACCTAAGAAACTCGGTGATCCCAGAGTACCTACTATACCATGCTCCATAAAGAGAAATTATGTTAAAACCTCTTTATGTGATTTAGGAGCCGGTGTTAGTGTTATGCCTCTTTCCTTGTACCGTAGACTTGAATTAAGTAAGTTGACACCCACTGAGATATTCTTGCAAATGGCTGATAAATCAACTGCTATACCTGTCGGCAGTTGTGAGGACGTGTCTGTTGTTGTTACGAATGTTACTATCTTAACAGACTTTGTCATTCTTGATATTCCCGAGGACGACAGTATGTCGATTATCCTTGGTAGACCCTTTTTAAATACTGCAGGTGCTGTTATTTATTGCAACAAAGGCAATGTCACCTTTCATCTTAATGGAAATGAGCATACGATACATTTTCCGAGGAAACAACCTCAAGTTCATTGCATAAATTCTATTGAGAAAGTTCCATCAATCATTATTGGAGGTTTTGAATTTCCTCTCCCTACTGTCAAGAAAAAGTATGATATTCTTATTGTTGGGGATGTTCATATCCCCGTTGAGGTAACCTAGTGTCACTTTGAAATTTCTCCGGTTCTGTGTTATTCGGAATGAGTTTGTTAACAATACTTGATCAACCTTGCTACTGGATTCATTTTGATGATCATGAGCTGGATGAAACTAGAAGGCACCACCTTCTGTACCATCATTTTACTGTCTGTTATTTAAAATAAATAAAGCAAATATAGTATTATCTGTCTGTTTTCTGAATTATCCATGCAATGAAAAAATATCCCAAAATTAAAAGTGCTCCAAATGCCCTGCAAATTTAGTATGATTTTTTATGGAACATTTGAGGATTTTAGGCACTAAAATCACTGCAGGAGGGGCAAGCACCAGGCCACGAGAGTGGAGGGCGCGCCCATACCCCCTGGGCGCGCCCCCTGTCTCGTGGGCCCCTGGTGGCCCCCCTCCACTTATGCCAGCACCCACACACTCCATCTTCTTCCCAAAAAAATTCCCATCCAGCTCAAGCACGAGTTCTAGCTCCTTTTGCTATGATTTTCGATCTCCTTGCTCAAAGCTCCTTTTGCAAAACTGCTTTGGGAGATTATTGCTTGGTATGTGACTCCTCCATTGGTCCAAATAGTTTTTGTTCTAGTGCTTTATTCATTGCAAATCATTGCTGTCTTGGTGACCCTGTTCTTGAGCTTGCATGTTAAATTTATGAGGTCCCAAGTAATTCTAATACATGATATAGTCTCTAGGAACTTGTAGGAGTAGTTGCTACCAATCTTGTTTAGTTTTATTCACTTTTATTGAGAAGTTATTAAAATTTCAGAAATTTTCAGAAATGTTAAAGAGATTTTGAGGGGCTCTTCTAGCCAGGGCTCCCAGAAAAAACAAGCTAAAGAGAAGGAAAAGGCCAAATTTATTCTTCCTCGCATAGTAGAAATATGGCCATGTGAATGGCCATGCGATAATTTCTTGAGAGAAGCTGGAATTCATGAAGATTTTTATTCTTTGATCGAGAATGCAGGCCTGACCAATTTCCTCCACGACCGGATTGATCACTTGTCACGCCGAAAGTGCTCATCGAGGCCAAGCATGCACTCCAGAGCCTGAGCCCAAGCCAGAACCACCACTAGACCCATATCGTCCATCATCTTATCTGTGGGATCCGGAGGAGATCTCTAGCCAGTGGTATCCTGATTACACCCCTCAGTACACCGGGGAGAGTAGCCGCTATCCATGGCCATAAACCAACTTAGGAAAAAAGCCTAAGCTTGGGGGAGTACGTATTTCTCACCGACTTTACATTCATGTTCACACACTATTCTAGTCGTCGGTGCTCATACTCTTTCATTGTATTATCCATGCTAGTTTAATTTTCTTTTTCTAGTTTTCTTCTTGTATGTTTGATAAACCTTAAGAAAAACCAAAAAAATTAGTTAGTTTAAATTGCATACTTGTAGTAGAAATTAAATTGAAAACCCAAAAAGATTTCTCGTTCTTCTTTTACTTGTTGAGAGCTTTCCCGTGTAAATAGTTTTCTTTTCTTTTCTTTTCTTTGGGGGGTTGAGAGTACAAGACCGTATTGAAAATGTTTAGTGGCTCTCATATGCATGATTTTTTATTTAACTTAGAGCCCATATTACTTTGTCTTCTCTCTTGAGTTGAATGCTTGCAGATTCTAGCTTAGTCCAATGCACGTACACTATTATTATTATACACATCGTTCGGTCGTGCGAGTGAAAGGCAATAATGACGATATATGTGGACTGATTGAGATAAGAGAAGTTGGTATGAACTCGACCTCTCTTGTTTTTGTAAATATGATGAATTCATCGTTCCTGATTCATCTTATTATGAAGTAAACATATTTGCAATAACATTTAGAGATTATAGTTGCTTGTGCCATGCTTGATTAGCTATGAGTTATAATGGTTTACCTTGCGTGCCAACATGCTATTAGAATGATTATGATGTGGTATGATGGGATGGTATCCTCCTTTGAATGAATTGAGTGACTAGACTTGGCACATGTTCACGCATGTAGTTGAAACAAAATCAACATAGCCTTCATGATATTTATGTTCATGGTGGATTATATCCTACTCATGCTTGTACTTAGTGTGAGTTAGTTTTAATGCATGTTTATGACTGTTATCGCTCTCTCAGTTGGTCGCTTCCCAGTCTTTTGCTAGCCTTCACCTGTACTAAGCGGGAATACTGCTTGTGCATCCAAACTCCTTAAACCCCAAAGTTATTCCAATGAGTCCACCATACCTTCCTATATGCGGTATTTACCTGCCGTTCCAAGTAAATTTGTATGTTCCAAACTCCAAACCTTCAAATGAAATTCTGTTTTGTATGCTCGAGTAGCTCATGTCTCAGCTAGGGCTGCCTATATCTTCCATGCTAGGTGGGTTATTATCAAGACGAGTGGACTCCGCTCCACATTCACGAGAAAGGGCCCGTAACCGGGATACCCAGTCCCATGATCCAAAAAGATCAAAGCAAATCAATATAATTAAACAAAACTCCCCCAGGATTGTTGTTAGATGGAGGCACTCGTTGTTTCGAGCAAGCCATGGATTGATGCTTGTTGGTGGTTGGGGGAGTATAAACTTTTACCATTCTGCGTGGGAACTGCCTATAATGCATGTAGTATGGAAGATACAACCATCTCATAGTTGTTGCGTTGACAGTGAAAGTATGCCGCCCAAAATGTTATTCAATCTCTATTTTAAAATCGAGCTCTGGCACCTGTACAAATCCCTACTTCCCTCTGCGAAGGGCCTATCTATTTACTTTTATGTTGAGTCATCACCTTCTTATTAAAAAGCACCCGCTGGAGAGCACACTGTCATTTGCATTCATTACTGTTGGTTTATATTTTGTATGACTTGACTGGATCTCTTTTACCATGAATTACAATGTTTAGTCAGTACTTGATCTTTAAAGGTGCTCTGCATTTATGTTTTGCGGCCTCAGAAAGGGCTAGCAAGATACCATTTTGTTATATCATGTTATGATTGTTTTGAGAAAGTGTTGTCATCCGAGTTTTATTATTATCGCTCGCTAGCTGATTATGCCATTGATATGAGTAATTGTGAGACCTAGGTGTTATTGTGAGTATGGTTAGTTCATAATATATTTTGAAACTTGAATGCCGGCTTTACATGTTTACAACAACAAGATCAAACAGAGTTTGTAAAAGTTTTTCTTTATCACTTTCAGTTTATCAACTGAATTGCTTGAGGACAAGCAAAGGTTTAAGCTTGAGGGAGTTGATACGTCTCCAACGTATCTACTTTTCCAAACACTTTTGCCCTTGTTTTGGACTCTAACTTGCATGATTTGAATGAAACTAACCCGGACTGACGCAGTTTTCAGCAGAATTACCATGATTTTGTTTCATGTGTAGAAAACAAAAGTTCTCGGAATGACTTGAAAATCCTCGGAGACAAGTTTCAGAAAATATATAAAATACTAGCAAAAGATGAAGACCAGGGGGCCCACACCCTGTGCACGAGGGTGGGGGCGCGCCCCCTGTCTCATGGGCCCCATGCAGCTTCGCCGACCTCAACTCCAACTCCATATATTTTGTCTCGCGGAGAAAAAAATCAGAGAGGAAGTTTCATCGCGTTTTACGATACGGAGCCGCCGCCAAGCCCTAATCTCTCTTGGGAGGGCTGATCTGGAGTCCGTTCGGGGCTCCGGAGTGGGGGATTCATGGCCATCATCATCATCATCAACAATCCTCCATCACCAATTTCATGATACTCACCGCCGTGCGTGAGTAATTCCATCGTAGGCTTGCTGGAGGGTGATGGGTTGGATGAGATTTACCATGTAATCAAGTTAGTTTTGTTAGGGTTTGGTCCCTAGTATCCACTATGTTCTGAGATTGATGTTGCTATGACTTTTCTATGCTCAATGCTTGTCACTTGGTCCCGAGTGCCATGATTTCAGATCTGAACCTATTATGTTTTCATGAATATATGTGTGTTCATGATCCTATCTTGCAGGTCTCTAGCCACCTAATATGTGTTATGATCCGACAACCCCGAAGTGACAATAATCGGGATACTTCTCGGTGATGACCATAGTTTCAGGAGTTCATGTATTCACTATGTGTTAATGCTTTGGTCCAGTTCTCTATTAAAAGGAGGCCTTAATATCCCTTAGTTTCCACTAGGACCCCGCTGCCACGGGAGGGTAGGACAAAAGATGTCATGCAAGTTCTTTTCCATAAGCACGTATGATTATATTCGGAATACATGCCTACATTACATTGATGAACTGGAGCTAGTTCTGTGTCACCCTATGTTATAGCTATTACATAAGGAGTCACATCCGACATAATTATCCATCACTGATCCACTGCCTACGAGCTTTTCATATACTGTGCTTCGCTTATTTACTTTTCCATTGCTATTGTTACAATCACTACAAAACCCAAAAATATTACTTTCTCTATCTTTATCTTTACCACTGTTACCATTACTATCATACTACTTTGCTACTAAATACTTTGCTGCAGACACTAAGTTATCCAGGTGTGGTTGAATTGACAACTCAACTGCTAATACTCAAGAATATTCTTTGGCTCCCCTTGTGTCGAATCAATAAATTTGGGTTGAATACTCTACCCTCGAAAGATGTTGTGATCCCCTACACTTGTGGGTTATCAAGACTAATTTCTGGCGCTGTTGCCGGGGAGCATAACTCTATTCTCTGAGTCACTTGGGATTTATATCTGCTGATCACTATGAAGAACTTGAAAGATCAAAGAACTAAAATTTATCCCTCAACTACGAGGGGAGGTAAGGAACTGCCATCTAGCTCTGCACTAGATTCTCCTTCTGTTATGAATAAGCGTGCGACACCTAAACCTGCCATCGATGGCTGTTAACTGAACACGACCGAGCGATTCCTTCGCACTGCTGCTAACTGAAGCCAATCGATGCTGCCTCTAGGATGAACAGTGAGTTTTGTGTGTGTGTGTGTGGGAGGGGTGGATGAACAGTGATCAGTGGCGTTTAGGGCTGGACTAACGAGCTACTCGACTCGTTAAGCTCATGATCGTTAAGCTCGCGATCGTTAAGCTCGTGATCGTTAAGCTCGTTAATTGTAACGAGCTCAAACTCTTGATCGGCTCGGTTCATTAAATACTTGTTAAGCTCATGAGCGCTCACTAGTGCTCGTTAGAGTTATAAACAGTACAGGTTCTAGCAAAATAGTAATGCAGTAGCCTTTGCCAAATTTATTCTTTACAAATAGTATCACATAATGCGACAACCAATAACTAGCAGCAACACACAATAAAGAACATTTGAACAGCAACATAGAGTGACAGCAACAATAAGCAGGGCCATACTTCATACACCATTACGGTTCAAACTTCATACTTCATGCACAATCACTAGGAGAACAACAACAATAAGTAGGGCCATTGACAAAGACAAGTCCAGGACTTCAAAAGATAAAGCAGTACATGGCGTAGGCGCTCAACATTGGATCAAGTTCGATCAATAGACTAGTAGTACATATTATATTAACTACTTCGCCACTTCAGCACGACACTTCATCAACATAAGGTCTTGCATAACTAACAATGACCAAAATAAAATGGTAGCTTCTAGCTGAGCAAATGCAAAGTAGCTTCTCCTCCTCACATAAGCTGGCTCATCAGTTCATCCATTTCATCTTCCTACATAGACATAGAGAAATTCACTAGTTATGATTCAAGCAAATAAACAATAGTACAATGCTACAGCAATACAATGACACTCAATAAAAATATGGGAGGCCTACTAGTTGCTTTCTGTCGTATCTTCAGGAAATGGAATGAACTCGACATCGTCATCATTGCCTTCTTCCTACAAAGGTATGTGCAAATATGCAATTTGAGAAAACATTTACCAAGAGTCTAAAGGTTGCAAGAATATAATACACAGTAGAGAACAAGAAATATTACCACTGTAATTGTAGTCTTAAGCTGGTCTTCTTTTGATCCTTTGATGTAGCTAGAGGCACACACAAGTGCCTCAACCATGTTTGGGCTGAGAGAGATACAATAGTCATCGAGAATTCTGCCGCTCGTAGAGAATGTTGACTCCGATGAGACACTAGTTGCTGGTATAGTCAAGAACTTTTTTGCCATCTTTGCCATGATAGGATATCTATGAGCATTCAACCTCCACCAATCAACTACCTTGAAATTTGGATCTAGAATTGGATGGGTTTTTTCTTCAAGGTAACTGGTCAATTCAGATTTAGATGGATCTGAATTTGTCTCCTCTAGGAAGGACTGAAACCCACTTGACAATGAGGACATGGATGTACTTGTTTGCCTACTACATACTGAACTCTGTTCATTGTTGTTGCCAGCCTCATTCTTGCGATTTTCCATCTCATATGTAGCATAGAGATCAAAGAATTCAGATTTGATTTCCTCGGCCTCACTACTGCCCTTCTCTTTACCATACATTTTCTTAAAACAGTAATCAACAAGTTTCATCTTAAACCTAGGATCAAGAATGGTGGCAATGACCATGACATTGTTCTTCTCCTTTTTTTGTTTTTCCCAGTGTTTTCATTTCCCTCACCTTCACTATTGCTATCCCAATGTTTATCAAACTTATCAAGCATTGCTTCTCCAATCTTTTTCAAGTTTGCATTCGAACCCATGGCATGCTCTACGATAGCAATCTTAACATTCATGATATATGGATAAATTTTTTTAGCAGTAGGATAGTTAGATCCTGATAGTACAGTTGTTACCTCGGCAAACGATTTCAAGATGGGTTGAATCTTCTCAAATAATGCCCACTCTTCATCTTCAGGCTGCCATTTGTAGGTAGCATCTACCTCTGCATACTCTTTGAAAGCAGCCCTATACACAGTGCAAGCCTCTACCATTATGCATGTAGAGTTCCATCTAGTAGCAACATCCATGCATAAATCTCTCCCAACTTCCATATTTAGAGACTTGCAAACCATCAACAATTTGTACATGCGTGTTGGAGATTTTTTCAAATACTTGACAGTATCCCTAAGCTTATTGATCAAAGCTTGCAATAGAGCAATGCCATCATTCACTATCAAATTGACAATGTGCGCACATCAGCAAACATGGAAGTACTTGGGAATAAATTTAGCCGATTTCCTAGCAATTATCTTGTCCATCAATCTCTTAGCAACATTATCATTTGAGGAAGCATTATCCATAGTGATTGTCATGATCTTATCTTCTATTTTCCATTCTTGGCAACACTCAAAAACTTCTTGAGCTATGACACTACCCGAGTGAGGTGGATCTAGCTCTATGAAGTTCAAAACACGACATTGCATGATCCAATCATCATCTATGTAGTGAGCAACCACAGCTAGGTATGAGAGTGTTTGGTTTAAAGTCCATAGATCACATGTCAAACTAATGGTTTCAACAGACTTTAGTTGCTTTTTAAGGATTTCTTTCTCAGAAAGATACACCTTCATGCATTCAGCTCTAATTTTCTTCCGACCAATAAACTTGTAGGACACATTCATATACGTCATGAGGATATTGAACCAAGCATGCTCTACCATCCTAAAGGGATAATCATGCACAATTATCATCTTTGCTATGATCTTAACAACTTCTGCATGATTGTATTTATGGTTTACTATGAGAGATGCACCTGGCTTTTCAGGATCGAAGTTGATTGTACCTTGATTTAGTTGTCTTCCCTTCTTGTTTAGATAGACTGAACAAACATCTTTATGCCTATTGAGGCTAGTAGTTGACCCCCCAGGAGTATAAGCAAACAATTTAGCACAATGCAAACACTTTGCCTTCGTGACAACCGCCCCTGGCGTCCTCTTGCTTACAGCTTTGACCTCCTTGAAATGCTGCCAACATTCTGCACGTTTAAGTCTTGTTTTCTTTACCTTCACCTTAGCTCCATCCACTCCTGCCTTTTTCCTTTTCCCTCCTTTCTTTGCCTTCTCTTTGCCATTGACCTCAACTTCTGTGTCATTTCCATTGTCTCCTGATCCAAGAGAAGGCTCTGACATATCATCATCCATATCATATGCCTCTGCCTCATCAACCTCCTCATAACCTTCATGAACCTCTACCCATTCATCTTCATAGCCGCCGTCTTCTTGTGGAAAATGAAATTGCATGATTCAGATTTATACAAGCCAAATATTAATTGCAATGTGCAAAATTAGTAAGTATCGCTACATAATTAGTTGCAATGTGCAAAATTAGTAAGTATCGCTGCATAATTAATTGCAATGTGCAAAATTAGTAAGTATCGCTACATAATTAATTACGATGTGCAAAATTGTATCAATGAACAGAAACACATCTTCCTGGTGCATTAAGTAGTAAGTGATACTAATAACCTATAGAAAATAGAAGTTAGGACATTTACTTACTAGAATTGTTTTGCATCTAATGATCTAAGTAGTAATTTTTACCACATAAAATAGAAGTCAGAACTTAGAACCTGTACAAAATTTAGGAAATGAAATTGTAAGATTCCCACAATCATTCAGCAATGGTACTTTAGCATAGGTATTTCAGCAGACTAGATAATCTTAATCTGGTGCATGTGTCAGTGTGTGTGTGATGAAGTATTTCAACTAACTACACAAGTATTTATACAATCAATTAACAACAGTCTACACTGGTGTTTCAGCAGATTCGCAAGTACTAACTAGGGCATCAAAGATTCAAAGTAATAGAAAACAAAAATGAGAGTGTGAGATAAACAATCTCACCGGTCCTAATCCACCACCAACGGCATCAGCGTCAGAGCATGTAGGTGATGTCGCCTCCTCTGCTCTTGGGTGCCTTTCTCCTTGCGCTTGCTGCCGAGGACGAGAAAGCTTTGCTGCCGTCGAAGGAGACTCCCGCGATGCTAAATTGCAGGCCGAAGTCCTCTTCCTCACCACCTTCTTTTGGACCTTAGACGCCATGCTTGGAGTGCCGCCTGCAGCCGGTGGTCGCTCGCGCCGTTCCATGGGGACGCGGATGGAGATGGCGGAGGCGGGCTAAAGTGGTCGCACGCAGCCGCTGGAGAAGAGAAGGAAGCAGAGCCACGCCGCCACGCCATCGTCAAAGACCTAAACCTAGACGCCGCCCTGCTGCTTTTCTTCCTTTCCCATCTCTCTGTAGTCTGTATTCTGTAGTCTCCTCGGCTCCTCCTCTGGTCTCTTCGTAACTCGTAAGTAGGCCGCGATGGGGAGGCAGGGAGCCGAGGAGGTGGGGGTGGGCTGTGGCCTGTGGCCTGTGGGCCGAGCTGAGCACTAGGCATTTTTCATCTAGTAATAAAACTAAAAATTAGTGATGTACAAATAAACGAGCCAAATGAGCTACTCGTGATACTCGCGAGCTAGCTCATTAAGCTTGTTTATATTAACGAGCTAAAATTGTTGTTCAGCTCGGCTCACTAACTAACGAGCACGAGCCTTAATGAGTCGAGCTTCCGAGTGCTTGTTTAACTCGCGAGTAATGAGCTTTACGTCCAGCCCTAGCAGCGTTGCCTCTGGATGAACAGGACCCCGTGGTGTGGTGGAGGGCTGGATGAACAGTAGACGGTGGAGGGGTGCCCATGGAGGGGTGGTTGAACAGGACTCCATGGTGTGGAGGGCTGGATGAATAGTAGACGGTGGAGGGGTGCCCGTGGAGGGGTGGTTGAACAGTAGCCGGTGGAGTAGCGCAGTGGAGGCTGCATGAACAGGAGCCCGTGGAGGCTGGAGGAGGTCGACGGTAGCCCGTGGAGGCTGGAGGAGATTGACGGTAGCCCGTGGAGGCTGGAGGAGGTCGCCGATGGAGATGAACAGTATCCCGTGGAGTCCCGTTTTGCAGTACGCCACACCCCTCCCGATGAACAGGACCCCCATTTCGAGCGTAGGAGGTCCGTTTCGTCCGTTTTGCGGTACGCCACACCCCTCCCGATAAATAGGACCCCCGTTTCGACTGTAGGAGGTCCGTTTCGTCTGTTTTGCGGTACACCACACCCCTCCCGATCAACAGGACCCCCGTTTCGACCGTAGGAGGTCCGTTTCCTCTGTTTTGTGGTACGCCAGACCCCTCCTGATCAACAGGACCCCGTTCCGAACGTCGGAGGTCTGTTTCCTCCATTGTGCGGTACGCCAGGCCTCGTTTCCATCGCCTGTTCCGTCCAAGCCCTCCCGATGAACACGACCACGCATTCCGTTCCGACCCAGTCGGTTGGCTCCTACGTGTTTTGTTGCTTCCCGATGAACACGACACATTCCGTTGCCTCCCCATGAACACGACACATTCCGTTGCCTCCCCATGAACACGACAACGACGCTGTTTCTCCTTTCCGACCCAGCCATGTACACGAGCCTGGCTGTACATATGCGTGAGTAGGCAGTCGAGACCTCACCCGTATATACACATACGTGGCCATATTTTCTTTCTTGCACCCTGGCCACTGTACGTACGTGTACATGCTACGTGCGCGCCTCTACTACGGCACGTACGCGCCTCTACTACGACACGTGCACGCCTCTACATCCACCAGTATATATGTACATACACGTTCGCGACCAGAATGACAACGCTACATACACTCCGACCAGGTGGGTCCCGACTGTCAGGCACTTCCTTGCCTGCGAAGATGTAGCTGGTGGGTCCTAGCAGTCAGGGGGGCGAATCGTTTTTTTTCCCGGACGCACTTCCTTGCGTGCGAAGATGTAGCTGGTGGGTCCCAGCAGTCAGGGGGAAACGTTTCTTTGCAAAATACAGTGGCCCGTCCAGTGGGTCCCAGCTGTTAGGTGGAGGAATCATTATTTTCCGCGTAATAAGGAGGCACTTCTTTGCTGCAGCCGTGGACCCAGCTGTCAGCCTCTCCACGTACAGTCCACGTCCGATGGAAGTCGTTCCTTGACCATGTTGACCACGCCGCGCTGAGAGCACCAGGGCGGTGGATGACGGCGAGGCCTAGGAAGGGGACGACGGGGAGCCGGGGAAGACGCGACAGTGGAAGCCCTCGTGGAGAGGAGTACGAGGGTTCACTGGTTTGGCTGCGGTGTGAGGCTGCCGTCGCCGTAGGGCCTGGCCAGCGGTGGGAATAGTAGGGGGCGATGAGGCCTACGCGGTAGCACAACCGGCCACGGTAGGCAGGAGCATGCGGCACGACCGGCGCTGCTTTGGGCGGATGGAGCAAGAAGACCAGAGGTTGAAGAAGCACTACAGCCGTTGGATGGACATCGTACGGTCACTATGAAAGTGCGTTATATCGACTAGAGGGGGGGTGAATAGGCGATTTTTATGAATTCTTCACTGAGGAATTTGCCGGTGAGGAAATTCCTTAGCGAAGAACTATTAGCAGCGGAATAAGTACTCAGAAGTAAGCGTAACAGAATACAAGCATGGTCATCATGATGAAATGAAGACTAGCACAGAGTACAGAAAGCGTAATCACAGGATAACACAAGATGAAGACAAACAGACTGAAGAAATTGAACTGAGGAAATTGAGAAAGTCTTCAGTCAAAGTCTTCAAACACAGATATGAACAAACACTCAACACAGTAATGAGGAAATGAAAGGATTGAGGAAATAGAACCAGTTAGGTTGGTGAAGACAATGATTTGGTAGACCAGTTCCAACTGCTATCTCAGTTGTACGTCTGGTTGGAGCGGCTGAGTATTTAAACTCGAGGACACACAGTCCCGGACACCCAGTCGCTGAGCACGCAGCTCAGGACACCCAGTCCTCACCGTATTCTCCTTGAACTAAGGTCACACAGACCTCGTCCAATCACTCGTGGTAAGTCTTCAGGCGACTTCCAAACCTTCACAGACTTGGTCACTCGGCGATCCACAATTCCTCTTGGATGCTCTAGACCATGACGCCTAACCGTCTGGAAGAAGCACAGTCTTCAAAGGTAACGAGCATCGGATCCACACAGGATCAATTTCTTCAGTGATGCTCAATCACTTTGGGTTTGTAGGGGTTTGGTTTTGGGTTTTCCTCACTTGATGATTTTCGCTCAAAGTCCTCGGAGGATGGGTTGCTCTCAAATGACAAGTGTCAAGTTCTCTCGGAGCAGCCAACCAGCTAGTGGTTGTAGGGGGCGGCTATTTATAGCCTAGGGAGCAGCCCGACATGATAAGACATAAATGCCCTTCAATGATATGACCGTTAGGTGGATAAGATATTTTGGGACAGCTGGCGCGCAGCACAGCAACGGTCTGAAATTTGACTCTCAAATTCCTCAGGGCTATCATGTTCCTCACTATGTAGGTAATTCGCACTGGCGAATTCCTAACTCCTCAGTCAGAACAAATTCATCAGCGACCAGAAGAACTTCGTCTCTGTCACTGAAGAAAGTGGCTGAACTGTATGAGATTTCCAAAGGCTTCACTCGAAGGGATTGGTAGGTGTAGGATTTTGAGTTGAGCATCACATGGAAATTTTTCCTTAGTATTTCCTCGACCCCCTTTAACAGTACGGTGTTTCCTACGACTCAAGAAAGAGAAAATGAAACTACGAAAACAAAAGTCTTCACGCTTCATGTTCCACAAATGAATACCAAGTCTTCAAGGTCACACCAATTTCTTCACTTTCAAAGTCTTCAGAAAGTCTTCAGAATATCAAAGTCTTCAGTTGAAGAACTTCATTTTTAGGGGTCGACTTTCTCTGTAAATATCAAACTCCTCATAGACTTATAGACCTGTGTACACTCACAAACGCGTTAGTCCCTTAACCTATAAGTCTTCAATACACCAAAATCACTAAGGGGCACTAGATGCACTTACAATCTCGCCCTTTTTGGTGATTGATGACAACATAGGTTAAGTTTTCAACGGGGATAAACATATGAAGTGTATACACTGATATTGAGGAATTTGATTACAAGATATAGAAGAACTCCCCCTGAAGATGTGCATAGTGAGGAATTTGCTTTTGAGGCAATGCACATTTGAAGAGTCGAATCATGGAGATCTCCCCCTATATCTTGTAATTCATACACGCATTTGATATATAATATGAAGAATTTGAAATGCATGATGAAATTTGGTGCCTGATGAGATTCAGCATGCGTGCAATGTCATTAACGAGGAATAAGCATGCAAAGTATAATGCAACAAAAGTATCAGTGCACCATCGGGTTTAAGATTACAACTCGATCCAAATAAAAGTTTTAGAAGAACGAGAGTTGTAACTTAAAAAAATGCCCTTAATATAGACCCGCTTGAAGACTAACTCAGATTTCTCCCCCTTTGTCATCAAATGACCAAAAGGATTGAAACTAAGGACTAACGCCCCTGAAGAATTTCAAGTCGATGGAGGAGCGCCAGCGTTGTCGGGGTTGTTTGTTGTAGTAGGGCCTGCCGCAGTGTCGTCCAAATCTTCATACTCATCAGTGTCACACGATGAAAAATAAGAGCTGGCCACCAGTGGAGGAATTTTGACCCTCTTGAATTTCTTCGGAGGAGGTGCAGACCAGTCAAATTCTTCCTTGAGACCCATAGTCTTCAGTTCTTCAGTGCTATAGACATGAGTGAGGATAGCCCAGGTGCGGTTGAAGGTTTCATGAAGGTAGTATTGGTTCTTCTTCACTGCATTGTGTGTTGAGGTCATATTGTGAAGAAGTGCACCAAACTGACGCTTTACCCATTTGTGATTGCGATCAACCTTCTGATGAAGACCGAGGAGTAACTCACGGTCAGTCATCACCCTGGGTGCTGTGGCTTGAGGATTTTGCTTGGCTGAGGTATTTGCGGCAGAGTCATGTGTGGCAGAGTCGTCATTGGTAGAGTAAGATGCAGCCTTGCGAAATTGACCATCCAATGGACGAGTGCCTTCATCGATCACAGCAGCGGCCTTGCCTTTATCATCAGCTGATGAAACTGTCCGTTTGAGGACTTCAATGGGAGGCAAGTAGCTACCGTGGTTCAGAGTGTCAGCTTTGTAATTCAGTGAAGATCTTGCCCTGATGAATCTCATAATCCAAGGAGCATAGGGCTTCAGCTCGAATGGTGACATAGCAATATTGGCCAGAGTCCTCATGAAGAAATCATGGAAGTTGACGGGAACGCCATGAATGATGTTGAAAAGCATATTCTTCATGATGCCAACGACTTCTTCATCATTTGAGTCGTGGCCTTTGATAGGACTCATTGTCTTCGTCAGAATTCGATAGATAGTCCGAGGCACATAGAGTAATTCCTTTACGAGGAATTTGGTTCGTGGGGCCTGCCTTGGCTTCAAAGGCTTCATAAGCACTTGCATATAGTGATTTGAAAGTTCTGTTTCATTGTAGATACAACGAGCACCGTCAAGTGGAGGATCGAGAGGAAGTACACGAAGCAATTCAGTTGCTGGTGCCTTGTAGTGAGTGTTTTCAGTCATCCAGTCCAACACCCATGAGTTGACAGCTTCAGCGTCTCCGGTGATGTGCAGCGTTGCATAGAATTAAAGAATGAGTTCTTCATTCCAATCGCAAATGTCCGTGCAGAAATTTAGTAGTCCTGCATCGTGAATAACCCTAAGGACTGGCTCGAAGCCTGGCAGAGACTCCATGTCCACATGAGGAATATGAGCATGATCGAAGACTTTGTCTTTATTGAAAAGCACTGAGGAATAGAAATTAGCTTGGCTGGCAGTCCAGAAATGCCTCTTCCTTATGCGAGCAGAATCATATGGATTGTAATCAGTGAAGAATACGTGCTCGCTGAAGAAGTCTTCAGCCTTGAACTTTTGCTTTGTTGAGAAGGGATCCTTTGGCTTTGGCAGTGGAGTGTCAGTGAGTTGCATCACGACCTCAGGAATCGCAGTCTCAGGTTCTTCAGGCTGAGGAATTTCTTGTTCCTCAACAGGTGCAGTCTGAGGATCAGCAGCAGCAGGTTCATCAGCACTAGTGGCTGGAATTTCTTCATGGACAGATGAAGTGGGATGAGTTTCTTCAGAGCCCATTTGAACTGTTGGTGCAGGGGACTGAGGAACCTGTTGGATCGGGGTGAAGAGAGGAGTATTGGGATGCTGACTTTCCCAGAAGTCATCATTCATCACAGGCGTTGTACTTCCAATATCCATATCTTCTTCAAGTTCCTCAACACCAGCCTCTTCAGCTGTGAACTGAGGCATAGGCGAGGAAATGACTGGGGTTGAAGGGATTGCGTCCACTTCAATTTCTTCATCAATCTACTCTGACGAAGCAGCATAATGATTTTCTTCATCAGATCCGCTTGGGATCTCATAGTCTTCTCCAAAAGGAACAAGGTCCTTCGATGGAATTGAGGAAATTGGAACATCATCAATTGGATTTTGAAAGGAGCTGGTCATTGGCTTCATTTTCTTCGCAGCCGAAGAATTTGACGCAGCTGATGCTTTCCGTTTCTTCACAGCAGCTTGTTCTGCAGCCTTGGTTTTCTTCACATCAGAGGCAGATGGAAGAATTGGAGTTGGTGTGGGCGCAGGAGGAGCTGACGAATCAGGTTGATTTTCCTCAGGTGCAACTGATGCAGTTTCCCTGACTTGTTCAGTTTCTTCAGGCGCACCACTAGTGGATGCCTTGGCAATTTCTTCAGCGGCTGGAATGAGATCATCAGCCCTGGAACTGGCATTTTCTTCAGCAGCCTAAACTTCATCAGCGGTGCTGGCATGTTCTTCAGTCGGCTGAGCTGAGGCTCCAGCCTGAGGAATTTCATGTTGCGTTGGGGCAACAACATTGGTGAACTTCTTTGTCAGGTTGACGAATCTGACCTTGGCTCCTTGCCAATCAGCATAATAAGCATTGAAGTTTTTGCTGAGGTCTTGAATTTTAGTCTGGACCTTGAGAAGTTCCTCAGGTGTCATTTTGACAATGTTTTTCTTCAGGAACTTCTCCTTTATGTATTGAGCTTTCTTGATCTCTCTTGCCTTTTCAAACTTCCATTTCTCTTAAGTGATGAAATGGGTCAACATATGACTTTGTCCAGGAGTCAGATGAAAGTCAGGCATAGGGGTGTTTGGATCCTTGTGCCAGAGATCAATATAATCGAGGATTTTCCTCGGATCCAACAGCAGAGGCACAGATGTGCCTTTGGCTCTAGCGGCCCTTTCTTGGCGGTCTCTGATGATTTCCGCAAGTTCATCATCATCAGCCTCATCATCTTCAGGTGGCTCTTGGAAGGCGACCTGTTTCTTCTTGGGACTTAGTCTTCAGCAGAGTCGGGCCAGATGAAGACTTTGGTGCAGCTGAGGAACTTGCTGAGACACCAGAGGCAATGGAGAAGCCAGCAGTCCTTTGACATGTAGCTAGATGCACAGGAGCTGAGGACTTTGTCGGAACTGTTGAGGACTTTGGTGGAGCAGTAGCAGTGTGAGGAGTTTGCTGTGAGGGCATTGCTGAGGAACTTGGCCGTGAGGGCGCTGTTGGTGAAGCACTTGGCTTACAAGCAGGCTTCTTTGGCATGGATTTCCTCGGTTTGACCGAGGCCTCAGTAGCAGTAGCAGTGGCAGTATCCTCATTGAATTTCTTCACTGCCTCCTTGGCTTGTCTTGCCAATTTAGCTTGGCGCTTAGCCCATTCTTCAGGAAAGTCCTCACCACGTTTGATGCTTGTGGGGTCAGGTACTTGGCCAGGTGCCAATGGAGCTCTTGGGCATGGAGGATTGAGGGCGAATTTCCTCATGTACTTTGGAGTCACATATCTGTATTCCCTCCATTCCCTTGCCCATCTCCGTTCAATCTTCTGAATGCGCACCTTGCGCTGATTTTTGTTTTCTTTGCCAAATTTTGCTTCATCAGGTGTGCAATAGCCAGCATAAACTTCCTCAGGGATTTCAAACACAGTCATAACCTCAGGTTTCTTTCCTCCTTTCTGTGGCTTCTTACCGTCTGCCATATTCTTCAGTTGAGGAATTTGAACAATTGAATTCTCTGAAGAAGTATGTAGTTTTTCTTCGAGGAACGCTGCAAATGAGTTAAGTTGATGAGAACCTAGTGATTCAGCAGCAGACATGAGTACCTGTGAACAGAGTACATGTGCGAGGAATTCGGAGAGGTCATATGCGTCCTCAGAAGGTTTTTCGAAAAGAACAAGTTTTGAGGAATTTGACCAGATGAACCTTGAGGAATTTCACTAAGCGTTCTTTTCTTAGGTTCCAGAGTTGTACAGATCGAAGATCCACACAATTAGGGAATCTTGAAGAAAATGATTGCTTAGAGAAACAGTTCAAGATCATATGATGTGTGAGGTGTTCTTGTGTGTGAAGATTTGAAGAATAAACACCTTTGAAGATTTTCAGGAAAGTTCGAGAATCAATAGTGAGTTATAAAAGTAACTTTTAATTACCCGAAGTGAAGAACACGACGAACTGAGCAGAACAGATGTGAAGTTCGTCAGGTTAGATCTCCCACGCCCTAACTTGGCAGAGGAAGATAGCTACGGCGGCGGCTGAGTCAAGATTTTCGCGGTCGGCGAGAGTACGACGGCGACAAGGTCGAGGCAGCGAAGCTCTTCCTCACCAGCGATGATGGAGTAGCGGCGGCGCTAGGGTTTGAGGAGCTCGAGTGAGAGAGAGGTCAAGCGGAGTAAAATAAGTGAGGATGGAGAGAGGGGTATTTATAGAGGCAGTGAAAAACTGTTCACCTGAAGATTTAGGACGAACGTGCCCCTGACCATTCTCCTTCTCACGACATGTGTCACCCACGTACTGTGTAGTGGATATCGTGTATGATCGTGGGTGAGTAAAATAATGCATCGTGGGATGCGGAAAGGTTTGAGTGGCCAAACCGAAAGTTTGGATAAGATCAGTTTTAAAGTTTCGTTCGCAATTTCTTCAGCTGACAAGGACACAGTGAAGATTTTGAACGAGTTTCAAATAGAATGCACATGAAGAATTTGTGAATAGATTGGGTTGAGTATAGCAAGAGGGGGAAGGGTCCGATCACATTCACTTAGCAGAAAAAGCAACTTGAAGAAATAGCTATAAGTGAATGCTGTAGAGGACATAAACTCATATATATATATAGCCAATGAAGAAAAATGAAGGAAACAATGAAGATTTTGAAAAGTTGAAGAATTTGAAAAACTTAAGAATTTCAAAACTGAGGAAAAACTCAAATTGAAGATTTTCAACTTTTTGTGGTGGCGTGACCCACCGTATAAGAATGATGATTTCAGACACCGCGTACAATTGTCGTAGGGTTCTGAGAATCAAATTCTTCATTAATTTCTTCACACTTAGAGTGTTATTCTTCATTGATTGAAGAAAAACGTTCTTCATGTGTTGCACATCTAAGTCATCAATTTTGCATAAGTGTTAGGATGTGTGTCCTTTTCAAAGAACATTCGAAGATTCTAAGATATTTAGCTCACACCGCAACTTGCTAAATCTCTTCTCATCCAAGGGCTTAGTGAAGATATCAGCTAGCTGTTCTTCAGTCTTCACGTGCTCGATGGAGATGTCGCCCTTCAACACATGATCACGAAGAAAATGATGACGAATCTGTATGTGCTTTGTCTTCGAGTGCCGAACTGGGTTGTGAGCAATCTTGATGGCACTCTCATTGTCGCAGAGGAGAGGCACATTCTTCACGTTGACGCCATAGTCCTTGAGTGTTTGCTTCATCCAAAGCAGTTGAGCATAGCAAGAGCCAGCAGCAATGTATTCAGCTTCCGCAGTGGACAGTGATACACAGTTCTGTTTCTTCGAGGACCAATAGACTAAAGATCGTCCAAGGAAATGACAAGTGCCAGAAGTTGACTTGTGGTCCACACGATCACCAACATAGTCAGAGTCAGAATATCCAATGAGATCAAACGCAGAGCCCTTGGGGTACCATAATCCTAGTGTTGGTGTGTGAGCTAGATATCGAAGAATATGTTTCACAGCCTTATGGTGTGATTCCTTCGGTGCAGCTTGAAATCGGGCACACATGCAAACACTAAGCATTATATCTAGCCTAGATGCACATAAGTACAATAAAGAACCAATCATGGAGCGGTATACCTTGTGATCGAAGTCAATACCATTTTCATCAGTGCATAGATGGCCATTTGTGGGCATAGGAATTTTGACGCCTTTGCAATCTTGCATGTCGAATTTCCTCAGTACATCTTTGAGGTATTTCTCCTGAGATATGAATATGCCATTGCGCTGTTGAAGAATTTGAAGACCTAGGAAGAATTTCAACTCTCCCATCATAGACATTTGATATTCTTCACTCATCATATAGGAAAATTCATCACTATAACGTTGGTCAGTACAGCCAAAGATAATATCATCAACATATATTTGGCACACAAACAGTTCACCATCATAAGATTTAGTAAAGAGAGTAGGGTCGAGTGAACCGGGTGTGAAGCCATTCTTCACGAAGAATTCCTTCAATGTATCATACCACGCCCGAGGGGCTTGCTTGAGGCCATAGAGGGCCTTATTAAGTCTGAAGACTTTGTCAGGATTCTTTGGATCTTCAAAACCTGGGGGTTGAGCAACATATACTTCTTCCTCAAGCTTACCATTGAGGAATGCACTTTTCACATCCATTTGTTGTAAGATAATATTATGATGGTTAGCATAAGCAAGTAATATGCGAATAGCCTCAAGTCTAGCAACAGGTGCAAAAGTTTCATCGAAATCAATTCCTTCAACCTGTGTGTAGCCTTGAGCTACCAGTCGTGCCTTATTCCTCACCACAAGGCCATTTTCATCTTGCTTGTTGCGGTAGATCCACTTTGTGCCAATGATATTATGCTTGCGAGGATCTGGACGTTTGACCAGTTTCCAGACATTGTTGAGCTCGAACTGATGTAATTCTTCTTGCATAGCCTGAATCCACTCTGGCTCCAAAAATGCTTCATCTACCTTAGTGGGCTCTGTGATAGAAACAAAAGCATAGTGCCCACAAAAGTTAGATAAATGTGAAGCTTTTGAGCGTGTGAGAGGACCTGGTGCTCTAATGTCATCGATGATCTTCTCCACTTGCACTTCTTTTGCAACGCGAGGATGAGCTGGTTGTCGCTGAGGAGTTTGATCAGCATTTTCTTCAGCACCATTTTCTTCAGCTTTTTCTTCAGGTGCATCAGCTCGATGTTCTTCATGAACTGGAATGAATTCTTCAGCAGATTCTTCAGTAGGAATGACATCCTCAGTTGCCTTGAACTTGATAGAATCCTCAGGTGCTGGTTCATCTAACACAGAAGGTAGGTGCTCTCTTTGCGAGCCATTAGTTTCATCAAACCGCACATCTACAGTGTCAACAATCTTGTGAAGAACAATGTTGAAGACTCTGTAGGTGTGCGAGTCCTTTCCGTAACCAAGCATAAAACCTTCATGTGCTTTCGGTGCAAATTTAGAATTGTGGTGAGGATCTCTAATCCAACATTTAGCACCGAAGACTTTGAAATAACTCACATTGGGTTTCTTGTTAGTGAGGAGTTCATAGGCCGTCTTCTTGAAGAATTTGTGAAGATATACTCTGTTGATGATGTGGCACGCAGTATCAATTGCATCAATCCAAAAACGATGAGGCGTTTTGTATTCATCAAGCATAGTGCGAGCCATCTCAACAAGAGTTCTGTTCTTGCGCTCCACGACGCCATTTTGCTGAGGAGTATAGGGAGCAGATAACTCATGAGTAATACCAAGTTCATCAAGATAGTCATCAAGACCGGAATTCTTGAACTCAGTTCCATTGTCACTTCTGATGTGCTTGATCTTCACACCAAAGTTGGTTGAAGCCCTCGAGGAAAAACGTTTGAAGACTTCCTGCACTTCATGTTTGTAAGTAACAATGTGTACCCATGTATATCGAGAGTAATCATCAACAATGACAAAACCATATAGAGATGCATCATTAGTGACTGCTGAGTAATGATTAGGTCCGAAGAGGTCCATGTGAAGCAATTCGAATGGACGAGTAGTGGTCATGATAGTCTTCGCTGGATGCTTGGCCTTGGTCATTTTTCAGCTTCACAGGCTCCGCATAAGTGATCCTTGAGGAATTTGACATTCTCAATGCCAATGACATGCTTCTTCTTCGCAAGCGTGTGCAAATTCCTCATGCCCGCGTGACCAAGTCGTCGATGCCATAGCCAGCCTTCTGAAGCTTTTGCAAGTAGACACACGGCTGGTTGTGGTCCTGTAGAGAAATCAACAATATACAAATCTCCTCTCCTAAAGCCTTCGAAGACTTTGGAATTGTCAGCTTCCATAATCACAACACAGCGATACTTGCCAAAGACAACAACCATATCAAGATCACAAAGCATTGAGACTGACATGAGGTTGTATCCTAAGGACTCAACAAGCATGACTTTGTCCATGTTTTTATCCTTAGAGATCGCAACCTTACCAAGACCCAATACCTGACTTTTGCCTTTGTCAGCAAAGATGATATGCTTCAGATGTGACGGTGAAAAGGGAGCATCCATCAAAAGATTCTTGTCACCAGTCATGTGATTTGTACATCCACTATCGAGGACCCATTCAGTGGCTTTGGGTTGATCATCCTGTAGATGAATTAGTGTAACTTACGATCTCATATGCTTCATCAGTGAAGAATATGATATCAAGTTCATTAGATGAATTTCATCAAGCAGTAAACAGATATAGCAGTAGGAGGACGTGTGAAATAAAAGTTTATTTCATCATGATTCGCCTGCGTCCTTTCAGGCAATTTTGTCAGGTCCCCAGCAAATTCTTCAGACGTTAAGGCACGTCTGGAGACCTGACCCTGCAGAAGAGATTAGTTCTTTTTATTCACCACCCATATCTGAAGGGGTGGCAAAGTGTTCATCACTCTGCCAGCACCATACGAGAATGGTGGCATAGAAGCCAAACCATTTCATTTCACATAAGAGGGGTTAGGGTAAGCATATGAATAAGCAGAGAAATTCTTCGAGGACTTATGAACATAATGGTTTGAATAATAATGCACATATTCATAGCCCTTAGCTCTACCCTGCGAAACAGAGTTGTTAGCACGATGATAATCATATGAGGACTTTGATCCATTTGAGGAATTTGATCCATATGAAGAATTTGATTTGGGGTTCCTGTTCTTCACTGGTGGTGTCATGAGGACATTCACCTGAAGACTTTCAAGGCACTTCTTGGGAACCCAGATTTTCTTCATAGGAGAACCGTTCCTGCAGTTAGTGCCAACATATCTAGCAAATACTACACCATTCTGATTTTTGAACAGTTTATAGTTGGAGTCAAATGACTCATCAGAAGGATGAGGAGATTCACATGTAAAGCCAGATAAGTTAGATGGATCAACTGGAGGTCCCTTTGCAGCAACCCATGAGGTTTTGGGGTACTGCTCAGGCTTCCAATATGTTCCATCAGCATTAAGTTTCCTCTCAAAGGCGATACCCTCTTTCCTAGGGTTTCTGTTGAGGATCTGCTTTTTAAGCACATCACAAAGAGTCTGATGCCCTTTGAGGCTTTTGTACATGCCTGTCATGTACAATTCCTTCAGCCCTGCATCGTCAGTGATACTAGCAATGTCCTCAGATGAGGAATTAGTGATAGCAGAGGCAGGTGAAGAATTTGTAACAGTTGAAGCATTTGAACATTCAGGTGAAGAATTAGCAGATTCACGTTCAATGCACTTTAAGCATGGAGGAACAAATTCTTCCTGAGAAGCGTTGATTTGTTGAGCTAGTAATGAATCGCGGTCCTTCTGAAGATCTTCATAACTCACTCTTAGCTTCTCAAGATCTTGCTTTCTTTGAAGAAATTCATAAGAAAGTTTCTCATGATCAGATAAGAGAGTGTTATGATGACTTTGAACGTTATCAAACCTAGACTGAAGTCTCTGAAGATGTCCAGTCAGGGCTTTAGTGCGATCCATTTCTTCACCCAACATATCATCACTTTTGTCTAGCATGTTTTGAACTTGTTCCAAAGCCCTTTGTTGTTTAGTGGCAAGGCAAACAAGTTTGGTATAACTAGATTCAATATCATCATCAGATCCATCATCGTCAGATTCATCGTCACAAAACTCGGATGAGGAGCATTCGGTTACCTCGTCACCCTTTGCCATGAGACATGATGTAGAAGATGATGATTCTGGCTCAAAAGTCATCGTTTTGAGAGATTCCTTGAAGTCCTCAAACCAGGGATCATGAGGGGTTCGATGACCTTCATAGACATCAGAGATTCGGTCCCAGATAAGCTTCGCATTGCAAAGATGCATAATGCGCCTGAATTCATCTCTGGATAGGCAGGAACAGATGATATCCTTCGCCAAGATGTCAAGTCGAGTGTACTTGCAAATATCATCAGCGTCCACCATCTTGCATAGATTAGTAAGACCAATCTCAGTGACGGTCCACAGCTCGTTGTTCATTGCCATGAGGCGCTTCCTCATCATGGCCTTCCACTTGGGATAATCATGACCGTCAAAGATAGGGCATGTCACTTTCTTCATACCTGCGGTCGACATAACTAAAACTCCAGGCGGTTAAACCAAAATCACACAGAACAAGGGAGTACCTTGCTCTGATACCAATTGAAAGTGCGTTATATCGACTAGAGGGGGGGGGTGAATAGGTGATTTTTATGAATTCTTCACTGAGGAATTTTCCGGTGAGGAAATTCCTTAGCGAAGAACTATTAGCAGCGGAATAAGTACTCAGAAGTAAGCATAACAGAATACAAGCATGGTCATCATGATGAAATGAAGACTAGCACAGAGTACAGAAAGCGTAATCACAGGATAACACAAGATGAAGACAAACAGACTGAAGAAATTGAACTGAGGAAATTGAGAAAGTCTTCAGTCAAAGTCTTCAAACACAGATATGAACAAACACTCAACACAGTAATGAGGAAATGAAAGGGTTGAGGAAATAGAACCAGTTAGGTTGGCGAAGACAATGATTTGGTAGACTAGTTCCAACTGTAGTCTCAGTTGTACGTCTGGTTGGAGCGGCTGAGTATTTAAACTTGAGGACACACAGTCCCGGACACCCAGTCGTTGAGCACGCAGCTCAGGACACCCAGTCCTCACCGTATTCTCCTTGAACTAAGGTCACACAGACCTCGTCCAATCACTCATGGTAAGTCTTCAGGCGACTTCCAAACCTTCACAGACTTGGTCACTCGGCGATCCACAATTCCTCTTGGATGCTCTAGACCATGACGCCTAACCGTCTGGAAGAAGCATAGTCTTCAAAGGTAACGAGCATCGGATCCACGCAGGATCAATTTCTTCAGTGATGCTCAATCACTTTGGGTTTGTAGGGGTTTGGTTTTGGGTTTTCCTCACTTGATGATTTTCGCTCAAAGTCCTCGGAGGATGGGT
This sequence comes from Triticum dicoccoides, assembly GCF_002162155.2. Classification (NCBI taxonomy): domain Eukaryota; kingdom Viridiplantae; phylum Streptophyta; class Magnoliopsida; order Poales; family Poaceae; genus Triticum; species Triticum dicoccoides. The sequence goes on along the minus strand of NC_041383.1, from coordinate 144,740,165 downwards.
TGCTCTCAAATGACAAGTGTCAAGTTCTCTCGGAGCAGCCAACCAGCTAGTGGTTGTAGGGGGCGGCTATTTATAGCCTAGGGAGCAGCCCGACATGATAAGACATAAATGCCCTTCAATGATATGACCGTTAGGTGGATAAGATATTTTGGGACAGCTGGCGCGCATCACATCAATGGTCGGAAATTTGACTCTCAAATTCCTCAGGGCTATCATGTTCCTCACTATGTAGGTAATTCACACTGGCGAATTCCTAACTCCTCAGTCAGAACAAATTCATCAGCGACCAGAAGAACTTCATCTCTGTCTCTGAAGAAAGTGGATGAACTGTATGAGATTTCCAAAGGCTTCACTCGAAGGGATTGGTAGGTGTAGGATTTGAGTTGAGCATCACATGGAAATTTTTATTTAGTATTTCCTCGACCCCCTTTAAAGTTACGGTGTTTCCTATGACTCAAGAAAGAGAAAATGAAACGACGAAAACAAAAGTCTTCATGCTTCATGTTCCACAAATGAATACCAAGTCTTGAAGGTCACACCAATTTCTTCACTTTCAAAGTCTTAGAAAGTCTTCAGAATATCAAAGTCTTCAGTTGAAGAACTTCATTTTTAGGGTTCGACTTTCTCTGTAAATATCAAACTCCTCATAGACTTATAGACCTGTGTACACTCACAAACGCATTAGTCCCTTAACCTATAAGTCTTCAATACACCAAAATCACTAAGGGGCACTAGATGCACTTACACACTGGAGCTAGAATCATTCATATTGACTAAAGTTGACAAAGGCCCCCGTCCCAGTCAACTTAGTAGGCCCACAAGTCATCCTCCCACCATGGTGGGTCCCAGCTAGCAGGGGAAGTATTCATTTTTTTGTGCGTAATAAGGAGGCACTTCCGGTGGGTGCGAGCTGACAGCGAGGGGAACGTTTTTTTTCGCGAAATACGCTGGCCCGTCCGGTGGGTCCCAGCAGTCAGGGGGGAAACGTTTTTTTTCACGAAATAAGGTGGCCCGTCCGGTGGGTCCCTGCTGTCAGGTGGAGGAATAATTATTTTGCGCGTAATAAGGAGGCACTTCCTTACAGCCGCCTGGACCCAGCTGTCAGCCTCTCCACGTACAGTACTCTTCCGATGGAAGTCGGTCGTTGACCACGTTGACCACACCACGCCGAGAGCACCAGGGCGGTGGTCTTGACGATGGCGAGGCCTAGGAAGGGGACGACGCGGAGCCGGGGAAGACGCAGCAGTGGAAGCCCGCGTGGAGAGGAGTACGAGGGTTCACTGGTTCGGCTGCGGTGTGAGGTTGCCATCGCCGCAGAATAACAGGGGGTGTGGGTGAGTAGAGGGATGGCCTGGCCAGAGGTGGGAGTAGTACGGGGCGGTGAGGCCTCCGCGGCATCACAGCTGGCCACGGGAGGCAGGAGCACGCGACACGACCGGCGCTGCTTTGGGCGGCTGGAGCAAGAAGACCAGAGGTTGAAGAAGCACTACGGCCGTTGGATGGACATCATACGATCACTACAGCTAGAATCATTTATATTGACTAAGTTGACAAAGCCCTTGGTACACGTCAACTTAGTAGGCCCACAACTCGGATTTGGCAGAGAACATATAGCCCATTTGCAATTTGTAAGAATGTACAACCCATTTTTTAGTTCTAATGGAATTTACTACAGCCCATTTATAGTTTGTTAAAAATACAACCCAACTTCTAGCTAGGACAACGATTAATAATTTCAAACAACCGCTCAAAACAGAATTCAAAAACAATTCCCACATTTTGATGGGATCCGAAATATTTTTATCCAAAATTTCTAGTCAGGTTAAATATAATTTCAAAATAAAGTTGTATTACGTTAAAATCCAACAAAATATTGCACGCGCAACAAGTAATGAAATTAAAATTTTCAAATTCCAAAAATAATATATTTTTCAAACTAATTACGTGTTTGGTGCATAGTAACTGTCAAGTTATTATAATTACATCCCATTTATTATTTCTTAAAGTCCATTTTCTTGTTAAGCCTAATGCATACGTCCTAGGAAAGTTTGCAGCCCAGCAGGGCGGAGAATAACAAGTTGACCCGGATATTGTGTACAACTGTCGGCCCAGTTGCATTGCTGATGTTGAAAAAAAAGGCCTGTGTAGTACAGTACAACCTAACATGGTTACTCAGCCCACATTCAGCGACGCCGGAAAGGCCCAAACAAGGCTTCTGTACAACTTTTGAAGTCACTGAGCTCAATTAATAACTTAAGAAAAAAGTTAGATTACAGTGGAACCTAATTAAAAGCTGTCACGAGCAAATAAATAATTCAATGGGTCCCACTTGTGCTTGTGCGTGTGTGTGTGTGTGCATGTGTGTGTGTGTGTGAGAGAGAGAGAGAGAGAGAGAGAGAGAGATAGAGAGAGACCCATCGGTCGATGCTCGTAAATACATCTTTCAACCATATGCATTGCTGATGCTCAGTAAAAACTTATATAGTTGACACAATCATATATAACATCATAGCACACTGAACTTGCATACAAAAATTTCATGCAGGCGGCACAATCAGGATGGAAGGAGTGGATCGCTACGGGAAGGGCTATGTTAAAACCAACAAAGTCGTACATAATGGTTCATCATCTTTATCAATGACGGGGAAATATCTTGAATGTTGTGCAAAGAAAACACACAGACAACACAATAAGTTCTGCTAGCACATTAAGTTGACGTATAGCCCTTTCTAAGAAAAGTTCAGGTACAAAATTAGAATAGGTCACAATCAAATGTACTGGTATATCAGTGCTTCACACCCATAGCTCGGATTTAACTAGTATCTGACAAGATTCAGTTGTTACCTCAAATTAGAGCACATCCAGGCAGCCAACCCTGCCTCTTCTCCCAAAGAAGCAGTGGCCTTCGCCGCCCGATGGAGTAGGCCCTGTGCCATCCATCGTTCCGAGCAACACGGGGAAATTCTGACATTGACTCCTGTAATGGACGTCATCGGTGGACCCTGGCACCAGCGGCGGCGACAGGACTTCGATTGATGGATTGACCACTTCTTCGACATGCACGAACACTCGATAGAGGTACATCCCTAACGTGGTCCACGGCGGCCTTGGTGGCGACGAATAGTACAACCCCGGTTCCTGCACCGGTATCTCAACACCAATCACCTTCGGTATGGTGGGCTTCTTCATCCATGCCATTACCGTCAGAGCCCAGCTATCCGGAGGAACAAACATACTTACGAGCTCACCTCCAAGGTCAATGATAAGCTCGTTCATGGACTCGCTGTTCCAAGCACATCGACGCATGTCGTGGAAGGTAAGCTTTGTTAAAAACTCAAGCTCAAAGGGCACCGAGCCTCATCCTGGGTGCCACCGATCAAAGCTCACAAGTGCGCCATCGCAGAACAAACGCCGGGAAGATTCAAACACACGACTGCAGTCGAAAGTTGTCTGGAACCTGACGAAGAAATCAGCCGGTGGCAGACAGACTTCGACGGGCAAGTCACTTATTTGGATGCCGTGCGCAATGCCAAGAGCTTTGACAAGGTCGTCCGGCAAGACGGGAGGCCGGTCACCGTTGATGGTTACCATGAGCACTTTGCCAGCAAACTGGTCGTCAAGCGCCGACATGCCACTGTTGAGCGACAACATGCAGTGACCAAAGGCAAGACGGACCTCAGGATCTCCGTCTCGGAGATCGCGTTGATCGGCGACATGATAGTGCGCTTGAGTATAGGGAGTACAGGAGGGGGATTTGGGGGAACTAGACTAGGAATCGAGATTCCAGAGGTGGGGGAGGGGCGGGAGACTGGGGATGAAAAGGTAGCATGAATTTTGAGCACGCACCAATATGCTCTCGGCACGCAAGCGCACGAAAACACCGGTAGCGCCCACATGTCGGCCTAAGAGTCCTTATTCTTTCTCTTTTGGAGAGCCCGACCTTTTTTTTCAGGATCTTTTGAGAGCCCGGCCCAAGAGTCATAATTGACCTGTTTGGCATTGCGTTACTACTCGGCCCATATTCAACAACACCTCACTGGCCCAAACAAGTGTACATCATCGAAAAGACACTGAGCTCAAATTATATAACTTGAAAAAAGGAGATATACTCTGAATACTGGAGAATGGTGATGCCCTCATTTAGCTCACTAGTAGTTCGAGACAATAAACAGTTCGAAACAACAATATATACAACATTCAAACACTGACTAGTGACTACTACTGACATAAACAACAAGACATGATAGTTCATAAGAAGTCTTGCTACACCACCAAAACACACCCATCTACAGCGCTCAGACTCTCATGATCCAGACAAGAATGACATTCTAAACAGAAGCAACTATTACATAGTAAGAGTGACATAGACGAGGATGACCAAATGACAAGGAATATGCATAACAAAAGAAAGAACTACCCATCCAGAACCAGCACCAAAGACAACAATGTCATTCAAAGAGATGATCCAACACCATCATAATTTGTAGCCCCGCTTCAGCGACCAGTGATCTGGAGACACCAGTACTCCACCCTTTCGATGCAACAGCCCAATTACCTATCAACCTGAAGGCTTGAACCACATCACTGCTTTTCGTAATTGAGACATCCAATGATCAAAGTTAATCCGGATGCCTTTGTCATTCTCACCTTCTTTTGGCTGCAGGCTGTATCGTTGACAATCAGGGGAGTTTGCTCCCGAACTCCTAGGGCTCGCCGTGTAGACACAGTTTTCCATAGCAAACAGAGCCTCTCTGCCATCAAGATCCTTGCCAACGGTGATCTCCTGGTTAATCGGATAATTGAGTCCGAGAAACAGAGAGTGTGAACCAAGGCTGTTTACCCGCCTCCAACTAAAAAATCCTAAAGGCCCCAACAAGTTGGTATCCTGCTCATAGACGTAACAGCCACTGTCCGGATACTCACGTATTACACGGTGCTTGTATACAGTGGGTTTTCTGCAATATAACTTTTCGGGCTCATGTGTCCGAATGATCATCAGTCTTTTGCTGTCGTCTGATCGAGCGAGGAACCAGTTGTGCTTCCCTGTTTTTGGCAAAGGTGGTGTGATTACAAAGGGCAGTAACTGTAGGGACACTGGATCATATCAAAAAGGACAGGCATTGTTAATGTAAGATCATCACTGTTCAGAGTATGAGTAGGATAATGCAAGAAACAACATTGATATGTCCCTGTTGGAACTGGGAGGAAAATACAGGGAAATGTATATTGGGTTTGAAAATATAGAAGTGCCATGCATGGTTATACTCATGTTATCTCGCAATCGATTCTTCACAGGAAACTACCATGTCATGCATGTTATGTACTCCCTCCGTTCCCAAATATTTGTCTTTCTAGGCATCTCAAATAGACACAACATACGGATGTATGTAGACATATTTTAGAGTGTAGATTCACTCATTTTGCTCCGTATGTAGTCACTTGTTAAAATCTCTAGAAAGACAAATATTTGGGAACGGAGGGAGTAATCATGTTCTGTCCTCACAAACAAATTCTTCAAGGTAACTAACAGACCATGCATTGTTATATACTCGTGTTTTGTGGGCAAATTTTTTGTGAGGATATTATTCTTGCCATTGATTGCTGAAGGGCGAATATAGGTATGTACACATGGTAAGCATTGAAGGATTTCACTACTTCCAAATATAGAGTTCTCCATATGCACATTTACTTCCCTAATGTATGGTTAGGTGAAACCAACAGTGTGGTGCATGTTTCTACATCATGAAAATGAGGAAACTAACATGGCCATTGATACACACTCATATTTAGTAGTAGTATATAGATTACTGTAAAATAAGGATAATATCCATATATTCCTAACCGTTTGATTATTCAGCGTACAAATTGGGTGTAATGACATGGTCACAATCGCATGAATTAACTCATTCTAAATATAGCTGATTTACGGCGTCTCTAATACATTGCCATAGTTCTACTCAAATTCTGCTCAAACAGGGATATGCCAATCATCACAAAAAGTTCAAACTGTGTCATGGCGTCATCATTAACATGAGATGGAAACAACTTACACGCACCGTCCCAGCAATACGTGGTGCCATCTGCTTTGTCGATCGCGTAGATGATGCCATTGTGTTCAATAGCATCACAGAAGTGTGTATCAGCTTTGACGATGATCCACTGTGAGCCGAGTTGTCTCCAGCTAAAGAAGGCACCAGCGTAAAGATAGGCGAGTCCGCGGTCGAACAAGGCAATTAGCTTGAAGTCTGTGTAATTCACATGTCGTGTGGGCACTTGGCAGATTACAATCTTCTGCAAAACAAGGTTTGTCCAACTGACGTAGTAATCTAGATGACTTGGACCGCGATGGTAATACTCTGTATAATCCAACGGAGGAAGGATAATCTCATGGGAGGTCTGGAAGTTCACGAGCACCAACTTTTTACCGTCTTCTCTGAAGGCAGCCATCTAGTGGGAGTTCATGCCGACCCAGTACATACCTGCCAAGAAGTTTCGGGTGATGGTTGTCGGATCGATGTCGAGGGAAATGATGTACGGCGACCCACTACATACCTGCAAAGAAGTTTCGGCTAATGGAGATCGGATTGAAGTCGAGGGGCATCATGCAAGCCTCCGTATCATGGTGAGCCAATCTCGCAAGACCAAATAGCAGCAAGCAGGGTGTCTTGAAAAGCTTAGGCCTCACTTCGACGATGGCCATGTGCATGTCCCTCGATCATGCAGCCAGCCACAGGGCGCTCAACATATCCATACACGAACAACAGAGGTCGAGGATGTCACTGGGGAGATTGCTCCAATGCCGCTCATATGGATGCTGCGCGGTTCGCGTTCGGCCATGGTGGAGTATGGAAGGGGGCTTGATTTACGGGGGAGAAGGATGTTGGTGCTGGAGCGGCTAGCTAGGGAATAGTGGTACTGGGGGAGGCGAGTGAGGCGACGGTACACAGGGGCACAGTGAGATGGAGACGGAGACGGAGACGGAGAAGGAGATGGAGATGGAGTGGTGCTATGGGAGAGGAGAAGGGGACGAGGCGAGGCGCCAATGTGCTATACAGCGGCGGTGACAGACTGCACAGTGCACAGGGTGAGGCTGACTTTGGTAATCCGAACATGCTGCCTGGACTAGTGTCAGGCGCAGGGTGTTGTCACTTCACTGTGAGGACCGGATGAATAGTATTTTGACCATCAAGTGTACCACCGTTGTACTACTACTACTACTACTACTACTACTACTACTACTACTACTACTACTAGTAGGAACATGAGTACTCCAGTATTGTATAGCGGAAATAGGTCTCCCGTGCTAGCATGCCTGTTCACTTCATCGTTCAGGTATCATCCATATTGCGAGCAAAACCAAATTCTCGTGCATGCCCAATCAACGCCCTGCCGTGATGCATGCAGTGGTTGTTCTGGTGCATCAAGGACGGCATGCAGATCATTCCACACTTGAGAAGAGGAAAAATGGAAAGGTAGAACGTGGCAACAGAGGAAGAGAACGCTGGCTAATGAGTCTGGGAGGGGATCGAGCAGGAAGTTAATGCTCCACGCCAAAAGGTTTTGGGAAAACCTGATTTTCATAAGGTGACTTATACTCACCTAAACGGAGGGAGTATTCCTTAACCAGAGAATGTTGTGTCTCCCATTCACGCGCTCAAAAAAAAACTACGACACATTTTTTATTTGTTTGCATAGGTCCCACCTATCGGGAAGGATGGGCACGTACACGAACAGGTACGACTCATCAGTCTACCCGCATAGCCTTTTCTTTTAGTCTACCTAGTCGTCTAATCAACTGCCTGCACGCCACTTCTCCCATTTACTTCTCCATCGGGAACCGATTCTCCTCGACTTCTTCACCTCCCCTTCGTCTTCATTTGCATCCAAACCCCACTACGTTCACATTGTTTTAACCTCTTTAAATAATCATCTACTACTTCAGTTAGACTAGCCATCTAATCCTAATTCTCCAAACCATAGCCCTCCGTTCCAACGGTTCCAAATGGCGAAAGAGATCGAGATGCAGGGTTTTAGCGTCCAACATGTCCTCGTCGAAGGCTCGATGCGCATAGTTGCCACCGTCACCGTTCACCCAAGGGTTGTTCGGAAGTGGATCAAAAATGTATCCAACTCCCTCGAAAAGGTAGAGACGGGGGTCATCGGTCTCGACGCAGAGTACACGAAGCGTGCCCCTAGGAAGTTCCAGCACGCCGCCGTCCTTCAGCTGTGCCTCGAAGATGATGTTTTGGTGTACCACATCATACACTCGCCCCCCATACCACGTGAGTCTCGGGAGGACGTATACTTCCGTGGGGCAGCCATCGAAGGGGACAAACAGAAGCTGGAGCCGTACAACCTTGATTTTAAAAGCATCACTGACCTACAAACCAGAATCAAAATTCTTGTAGAAGATTGTGATAAACAGAGACCATCCCTATTCGACGTAGCAAATTTTGTGCTCGGTACAAATCTTCAGAAGGGTGACGAGATGGTGGCATTAAGGTCGTCTGGATGGGAGAATTATCCCTTGACGTACGAGCGGATAAAATATGCTGCCCTCGATGCCCGTGTGAGTTTTGAGATAGCTGCAAGGTCCAAAGAGCTTGTTGTGAAGCCGTCTCCCACAGAGAATGAGAAGAAGAAGAAGAAGAAGAAGAAGAAGAAGAAGAAGAAGAAGAAGAAGAAGAAGAAGAAGAAGAAGAAGAAGAATAAGAAGAAGAAGAAGAAGAAGATACATTTCCTCTCTTGTAAAAAAATTATTCCCTCCGTCTCAGAATTCTTGTCTTACATTTGTCTAGATATGGATGTATCTAACACTTAAACGTGACTTGATACATTCGTATTTAGACAAATCTAAGACAAGAATTTTGGGACGGAGGGAGTAGTAGCGTGGGTCCGCTTGACTATAAGGAACTATTTATCCGCATATATAGCTTTCTCTACTACTCCTTCCAGTGATCGGCATGCAATGCATGTGTCCATAGACATGACAACTTGTCCATGGAAGTTCAACTACGGCGACCATCACGTTTCATCCACTGCCACTCACGATTCCCACGATGCCGCTCCAACCCACGACACCATGTCCCCCGACGTGCGCCGCACCCCTCTCGGCCGCATCGCCCCTCTGCCTTTGTGTGCATGACATGTGGGCCACCTAAAATGCGGCGAGCATCAAGTTTCTACCACGGCCACACGCGATTCCCACGACGCTGCTCGAACCCATGACACCACACGTTCCCCGACCCGCGGCTCACCCCTCTCGGCCCCACTGCCCCTCTGCCTTCGGGAGCATTACATGTGGACCAGTCACCAATCGGGTCCACATGTTATTGACTCAAAGGCAGGTGTAGTAAGGTGCTGAAGCTCAGTCCCGACGGCCCTGAGAGGGAAATGTAACTCATGCACCAGACCTTGTGGTGCTACTTCGAGATTTGTTTCTTTACTATACATGCACGCAATGATTTAATGGACATTGTAATCTCAACATGTGATGGGGAGCTCTAAATTTGAATTTGAAACTTATAAAACGAAGAGATTAAAAACAAATAAACTGGGAGAGAGGGAGTATATCGTAGGATGTGTCCCATACAAAATAAGTCCCCTAGTTTGTCACCGCGAAGATGCGGTTAGAAAGGAGCACATCGTCTTTGTACTCATACGACAACAAATTGGCCGCAGACAGGATGGTACGCCTTTGACCACCATGTGCAAGGTCCGTGCTATCTTATTCAATCTCACCATGGTTCCATCGTACCAATTCATGCGGCGTCTCGTTGCATGGCTGATCCCAATGTTGGACAAAGGTTCTACGGGAATGGTGTCACCGTTGTAAATGTTGTGCAAATTGATGTTGGTACCCTCCCGTACATATGCAAGCCAATCTCCATTCACACCGAGCCTAACTTGTGAAACAGTGGGCAGGGGGAGAATTAGGAAATGGACACGGAAGTAGTCTTTAGAATGCATTTACTACGCAATCAAACTCATCTTACCTGCTCATCGGAGGAAATCCGAGTGCCCCTCAACATCGGCATCTCAAGGGGCGTCAACTTGCAACTACGGCCACGCCGCGCTGGAGAGACCCCCAAGGAAACATCCTTGTGCGTTCCACAGAACATCAAGATGCATTTGTATGAGTAGTTTATCTTGTGAGAGAAAAGGATGAATGAGGGAAGGCCTCTAGAGATAGAGATAGACACTACTACTACCAATGTGCTGGCCCGTGCGTTGCAATGGATCCAAAGTAGTAGAATAATACTTGTTCACGTGCTTGAAATATAAACACTCTAGTTTTGATATACATGTGTCAGCAGACATGACAAGTTGTCCATGGAAGTTGAACCACGACGACCATCACGTTTCTTGTTTCTACCACTGCCACGCCCACACGCGATTCCCACGACGCTGCTCCAACCCACAGCACGACGTCCCCCGACGTGGCCATGGATCCTCTGACGTGGCTATCACTGCCTTGCCCTGCCTTTCCTTCACTGACAGGTGGGACCCACGCTTGGGGGTCCCACATGTTAGTGACAGAATGGTAGGATTGTTCACATTAGGGGATCCTCATCCCCCCGACGTGCGCCTCATCCCTCTCAGCCGCACCGCTCCTCTGCCTTTGTGTGCATGACATGCGGGCTAGCTGAACTGCGGCGACCATCAACTTTCTACCACAGACACACCCGATTAGACGCGGTTTGCCTGCTCTGCTGCTGTGCTCCGACCCGTGCTCCCGCACCATCGAATTTTCATCCAGCGGCTGTGACACATTTCGTCCCGGGCATCAATCTCCAGCTGGAGTACTTCTGTACTATAGGTAGTACCCGCCGGTGTGGCCATCTACGCCTCGTAACGCCCCAACGCCTAGCTGTGGCACCCTCGCCACGGCCACGCCACCACCGGCTGGTTCATCTCGAACCAGTGAGTTGCGAACCACGCCACCACCATGAGAATGACATGTGGGACAACCGCATTTAAGGTCCGCATGTCATTGACTCATAGGCCAGGCACTAAGCCATTGAAGTTCGGTCCCGTGGGCCCCGAGAGGGAAATGTAACTCCCGCGGCAGGCCTTGTGGTGCTCCCACAGAATGAGCTCGTGCCCAAACCAAAATTTGTTTCTTACTACTACCAACTAGTACTAGTAAGGTACACATGCATTGCACGCATGAGATTCTGGTGGTTTGTGCATTATGCTTCTACATGTGGAGTTCTCTAGATTCTACATGTGGCAAAATCTAGTGGAATGTAGATCATATCCAACGACAAGTAGTGCTCGGATTTGCCATCTTTGTACCGTCGGATTGGCTTCATCCAACGACCAACTTTCAAAGTTATTCATACACTATATAGGGGTATAGATATAGATATAGATGTTTGGTTTGCAGCCTAAGGTTGCCACGCCTAAGCTTAGGTGTGACAGCCTGGTTTTTGCCCTCCTTTCTTTGCCTGAGTTGCAGTTGGTTTGAATTTGAAATTTGGAGTCTGAATCTTTTCATATGGACTTAAACACTTGGGTACCCTTGACTTTCACCCAAGTGCCCCATTTCCCTCTCTAACCATCATTCCCTCTCTGATTCAACTCAAAATAATATTTGGAATATTTTTCTTAAATGAAAAATATTCATTTCCCTCTCTTAAACCCTAGCAAGCTCAATGTGCTCCAAAGCAACCCCAATTTTTTTGCCCACAAAAATCTAAGAAAATTCACAATTATTCTTTGAACCCTAGGGAACCTTCTTGAGCAAAAATATTTCATCAATTTTTGGAATATTTTGGCCACAAAAAATATTTTCTGTTCTGGACAGAAATGGTAGTTTCTACAACAACTACCATTTTACTTGCTCCATTGTGGCTGGTTTTTCTTGTGCATCATCACCTTAGTAGATGATTGCTAACCTCCAAAGCCCAGACCCCATCTCCCAGTAGTTTGACCACAGTAAGCTCTCAAAGTTACTGTCCAGAAACTCACCTGGCATGTGAAATCTTTTCTACTGCACCTGAGACCAAACCCAATTGCGGTAACCTTCAAAACTACCACGAACAACAAGCCAGACATGAAGTTTGGGCTTAGGTCGGCCTAAGGTCAGAGTTCACGCAGTGACCGCATTCGTCCAGGCATGTTGGCATGCAGCCGACGCGCTCCGAGCGCCGCCCGAGCCTCTGTTTCGCCGTGCTCGCTTCCACGCCTGCCTAAGCTTGCCAAACTGCGCTAGAATCTTCGGCTAAGCCCTCTTAACTCCACCCTGGCGCTCACCGACGACGGAGCTCGCCGCAGCATGCACGGGCATGGTCCGGCCAACACAACAGTGCGGTGCGCACTCTGCTCGTCGCCTTCCTCTCGCTCATGTGCTTGTCCCCGTTCGCCCATAGTTCCCGCGTGAGCTGCGTCGCCTTCTCCCCCTCTCACTGACGCCGTTCGTCGCCGGGCGCCGTGTCCAGGTGTCCACTAGTGGAGCCCGATCCCCCCTCGACGCTCGGCTATAAATAGAGCCTTCCACAGCCTCCTCAAGCACCATCCACCACTCCCACACACTCTACAATCGCGTAGATAGCCGTAGCCTGACCGGGCAGGCCGCAGGCCGCCGTCCCTGAGCTCGAGCTCGCCGACGATCCCCTCGGGTCGTCTCCGCGGTTCCAGCCCCTCCCAGGCCTGGGAAACCCTTCCAGGGCCTCCACCGCTCGTCGGTGGTGCTGTTCCGCCTGGTTGGAGCCCCTAGAGTTGCCTCCATTCGCCGCCGTCTTCATCTTCGGTGACCTCCACTCTCTGCCTCCGCTAGAGAGGTTGATTCTGACGCCGTCCGACCACCCCTAGCTACTCTACGGGTATGACAGGTGCACCTCCGTCTCCTCTCTCAATCCCCCCTCTTGTTTTGGGTAAGAAGCCCTTGCCGCCGGCGTGTGCTGCGATGACGCCGCGCCTTCCTCTATTTCCTTCTCCCCCTCCACCTAACCTGACTAGCAGGGCCCGCGAGCCAGCCAATCAGTATGCACGCGAAGCAGTACGAGTGGTGGTGCCTCGAGGCTTTACGCCTTCAACGTCACCCCCCTAGTCAGTTTTTATTTAAATTCAAATTTCAATTTATCTAGAGAACTTCAAACAACCAAAACTCTTTAACCATAAGTCCAAATGAATTGATTCTTTTTGCATTGTGTTCTTTGTAAAGAAATCTAGCAGCTCACCAAAGATGGGATTTTCCCTACTGTCTAGATTTCCTGGTGAATTTCAGAAGGGTTCTTGATGTTTTCTTCTTGTGTTTAAAATTATTTTCAGAGGGTGAGGCTTGTCTTGAGGATCACCAGGAGGCTTGTGAACCTCATCTGCACTAAGGCAAGCCACAGACACATTTTGATGGTGCCATTACAATATTTGTGATTTTCTTACTTGAACAAATTATTTAATCCATGCATTTAAATCATTACTATGTTATTTATATTCTGTTAATTTCTTGTTTTAGTTAATATGCTTGATTCACAGAAAGTTTGAAGTTAACTTATTTGGTAAAGAAACTAGGATTTATTTTTGGGTGATGAAAGAATAATATGGCTATGGATATAAGTAATTAGTGGAATTATTTTCTTGCATGAGTAAAAATGGTAAAATTTGCTAGAAAAGATTCTTTTTGAAGTGAGGTTTAATCTCAACCAGAGAAGTGTCATGAGTTGTTGATGTTCATGCTTAGTGTGGATATAGTTGACTCAGTCATTTCCGTTAATATGTTGTCAGGACCCCGATTCAATGCCACACCGATCTAGCATGTAACACCTCATATCACTTTACGGCCTCACGCACGGTATTCTCACGGGTGTCTCCTTACCAGGCCCGGGACCGTTTGCGCCTTTTGGCACACATATATGATAGTGTCTCTAGCATCCATATGACAAGGAGCCCGGGCTGACATGGCTAGTCGTGAACCCAAAGTGGCACTAACTTACAGGCACAGGCATACATGACCCAACAATGAATGTGTCGATCATCAACGAGTGAATCCGGGCTGTAGCAACTGGGCTAGCAGGACTCCGGTAAACCGGGCTATAACAAGCTAACAGGACTCCGGTAGACACCGTGTGACATTTCCCCGAAGGGACAGACATAGGGACGAAGAAGGACACATGCCGACTAGCCTAAGTGTTCCGGAGCAGTAGCAAGCTACCAAGGCTCAGTCGAAACACTAGGAGACATTTCCCGGTAAGATAGGTTACCAAGGATAAACAACTAGATAGTCACATCCCACACATACCAAGCATTTCAATAACATACACACAATATGCTCGATATGTGCAAATACAACATGGCATCACAACATGACTCTACAACTCAAGTATTTTATTCAATAGGCTCCGAGGAGCGAGATATTACAAACATGGGTCTCATGACCCAACATTCAGAGCATACAAGTCAAAGCACAAGCGGAAGCTTAACATGTCTGAGTACATACATCTACAAATGAAAAAGGCTGAGAAGCCTGACTATCTACCAGATCCTGCCGAGGGCACAAGATCGTAGCTGAGGTAACAAGCTAAACATCGGAGTCCACGCGGAACTACTAGTGAGACTGTAGTCTCTCTACATAAACATAAATTAAGAAAACATGAGTACAAATGTACCCAACAAGACTTACATCAGAACTAACTACATATGCATCATTATCAACAAATGGGTGGTGGAGTTTGACTGCAGCAAGCCAGCTTTGACTCAGTGGCTAACCTGAACTACGACTGCAAGTAACTCTTTTGAGATGGCGCACACGAGTCCACATATTCACCATATCAATACTCCACTATGGATCTGCTCCCGTCTCCCTACAAGAAGGCCATCCATAGCACTCACGCTTATCTTGCGCATTTTAGAGTATCCACTTTCACTTGTCTATGAACTGTACAGGCCACCCAGAAGTTCCCGGGTGTCGCTCATGGCCCCAAATGATGTGAGCAGGGTTCCCAAGCCCACCATCCGGGTGCCACTTGGTACACCGTGCCACTGCACCTAGTCTGACCCAAGCCCACCTGTATTGGGTGCCACTTGGTAGACTACTAGCACAACCTACAAACACCAGAAACTAGTTGCAACTCCTGGATAGGGATCAGGTTGATTAATAAGTCGAGAGAGCTTGGAGTTCCTTGAGCCCAATGTGTGGTAGTAGCTGTTCATGGATCGCAAACACAGAACTCAGTTCCTGAGGACGGTTTCAATGAGACAACCCACCATGTACTCCTACATGGCCTCTCACCACTACCTTTACCAAATCGTGTTCACACACTTAGCTCTCAACAGTAGGACGATACGTCTCCAACGTATCTACTTTTCCAAACACTTTTTGCCCTCGTTTTGGACTCTAACTTGCATGATTTGAATGAAACTGACCGGAATGACGCTGTTTTCAGCAGAATTACCATGATGTTGTTTCATGTGTAGAAAACAAAAGTTCTCGGAATGACCTGAAAATCCTCGAAGACAAGTTTCAGAAAATATAAAAAATACTGGCAAAAGATGAAGACTAGGGGGGCCACACCCTGTCCACGAGGGTGGGGGGCGCGCCCACCCCCTCTGGGCCCGCCCCCCTGTCTCGTGGGCCCCATGCAGCTCCGCCGACCTCAACTCCAACTCCATATATTCCGTCTCGCAGAGAAAAAAATCAGAGAGGAAGTTTCATCGCGTTTTACGATACGGTGCCGCCGCCAAGCCCTAATCTCTCTCGGGAGGGCCGATCTGGAGTCCGTTCGGGGCTCCAGAGAGGGGGATTCATTGCCATCATCATCATCAACCATCCTCCATCACCAATTTCATGATACTCACCGCCGTGCGTGAGTAATTCCATCATAGGCTTGCTGGACGGTGATGGGTTGGATGAGATTTACCATGTAATCAAGTTAGTTTTGTTAGGGTTTGGTCCCTAGTATCCACTATGTTCTGAGATTGATGTTGCTATGACTTTGCTATGCTCAATGCTTGTCACTTGGTCCCGAGTGCCATGATTTCAGATCTGAACCTATTATGTTTTCATGAATATATGTGTGTTCTTGATCCTATCTTGCAAGTCTACAGTCACCTATTATGTGTTATGATCCGACAACCCCGAAGTGACAATAATTGGGATACTTCTCGGTGATGACCGTAGTTTGAGGAGTTCATGTATTCACTATGTGTTAATGCTTTGGTACAGTTCTCTATTAAAAGGAGGCCTTAATATCCATTAGTTTCCACTAGGACTCCGCTGCCACGGGAGGGTAGGACAAAAGATGTCATGCAAGTTCTTTTCCATAAGCACATATGACTATATTCGGAATACATGCCTACATTACATTGATGAACTGGAGCTAGTTCTGTGTCACCCTATGTTATAGCTATTACATGAGGAATCGCATCCGACATAATTATCCATCACTGATCCATTGCCTACGAGCTTTTCATATAGTGTGCTTCACTTATTTACTTTTCCGTTGCTATTGTTACAATCACTACAAAACCCAAAAATATTACTTTCGTTATCTTTATCTTTACCACTGTTACCATTACTATCATACTACTTTGCTACTAAATACTTTTTTGCAGACACTAAGTTCTCCAGGTGTGGTTGAATTGACAACTCAACTACTAATACTCAAGAATATTCTTTGGCTCCCCTTGTGTCGAATCAATAAATTTGGGTTGAATACTCTACCCTCAAAAGCTGTTGCGATCCACTACACTTGTGGATTATCAAGAATAATTTCTGGCGCCGTTACCGGGGAGCATAGCTCTATTCTCTGAGTCACTTTGGATTTATATCTGCTGATCACTATGTAGAACTTGAAAGATCAAAGAACTAAAATTTATCCCTCAACTACGAGGGGAGGTAAGGAACTGCCATCTAGCTCTGCACTAGATTCTCCTTCTGTTATGAATAAGCTTGCGACACCTAAACCTACTATTGCTATGATTCTGATATGTCGCATGTTATTGATGATGCCACTTCTGCTATGCATGATACTTATGATGAAACTACTTCTATGCTTGATACTACTGTGCCATTAGGTGAATTTCTTGATGAACAACTTACTAAGGCTAGGGGGAATGAGATTATTGAAAATGAAATTATTGATGAAAGTGATGATGAAGGTTCTCCTCCTAATTATGAATTGCCTGTTGTTCCTGAGGGTTATGTTATGGATGAAGAAACTGCTAGAGATTTTCTTGCTTCCAAGGATATATCAGATCTTAAGAAATTGTTAGCTAAGCTGAAACAAAAGACTCTAAATGCTAGAATGAAACATGACCCCGGTTTTTCCACTTCACCTATCTTTGTTACTGATAAGGAATATGAATTCTCTGTTGATCCTGAGATTATTACTTTAGTTGAATCCGATCCTTTCTATGGCACTGAATCTGAAATTGTTGTGGCACATCTCACCAAGTTAAATGATATAGCCACACTATTTACTAATGATGAGAAGTCTCGCTATTATTATATCCTTAAGATATTTCTGTTCTCATTAAAGGGTGATGCTAAGACTTGGTTTAATTCTCTTGATCCTGGTTGTGTGCGTAGTCCCCAGGATATGATTTTTTACTTCTCTGCTAAATATTTCCCTGCTCATAAGAAACAAGCTGCCTTGCGGGAAATATATAACTTTGTGCAAATCGAAGAAGAGAGTCTCCCACAAGCTTGGGGGAGGCTTCTCCGATTACTTAATGCTTTGCCTGATCATCCTCTTAAGAAAAATGAAATACTTGATATCTTCTATAATGGACTAACCGATGCTTGACCACTTGGATCGTTGTGCTGGTTGTGTTTTTAGGGAAAGAACAGTCGACGAAGCTGAATTACTATTGAATAATATGTTGACTAATGAACATAATTGGACTCTTCCTGAGCCAATTCCTGAGGCAACTCATGAACCAATTGAGCCAACTCCTGAGCCTATTCCTAAACCCACTCCGAAGAAGAGAGGTGTTTTATTTCTCAGTTCTGAAGATATGCAAGAGGCAAAGAAATCAATGAAAGAAAAAGGTATAAAATCTGAAGACGTTAAGAATTTACCTCCTATCGAAGAAATACATGGTCTTAATATACCACCTGTTGAAGAACCACATTGTCTTGATAACCCGACACAGGTAGTGAAGGTAAATGCTCTCTATAGATATGATAAAGATGAAATCCCATGTACTAAATTTCATAGTCCATGCTTAGATGAATTTGATGATTTCATGGATAGACAAGCAAATTTCAAAGATTATGTTAGTAGACAATTGAAGAATAATGCTTATATGATAGGACGCTTGAATGATTATATAGCTAGAGTTAAAGATGAACTTAAACTCACTAGTAAACATGCTTCTATGGTTGCTACTCAAGCTGAACAAGTACTTAAAGCTCAGAATGAATTGCTAGTTGAATCAAATAATGAACATGACTTTGCTGTTAGAGTGGCTACTAGAACTGGTAAAATGACCCAGGAACCTTTGTATCCTGAAGGCCACCCTAAGAGAATTGAACAAGATTCTCAGAATAATAATCTAGATGCTCCTAGTTCTTCTAAGAAGAAGAAAAACAAAAATGATAGCACTTTGCATGCTTCTAGTGAACCTAATGTAGGAACACCTGAGAATCCTAATAATACTTCTATCTTTGATGCTGAAACACAATCCGGAGATGAACATGAACCTGATGATAATGCTAATAATGATGTTCATGTAGATGCTCAACCTAGTAATAACAATGATATAGAAACTGAACCTGCAGTTGGTCTTGATAACCCACAATCAAGAAACCAACGTTATGATAAGAGAGATTTTGTTGCTAGGAAGCATGGTAGAGAAAGAGAACCATGGGTTCAGAAACCCATGCCGTTTCCTCCTAAATCATCCAAGACAAAGGATGATGAGGACTTTGAGCGTTTTACTGAAATGATTAGACCTATTTTCTTACGCATGCGCTTAACTGATATGCTTAAAACAAATCCTTATTATAAATATATGAAAGATATCATCACTAATAATAGGAAAATACCTGAAGCTGAGATTTCCACCATGCTCGCTAACTATACCTTTAAGGGTGGAATACCTAAGAAACTCGGTGATCCCAGAGTACCTACTATACCATGCTCCATAAAGAGAAATTATGTTAAAACCGCTTTATGTGATTTAGGAGCCGGTGTTAGTGTTATGCCTCTTTCCTTGTACCGTAGACTTGAATTAAGTAAGTTGACACCCACTGAGATATTCTTGCAAATGGCTGATAAATCAACTGCTATACCTGTCGGCATTTGTGAGGACGTGTCTGTTGTTGTTACGAATGTTACTATCTTAACAGACTTTGTCATTCTTGATATTCCCGAGGACGACAGTATGTCGATTATCCTTGGTAGACCCTTTTTAAATACTGCAGGTGCTGTTATTGATTGCAACAAAGGCAATGTCACCTTTCATCTTAATGGAAATGAGCATACGATACATTTTCCGAGGAAACAACCTCAAGTTCATAGCATAAATTCTATTGAGAAAGTTCCATCAATCATTATTGGAGGTTTTGAATTTCCTCTCCCTACTGTCAAGAAAAAGTATGATATTCTTATTGTTGGGGATGTTCATATCCCCGTTGAGGTAACCTAGTGTCACTTTGAAATTTCTCCGGTTCCGTGTTATTCGGAATGAGTTTGTTAACAAGACTTGATCAACCTTGCTAGTGGATTCATTTTGATGATCATGAGCTGGATGAAACTAGAAGGCACCACCTTCTGTACCATCATTTTACTGTCTGTTATTTAAAATAAATAAAGCAAATATAGTATTATCTGTCTGTTTTCTGAATTATCCATGCAATGAAAAAATATCCCAAAATTAAAAGTGCTCCAAATGCCCTGCAAATTTAGTATGATTTTTTATGGAATATTTGAGGATTTTAGGCACTAAAATCACTGCAGGAGGGGCAAGCACCAGGCCACGAGAGTGGAGGGCGCGCCCATACCCCCTGGGCGCGCCCCCTGTCTCGTGGGCCCCTGGTGGCCCCCCTCCACTTATGCCAGCACCCACACACTCCATCTTCTTCCCAAAAAAATTCCCATCCAGCTCAAGCACAAGATTTAGCTCCTTTTGCTGTGATTTTCGATCTCCTTGCTCAAAGCTCCTTTTGCAAAACTGCTTTGGGAGATTATTTCTTGGTATGTGACTCCTCCATTGGTCCAAATAGTTTTTGTTCTAGTGCTTTATTCATTGCAAATCATTGCTGTCTTGGTGACCCTGTTCTTGAGCTTGCATGTTAAATTTATGAGGTCCCAAGTAATTCTAATACATGATATAGGCTCTAGGAACTTGTAGGAGTAGTTGCTACCAATCTTGTTTAGTTTTATTCACTTTTATTTAGAAGTTACTAAAATTTCAGAAATTTTCAGAAAATGTTAAAGAGATTTTGAGGGGCTCTTCTAGCCAGGGCTCCCAGAAAAAACAAGCTAAAGAGAAGGAAAAGGCCAAATTTAATCTTCCTCGCATAGTAGAAATATGGCCATGTGAATGGCCATGCGATAATTTCTTGAGAGAAGCTGGAATTCATGAAGATTTTTATTCTTTGATCGAGAATGCAGGCCTGACCAATTTCCTCCACGACCGGATTGATCACTTGTCACGCCGAAAGTGCTCATCGAGGCCAAGCATGCACTCCAGAGCCTGAGCCCAAGCCAGAACCACCACTGGACCCATATCGTCCATCATCTTATCTGTGGGATCCAGAGGAGATCTCTAGCCAGTGGTATCCTGATTACACCCCTCAGTACACCGGGGAGAGTAGCCGCTATCCATGGCCATAAACCAACTTAGGAAAAAAGCCTAAGCTTGGGGGAGTACGTATTTCTCACCGACTTTACATTCATGTTCACACACTATTCTAGTCGTCGGTGCTCATACTCTTTCATTGTATTATCCATGCTAGTTTAATTTTCTTTTTCTAGTTTTCTTCTTATATGTTTGATAAACCTTAAGAAAAACCAAACAAATTAGTTAGTTTAAATTGCATACTTGTAGTAGAAATTAAATTGAAAACCCAAAAAGATTTCTCGTTCTTCTTTTACTTGTTGAGAGCTTTCCCGTGTAAATAGTTTTCTTTTCTTTTCTTTTCTTTGGGGGGTTGAGAGTACAAGACCGTATTGAAAATGTTTAGTGGCTCCCATATGCATGATTGTTTATTTAACTTAGAGCCCATATTACTTTGTCTTCTCTCTTGAGTTGAATGCTTGCAGATTCTAGCTTAATCCAATGCACGTACACTATTATTATTATACACATCGTTCGGTCGTGCGAGTGAAAGGCAATAATGACGATATATGTGGACTGATTGAGATAAGAGAAGCTGGTATGAACTCGACCTCTCTTGTTTTTGTAAATATGATGAATTCATCGTTCCTGATTCATCTTATTATGAAGTAAACATATTTGCAATAACATTTAGAGATTATAGTTGCTTGTGCCATGCTTGATTAGCTATGAGTTATAATGGTTTACCTTGCGTGCCAACATGCTATTAGAATGATTATGATGTGGTATGATGGGATGGTATCCTCCTTTGAATGAATTGAGTGACTAGACTTGGCACATGTTCATGCATGTAGTTGAAACAAAATCAACATAGCCTTCATGATATTTATGTTCATGGTGGATTATATCCTACTCATGCTTGTACTTAGTGTGAGTTAGTTTTAATGCATGTCTATGACTGTTATCGCTCTCTCAGTTGGCCGCTTCCCAGTCTTTTGCTAGCCTTCACCTGTACTAAGCGGGAATACTGCTTGTGCATCCAAACTCCTTAAACCCCAAAGTTATTCCAATGAGTCCACCATACCTTCCTATATGCGGTATTTACCTGCCGTTCCAAGTAAATTTGTATGTGCCAAACTCCAAACCTTCAAATGAAATTCTGTTTTGTATGCTCGAGTAGCTCATGTCTCAGCTAGGGCTGCCTATATCTTCCATGCTAGGTGGGTTATTATCAAGAGGAGTGGACTCCGCTCCACATTCACGAGAAAGGGCCCGTAACCGGGATACCCAGTCCCATGATCTAAAAAGATCAAAGCAAATCAATATAATTAAACAAAACTCCCCCAGGATTGTTGTTAGATGGAGGCACTCGTTGTTTCGAGCAAGCCATGGATTGATGCTTGTTGGTGGTTGGGGGAGTATAAACTTTTACCATTCTGCGTGGGAACTGCCTATAATGCATGTAGTATGGAAGACACAACCATCTCATAGTTGTTGCGTTGACAGTGAAAGTATGCCGCCCAAAATGTTATTCAATCTCTATTTTAAAATCGAGCTCTGGCACCTCTACAAATCCCTGCTTCCCTCTGCGAAGGGCCTATCTATTTACTTTTATGTTGAGTCATCACCTTCTTATTAAAAAGCACCCGCTGGAGAGCACACTGTCATTTGCATTCATTACTGTTGGTTTATATTTTGTATGACTTGACTGGATCTCTTTTACCATGAATTACAATGTTTAGTCAGTACTTGATCTTTAAAGGTGCTCTGCATTTATGTTTTGCGGCCTCAGAAAGGGCTAGCAAGATACCATTTTGTTATATCATGTTATGATTGTTTTGAGAAAGTGTTGTCATCCGAGTTTTATTATTATTGCTCGCTAGCTGATTATGCCATTGATATGAGTAATTGTGAGACCTAGGTGTTATTGTGAGTACGGTTAGTTCATAATATATGTTGAAACTTGAATGCCGGCTTTACATGTTCACAACAACAAGATCAAACAGAGTTTGTAAAAGTTTTTCTTTATCACTTTCAGTTTATCAACTGAATTGCTTGAGGACAAGCAAAGGTTTAAGCTTGGGGGAGTTGATACGTCTCCAACGTATCTACTTTTCCAAACACTTTTGCCCTTGTTTTGGACTCTAACTTGCATGATTTGAATGAAACTAACCCGGACTGACGCAGTTTTCAGCAGAATTACCATGATTTTGTTGCATGTGTAGAAAACAAAAGTTCTCGGAATGACTTGAAAATCCTCAGAGACAAGTTTCAGAAAATATATAAAATACTGGCAAAAGATGAAGACCAGGGGGCCCACACCCTGTGCACGAGGGTGGGGGCGTGCCCCCTATCTCATGGGCCCCATGCAGCTTCGCCGACCTCAACTCCAACTCCATATATTTCGTCTCGCGGAGAAAAAAATCAGAGAGGAAGTTTCATCGCGTTTTACGATACGGAGCCGCCGCCAAGCCCTAATCTCTCTCGGGAGGGCTGATCTGGAGTCCGTTCGGGGCTCCGGAGTGGGGGATTCATTGCCATCATCATCATCATCAACAATCCTCCATCACCAATTTCATGATACTCACCGCCGTGCGTGAGTAATTCCATCGTAGGCTTGCTGGACGGTGATGGGTTGGATGAGATTTACCATGTAATCAAGTTAGTTTTGTTAGGGTTTGGTCCCTAGTATCCACTATGTTCTGAGATTGATGTTGCTATGACTTTTCTATGCTCAATGCTTGTCACTTGGTCCCGAGTGCCATGATTTCAGATCTGAACCTATTATGTTTTCATGAATATATGTGTGTTCTTGATCCTATCTTGCAGGTCTATAGTCACCTATTATGTGTTATGATCTGACAACCCCGAAGTGACAATAATTGGGATACTTCTCGGTGATGACCGTAGTTTGAGGAGTTCATGTATTCACTATGTGTTAATGCTTTGGTACAGTTCTCTATTAAAAGGAGGCCTTAATATCCATTAGTTTCCACTAGGACTCCGCTGCCACGGGAGGGTAGGACAAAAGATGTCATGCAAGTTCTTTTCCATAAGCACATATGACTATATTCGGAATACATGCCTACATTACATTGATGAACTGGAGCTAGTTCTGTGTCACCCTATGTTATAGCTATTACATGAGGAATCGCATCCGACATAATTATCCATCACTGATCCATTGCCTACGAGCTTTTCATATACTGTGCTTCGCTTATTTACTTTTCTGTTGCTATTGTTACAATCACTACAAAACCCAAAAATATTACTTTCGTTATCTTTATCTTTACGACTGTTACCATTACTATCATACTACTTTGGTACTAAATACTTTTTTGCAGACACTAAGTTCTCCAGGTGTGGTTGAATTGACAACTCAACTGCTAATACTCAAGAATATTCTTTGGCTCCCCTTGTGTCGAATCAATAAATTTGGGTTGAATACTCTACCCTCAAAAGCTGTTGCGATCCACTACACTTGTGGATTATCAAGAATAATTTCTGGCGCCGTTGCCGGGGAGCATAGCTCTATTCTCTGAGTCACTTTTGATTTATATCTGCTGATCACTATGAAGAACTTGAAAGATCAAAGAACTAAAATTTATCCCTCAACTACGAGGGGAGGTAAGGAACTGCCATCTAGCTCTGCACTAGATTCTCCTTCTGTTATGAATAAGCTTGCGACACCTAAACCTGCTATTGCTATGATTCTGATATGTCGCATGTTATTGATGATGCCACTTCTGCTATGCATGATACTTATGATGAAACTACTTCTATGCTTGATACTACTGTGCCATTAGGTGAATTTCTTGATGAACAACTTACTAAGGCTAGGGAGAATGAGATTATTGAAAATGAAATTATTGATGAAAGTGATGATGAAGGTTCTCCTCCTAATTATGAATTGCCTGTTGTTCCTGAGGGTTATGTTATGGATGAAGAAACTGCTAGATATTTTCTTGCTTCCAAGGATATATCAGATCTTAAGAAATTGTTAGCTAAGCTGAAACAAAAGACTCTAAATGCTAGAATGAAACATGACCCTGGTTTTGCCACTTCACCTATCTTTGTTACTGATAAGGAATATGAATTCTCTGTTGATCCTGGGATTATTACTTTAGTTGAATCCGATCCTTTCTATGGCACTGAATCTAAAATTGTTATGGCACATCTCACCAAGTTAAATGATATAGCCACACTATTTACTAATGATGAGAAGTCTCGCTATTATTATATCCTTAAGATATTTCTGTTCTCATTAAAGGGTGATGCTAAGACTTGGTTTAATTCTCTTGATCCTGGTTGTGTGCGTAGTCCCCAGGATATGATTTTTTACTTCTTTGCTAAATATTTCCCTTCTCATCAGAAACAAGCTGCCTTGCGGGAAATATATAACTTTGTGCAAATCGAAGAAGAGAGTCTCCCACAAGCTTGGGGGAGGCTTCTCCGATTACTTAATGCTTTGCCTGATCATCCTCTTAAGAAAAATGAAATACTTGATATCTTCTATAATGGACTAACCGATGCTTGACCACTTGGATCGTTGTGCTGGTTGTGTTTTTAGGGAAAGAACAGTCGACGAAGCTGAATTACTATTGAATAATATGTTGACTAATGAACATAATTGGACTCTTCCTGAGCCAATTCCTGAGGCAACTCATGAACCAATTGAGCCAACTCCTGAGCCTATTCCTAAACCCACTCCGAAGAAGAGAGGTGTTTTATTTCTCAGTTCTGAAGATATGCAAGAGGCAAAGAAATCAATGAAAGAAAAAGGTATAAAATCTGAAGACGTTAAGAATTTACCTCCTATCGAAGAAATACATGGTCTTAATATACCACCTGTTGAAGAACCACATTGTCTTGATAACCCGACACATGTAGTGAAGGTAAATGCTCTCTATAGATATGATAAAGATGAAATCCCATGTACTAAATTTCATAGTCCATGCTTAGATGAATTTGATGATTTCATGGATAGACAAGCAAATTTCAAAGATTATGTTAGTAGACAACTGAAGAATAATGCTTATATGATAGGACGCTTGAATGATTATATAGCTAGAGTTAAAGATGAACTTAAACTCACTAGTAAACATGCTTCTATGGTTGCTACTCAAGCTGAACAAGTACTTAAAGCTCAGAATGAATTGCTAGTTGAATCAAATAATGAACATGACTTTGCTGTTAGAGTGGCTACTAGAACTGGTAAAATGACCCAGGAACCTTTGTATCCTGAAGGCCACCCTAAGAGAATTGAACAAGATTCTCAGAATAATAATCTAGATGCTCCTAGTTCTTCTAAGAAGAAGAAAAACAAAAATGATAGGACTTTGCCTGCTTCTAGTGAACCTAATGTAGGAACACCTGAGAATCCTAATAATACTTCTATCTTTGATGCTGAAACACAATCCGGAGATGAACATGAACCTGATGATAATGCTAATAATGATGTTCATGTAGATGCTCAACCTAGTAATAACAATGATATAGAAACTGAACCTGCAGTTGGTCTTGATAACCCACAATCAAGAAACCAACGTTATGATAAGAGAGATTTTGTTGCTAGGAAGCATGGTAGAGAAAGAGAACCATGGGTTCAGAAACCCATGCCGTTTCCTCCTAAATCATCCAAGACAAAGGATGATGAGGACTTTGAGCGTTTTACTGAAATGATTAGACCTATTTTCTTACGCATGCGCTTAACTGATATGCTTAAAACAAATCCTTATTATAAATATATGAAAGATATCATCACTAATAATAGGAAAATACCTGAAGCTGAGATTTCCACCATGCTCGCTAACTATACCTTTAAGGGTGGAATACCTAAGAAACTCGGTGATCCCAGAGTACCTACTATACCATGCTCCATAAAGAGAAATTATGTTAAAACCGCTTTATGTGATTTAGGAGCCGGTGTTAGTGTTATGCCTCTTTCCTTGTACCGTAGACTTGAATTAAGTAAGTTGACACCCACTGAGATATTCTTGCAAATGGCTGATAAATCAACTGCTATACCTGTCGGCATTTGTGAGGACGTGTCTGTTGTTGTTACGAATGTTACTATCTTAACAGACTTTGTCATTCTTGATATTCCCGAGGACGACAGTATGTCGATTATCCTTGGTAGACCCTTTTTAAATACTGCAGGTGCTGTTATTGATTGCAACAAAGGCAATGTCACCTTTCATCTTAATGGAAATGAGCATACGATACATTTTCCGAGGAAACAACCTCAAGTTCATAGCATAAATTCTATTGAGAAAGTTCCATCAATCATTATTGGAGGTTTTGAATTTCCTCTCCCTACTGTCAAGAAAAAGTATGATATTCTTATTGTTGGGGATGTTCATATCCCCGTTGAGGTAACCTAGTGTCACTTTGAAATTTCTCCGGTTCCGTGTTATTCGGAATGAGTTTGTTAACAAGACTTGATCAACCTTGCTAGTGGATTCATTTTGATGATCATGAGCTGGATGAAACTAGAAGGCACCACCTTCTGTACCATCATTTTACTGTCTGTTATTTAAAATAAATAAAGCAAATATAGTATTATCTGTCTGTTTTCTGAATTATCCATGCAATGAAAAAATATCCCAAAATTAAAAGTGCTCCAAATGCCCTGCAAATTTAGTATGATTTTTTATGGAATATTTGAGGATTTTAGGCACTAAAATCACTGCAGGAGGGGCAAGCACCAGGCCACGAGAGTGGAGGGCGTGCCCATACCCCCTGGGCGCGCCCCCTGTCTCGTGGGCCCCTGGTGGCCCCCCTCCACTTATGCCAGCACCCACACACTCCATCTTCTTCCCAAAAAAATTCCCATCCAGCTCAAGCACGAGATTTAGCTCCTTTTGCTGTGATTTTCGATCTCCTTGCTCAAAGCTCCTTTTGCAAAACTGCTTTGGGAGATTATTTCTTGGTATGTGACTCCTCCATTGGTCCAAATAGTTTTTGTTCTAGTGCTTTATTCATTGCAAATCATTGCTGTCTTGGTGACCCTGTTCTTGAGCTTGCATGTTAAATTTATGAGGTCCCAAGTAATTCTAATACATGATATAGGCTCTAGGAACTTGTAGGAGTAGTTGCTACCAATCTTGTTTACTTTTATTCACTTTTATTTAGAAGTTACTAAAATTTCAGAAATTTTCAGAAATGTTAAAGAGATTTTGAGGGGCTCTTCTAGCCAGGGCTCCCAGAAAAAACAAGCTAAAGAGAAGGAAAAGGCCAAATTTATTCTTCCTCGCATAGTAGAAATATGGCCATGTGAATGGCCATGCGATAATTTCTTGAGAGAAGCTGGAATTCATGAAGATTTTTATTCTTTGATCGAGAATGCAGGCCTGACCAATTTCCTCCACGACCGGATTGATCACTTGTCACGCCGAAAGTGCTCATCGAGGCCAAGCATGCACTCCAGAGCCTGAGCCCAAGCCAGAACCACCACTGGACCCATATCGTCCATCATCTTATCTGTGGGATCCGGAGGAGATCTGTAGCCAGTGGTATCCTGATTACACCCCTCAGTACACCGGGGAGAGTAGCCGCTACCCATGGCCATAAACCAACTTAGGAAAAAAGCCTAAGCTTGGGGGAGTACGTATTTCTCACCGACTTTACATTCATGTTCACACACTATTCTAGTCGTCGGTGCTCATACTCTTTCATTGTATTATCCATGCTAGTTTAATTTTCTTTTTCTAGTTTTCTTCTTGTATGTTTGATAAACCTTAAGAAAAACCAAACAAATTAGTTAGTTTAAATTGCATACTTGTAGTAGAAATTAAATTGAAAACCCAAAAAGATTTCTCGTTCTTCTTTTACTTGTTGAGAGCTTTCCCGTGTAAATAGTTTTCTTTTCTTTTCTTTTCTTTGGGGGGTTGAGAGTACAAGACCGTATTGAAAATGTTTAGTGGCTCTCATATGCATGATTGTTTATTTAACTTAGAGCCCATATTACTTTGTCTTCTCTCTTGAGTTGAATGCTTGCAGATTCTAGCTTAGTCCAATGCATGTACACTATTATTATTATACACATCGTTCGGTCGTGCGAGTGAAAGGCAATAATGACGATATATGTGGACTGATTGAGATAAGAGAAGCTGGTATGAACTCGACCTCTCTTGTTTTTGTAAATATGATGAATTCATCGTTCCTGATTCATCTTATTATGAAGTAAACATATTTGCAATAACATTTAGAGATTATAGTTGCTTGTGCCATGCTTGATTAGCTATGAGTTATAATGGTTTACCTTGCGTGCCAACATGCTATTAGAATGATTATGATGTGGTATGATGGGATGGTATCCTCCTTTGAATGAATTGAGTGACTAGACTTGGCACATGTTCACGCATGTAGTTGAAACAAAATCAACATAGCCTTCATGATATTTATGTTCATGGTGGATTATATCCTACTCATGCTTGTACTTAGTGTGAGTTAGTTTTAATGCATGTTTATGACTGTTATCGCTCTCTCAGTTTGTCGCTTCCCAGTCTTTTGCTAGCCTTCACCTGTACTAAGCGGGAATACTTCTTGTGCATCCAAACTCCTTAAACCCCAAAGTTATTCCAATGAGTCCACCATACCTTCCTATATGCGGTATTTACCTGCCGTTCCAAGTAAATTTGTATGTGCCAAACTCCAAACCTTCAAATGAAATTCTGTTTTGTATGCTCGAGTAGCTCATGTCTCAGCTAGGGCTGCCTATATCTTCCATGCTAGGTGGGTTATTATCAAGAGGAGTGGACTCCGCTCCACATTCACGAGAAAGGGCCCGTAACCGGGATACCCAGTCCCATGATCCAAAAAGATCAAAGCAAATCAATATAATTAAACAAAACTCCCCCAGGATTGTTTTTAGATGGAGGCACTCGTTGTTTCGAGCAAGCCATGGATTGATGCTTGTTGGTGGTTGGGGGAGTATAAACTTTTACCATTCTGCGTGGGAACTGCCTATAATGCATGTAGTATGGAAGATACAACCATCTCATAGTTGTTGCGTTGACAGTGAAAGTATGCCGCCCAAAATGTTATTCAATCTCTATTTTAAAATCGAGCTCTGGCACCTCTACAAATCCCTGCTTCCCTCTGCGAAGGGCCTATCTATTTACTTTTATGTTGAGTCATCACCTTCTTATTAAAAAGCACCCGCTGGAGAGCACACTGTCATTTGCATTCATTACTGTTGGTTTATATTTTGTATGACTTGACTGGATCTCTTTTACCATGAATTACAATGTTTAGTCAGTACTTGATCTTTAAAGGTGCTCTGCATTTATGTTTTGCGGCCTCAGAAAGGGCTAGCAAGATACCATTTTGTTATATCATGTTATGATTGTTTTGAGAAAGTGTTGTCATCCGAGTTTTATTATTATCGCTCGCTAGCTGATTATGCCATTGATATGAGTAATTGTGAGACCTAGGTGTTATTGTGAGTATGGTTAGTTCATAATATATGTTGAAACTTGAATGCCGGCTTTACATGTTTACAACAACAAGATCAAACAGAGTTTGTAAAAGTTTTTCTTTATCACTTTCAGTTTATCAACTGAATTGCTTGAGGACAAGCAAAGGTTTAACCTTGGGGGAGTTGATACGTCTCCAACGTATCTACTTTTCCAAACACTTTTGCCCTTGTTTTGGACTCTAACTTGCATGATTTGAATGAAACTAACCCGAACTGACGCAGTTTTCAGCAGAATTACCATGATTTTGTTTCATGTGTAGAAAACAAAAGTTCTCGGAATGACTTGAAAATCCTCGGAGACAAGTTTCAGAAAATATATAAAATACTGGCAAAAGATGAAGACCAGGGGGCCCACACCCTGTGCACGAGGGTGGGGCCGCGCCCCCTGTCTCATGGGCCCCATGCAGCTTCGCCGACCTCAACTCCAACTCCATATATTTCGTCTCGCGGAGAAAAAAATCAGAGAGGAAGTTTCATCGCGTTTTACGATACGGAGCCGCCGCCAAGCCCTAATCTCTCTTGGGAGGGCTGATCTGGAGTCCGTTCGGGGCTCCGGAGTGGGGGATTCATGGCCATCATCATCATCATCAACAATCCTCCATCACCAATTTCATGATACTCACCGCCGTGCGTGAGTAATTCCATCGTAGGCTTGCTGGACGGTGATGGGTTGGATGAGATTTACCATGTAATCAAGTTAGTTTTGTTAGGGTTTGGTCCCTAGTATCCACTATGTTCTGAGATTGATGTTGCTATGACTTTTCTATGCTCAATGCTTGTCACTTGGTCCCGAGTGCCATGATTTCAGATCTGAACCTATTATGTTTTCATGAATATATGTGTGTTCTTGATCCTATCTTGCAGGTCTATAGTCACCTATTATGTGTTATGATCCGACAACCCCGAAGTGACAATAATTGGGATACTTCTCGGTGATGACCGTAGTTTCAGGAGTTCACGTATTCACTATGTGTTAAAGCTTTGGTCCAGTTCTCTATTAAAAGGAGGCCTTAATATCCCTTAGTTTCCACTAGGACCCCGCTGCCACGGGAGGGTAGGACAAAATATGTCATGCAAGTTCTTTTCCATAAGCACGTATGATTATATTCGGAATACATGCCTACATTACATTGATGAACTGGAGCTAGTTCTGTGTCACCCTATGTTATAGCTATTACATAAGGAGTCACATCCGACATAATTATCCATCACTGATCCACTGCCTACGAGCTTTTCATATACTGTGCTTCGCTTATTTACTTTTCCATTGCTATTGTTACAATCACTACAAAACCCAAAAATATTACTTTCTCTATCTTTATCTTTACCATTGTTACCATTACTATCATACTACTTTGCTACTAAATACTTTGCTGCAGACACTAAGTTATCCAGGTGTGGTTGAATTGACAACTCAACTGCTAATACTCAAGAATATTCTTTGGCTCCCCTTGTGTCAAATCAATAAATTTGGGTTGAATACTCTACCCTCGAAAGATGTTGTGATCCTCTACACTTGTGGGTTATCAAGACTAATTTCTGGCGCTGTTACCGGGGAGCATAGCTCTATTCTCTGAGTCACTTGGGATTTATATCTGCTGATCACTATGAAGAACTTGAAAGATCAAAGAACTAAAATTTATCCCTCAACTACGAGGGGAGGTAAGGAACTGCCATCTAGCTCTGCACTAGATTCTCCTTCTGTTATGAATAAGCGTGCGACACCTAAACCTGCCATCGATGGCTGTTAACTGAACACGACCGAGCGATTCCTTCGCACTGCTGCTAACTGAAGCCAATCGATGCTGCCTCTAGGATGAACAGTGAGTTTTGTGGGGGGGGGGGTGGATGAACAGTGATCAGTGGCGTTTAGGGCTGGACTAACGAGCTACTCGACTCGTTAAGCTCGTCATCGTTAAGCTCGCGATCGTTAAGCTCGTGATCGTTAAGCTCGTTAATTGTAACGAGCTCAAACTCTTGATCGGCTTGGTTCATTAAATACTCGTTAAGCTCGTGAGCGCTCACTAGTGCTCGTTAGAGTTATAAACAGTACAGGTTCTAGCAAAATAGTAATGCAGTAGCCTTTGCCAAATTTATTCTGTACAAATAGTATCACATAATGCGACAACCAATAACTAGCAGCAACACACAATAAAGAACATTTGAACAACAACATAGAGTGACAACAACAATAAGCAGGGCCATACTTCATACACCATTACGGTTCAAACTTCATACTTCATGCACAATCACTAGGAGAACAACAACAATAAGTAGGGCCATTGACAAAGACAAGTCCAGGACTTCAAAAGATAAAGCAGTACATGGCTTAGGCGCTCAACATTGGATCAAGTTCGATCAATAGACTAGTAGTACATATTATATTAACTACTTCGCCACTTCAGCACGACACTTCATCAACATAAGGTCTTGCATAACTAACAATGACCAAAATAAAATGGTAGCTTCTAGCTGAGCAAATGCAAAGTAGCTTCTGCTCCTCACATAAGCTGGCTCATCAGTTCATCCATTTCATCTTCCTACATAGACACAGAGAAATTCACTAGTTATGATTCAAGCAAATAAACAATAGTACAATGCTACAGCAATACAATGACACTCAATAAAAATATGGGAGGCCTACTAGTTGCTTTCTGTCGTATCTTCAGGAAATGGAATGAACTCGACATCGTCATCATTGCCTTCTTCCTACAAAGGTATGTGCAAATATGCAATTTGAGAAAACATTTACCAAGAGTCTAAAGGTTGCAAGAATATAATACACAGTAGAGAACAAGAAATATTACCACTGTAATTGTAGTCTTAAGCTGGTCTTCTTTTGATCCTTTGATGTAGCTAGAGGCACACACAAGTGCCTCAACCATGTTTGGGCTGAGAGAGATACAATAGTCATCGAGAATTCTGCCGCTCATAGAGAATGTTGACTCCGATGAGACACTAGTTGCTGGTATAGTCAAGAACTTTTTTGCCATCTTTGCCATGATAGGATATCTATGAGCATTCAACCTCCACCAATCAACTACCTTGAAATTTGGATCTAGAATTGGATGGGTTTTTTCTTCAAGGTAACTGGTCAATTCAGATTTAGATGGATCTGAATTTGTCTCCTCTAGGAAGGACTGAAACCCACTTGACAATGAGGACATGGATGTACTTGTTTGCCTACTACATACTGAACTCTGTTCATTGTTGTTGCCAGCCTCATTCTTGCAATTTTCCATCTCATATGTAGCATAGAGATCAAAGAATTCAGATTTGATTTCCTCGGCCTCACTACTGCCCTTCTCTTTACCATACATTTTCTTAAAACAGTAATCAACAAGTTTCATCTTAAACCTAGGATCAAGAATGGTGGCAATGACCATGACATTGTTCTTCTCCTTTTTATTTGTTTTTCCCAGTGTTTTCATTTCCCTCACCTTCACTATTGCTATCCCAATGTTTATCAAACTTATCAAGCATTGCTTCTCCCATCTTTTTCAAGTTTGCATTCGAACCCATGGCATGCTCTACGATAGCAATCTTAACATTCATGATATATGGATAAAATTTTTTAGCAGTAGGATAGTTAGATCCTGATAGTACAGTTGTTACCTCGGCAAACGATTTCAAGATGGGTTGAATCTTCTCAAATAATGCCCACTCTTCATCTTCAGGCTGCCATTTGTAGGTAGCATCTACCTCTGCATACTCTTTGAAAGCAGCCCTATACACAGTGCAAGCCTCTACCATTCTGCATGTAGAGTTCCATCTAGTAGCAACATCCATGCATAAATCTCTCCCAACTTCCATATTTAGAGACTTGCAAACCATCAACAATTTGTACATGCGTGTTGGAGATTTTTTCAAATACTTGACAGTATCCCTAAGCTTATTGATCAAAGCTTGCAATAGAGCAATGCCATCATTCACTATCAAATTGACAATGTGCGCACATCAGCGAACATGGAAGTACTTGGGAATAAATTTAGCCGATTTCCTAGCAATTATCTTGTCCATCAATCTCTTAGCAACATTATCATTTGAGGAAGCATTATCCATAGTGATTGTCATGATCTTATCTTCTATTTTCCATTCTTGGCAACACTCAAAAACTTCTTGAGCTATGACACTACCTGAGTGAGGTGGATCTAGCTCTATGAAGTTCAAAACACGACATTGCATGATCCAATCATCATCTATGTAGTGAGCAACCACAGCTAGGTATGAGAGTGTTTGGTTTAAAGTCCATAGATCACATGTCAAACTAATGGTTTCAACAGACTTTAGTTGCTTTTTAAGGATTTCTTTCTCAGAAAGATACACCTTCATGCATTCAGCTCTAATTTTCTTCCGACCAATAAACTTGTAGGACACATTCATATACGTCATGAGGATATTGAACCAAGCATGCTCTACCATCCTAAAGGGATAATCATGCACAATTATCATCTTTGCTATGATCTTAACAACTTCTGCATGATTGTATTCATGGTTTACTATGAGAGATGCACCTGGCTTTTTAGGATCGAAGTTGATTGTACCTTGATTTAGTTGTCTTCCCTTCTTGTTTAGATAGACTGAACAAACATCTTTATGCCTATTGAGGCTAGTAGTTGACCCCCAGGAGTATAAGCAAACAATTTAGCACAATGCAAACACTTTGCCTTCGTGACAACCGCCCCTGGCGTCCTCTTGCTTACAGCTTTGACCTCCTTGAAATGCTGCCAACATTCTGCACGTTTAAGTCTTGTTTTCTTTACCTTCACCTTAGCTCCATCCACTCCTGCCTTTTTCCTTTTCCCTCCTTTCTTTGCCTTCTCTTTGCCATTGACCTCAACTTCTGTGTCATTTCCATTGTCTCCTGATCCAAGAGAAGGCTCTGACATATCATCATCCATATCATATGCCTCTGCCTCATCAACCTCCTCATAACCTTCATGAACCTCTACCCATTCATCTTCATAGCTGCCGTCTTCTTGTGGAAAATGAAATTGCATGATTCAGATTTATACAAGCCAAATATTAATTGCAATGTGCAAAATTAGTAAGTATCGCTACATAATTACTTGCAATGTGCAAAATTAGTAAGTATCGCTGCATAATTAATTGCAATGTGCAAAATTAGTAAGTATCGCTACATAATTAATTACGATGTGCAAAATTGTATCAATGAACAGAAACACATCTTCCTGGTGCATTAAGTAGTAAGTGATACTAATAACCTATAGAAAATAGAAGTTAGGACATTTACTTACTAGAATTGTTTTGCATCTAATGATCTAAGTAGTAATTTTTACCACATAAAATAGAAGTCAGAACTTAGAACCTGTACAAAATTTAGGAAACGAAATTGTAAGATTCCCACAATCATTCAGCAATGGTACTTTAGCATAGGTATTTCAGCAGACTAGCTAAT
Source organism: Triticum dicoccoides (assembly GCF_002162155.2). Classification (NCBI taxonomy): domain Eukaryota; kingdom Viridiplantae; phylum Streptophyta; class Magnoliopsida; order Poales; family Poaceae; genus Triticum; species Triticum dicoccoides. Next base: position 144,704,538 of record NC_041383.1, on the reverse strand, counting down.
CTTAATCTGGTGCATGTGTCAGTGTGTGTGTGATGAAGTATTTCACCTAACTACACAAGTATTTATACAATCAATTAACAACAGTCTACACTGGTGTTTCAGCAGATTCGCAAGTACTAACTAGGGCATCAAAGATTCAAAGTAATAGAAAACAAAAATGAGAGTGTGAGATAAACAATCTCACCGGTCCTAATCCACCACCAACGGCATCAGCGTCAGAGCATGTAGGTGATGTCGCCTCCTCTGCTCTTGGGCGCCTTTCTCCTTGCGCTTGCTGCCGAGGACGAGAAAGCTTTGCTGCCGTCGAAGGAGACTCCTGCGATGCTAAATCACAGGCCGAAGTCCTCTTCCTCACCACCTTCTTTTGGACCTTAGACTCCATGCTTGGAGTGCCGCCTGCAGCCGGTGGTCGCTCGCGCCGTTCCATGGGGACGCGGATGGAGATGGCGGAGGCGGGCTAAAGTGGTCGCACGCAGCCGCTGGAGAAGAGAAGGAAGCAGAGCCACGCCGCCACGCCATCGTCAAAGACCTAAACCTAGACGCCGCCCTGCTGCTTTTCTTCCTTTCCCATCTCTCTGTAGTCTGTATTCTGTAGTCTCCTCGGCTCCTCCTCTGGTCTCTTCGTAACTCGTAAGTAGGCCGCGATGGGGAGGCAGGGAGCCGAGGAGGTGGGGGTGGGCTGTGGCCTGTGGCCTGTGGGCCGAGCTGAGCACTAGGCATTTTTCATCTAGTAATAAAACTAAAAATTAGTGATGTACAAATAAACGAGCCAAATGAGCTACTCGTGATACTCGCGAGCTAGCTCATTAAGCTTGTTTATATTAACGAGCTAAAATTGTTGTTCAGCTCGGCTCACTAACTAACGAGCACGAGCCTTAACGAGTCGAGCTTCCGAGTGCTTGTTTAACTCGCGAGTAATGAGCTTTACGTCCAGCCCTAGCGGCGTTGCCCCTGGATGAACAGGACCCCGTGGTGTGGTGGAGGGCTGGATGAACAGTAGACGGTGGAGGGGTGCCCATGGAGGGGTGGTTGAACAGGACTCCATGGTGTGGAGGGCTGGATGAATAGTAGACGGTGGAGGGATGCCCGTGGAGGGGTGGTTGAACAGTAGCCGGTGGAGTAGCGCGCGGTGGAGGCTGCATGAACAGGAGCCCGTGGAGGCTGGAGGAGGTCGACGGTAGCCCGTGGAGGCTGGAGGAGATTGACGGTAGCCCGTGGAGGCTGGAGGAGGTCGCCGATGGAGATGAACAGTATCCCGTGGAGTCCCGTTTTGCAGTACGCCACACCCCTCCCGATGAACAGGACCCCCATTTCGAGCGTAGGAGGTCCGTTTCGTCCGTTTTGCGGTACGCCACACCCCTCCCGATAAATAGGACCCCCGTTTCGACTGTAGGAGGTCCGTTTCGTCCGTTTTGCGGTACACCACACCCCTCCCGATCAACGGGACCCCCGTTTCGACCGTAGGAGGTCCGTTTCCTCTGTTTTGTGGTACGCCAGACCCCTCCTGATCAACAGGACCCCGTTCCGAACGTCGGAGGTCTGTTTCCTCCATTGTGCGGTACGCCATGCCTCGTTTCCATCGCCTGTTCCGTCCAAGCCCTCCCGATGAACACGACCACGCATTCCGTTCCGACCCAGTCGGTTGGCTCCTACGTGTTTTGTTGCTTCCCGATGAACACGACACATTCCGTTGCCTCCCCATGAACACGACACATTCCGTTGCCTCCCCATGAACACGACAACGACGCTGTTTCTCCTTTCCGACCCAACCATGTACACGAGCCTGGCTGTACATATGCGTGAGTAGGCAGCCGAGACCTCACCCGTATGTACACATACGTGGCCATATTTTCTTTCTTGCACCCTGGCCACTGTACGTACGTGTACATGCTACGTGCGCGCCTCTACTACGACACGTACGCGCCTCTACTACGACACGTGCACACCTCTACATCCACCAGTATATATGTACATACACGTTCGCGACCAGAATGACAACGCTACATACACTCCGACCAGGTGGGTCCCGACTGTCAGGCACTTCCTTGCCTGCGAAGATGTAGCTGGTGGGTCCTAGCAGTCAGGGGGGCGAATCGTTTTTTTCCCGGACGCACTTCCTTGCGTGCGAAGATGTAGCTGGTGGGTCCCAGCAGTCAGGGGGAAACGTTTCTTTGCAAAATACAGTGGCCCGTCCAGTGAGTCCCAGCTGTCAGGTGGAGGAATCATTATTTTCCGCGTAATAAGGAGGCACTTCTTTGCTACAGCCGTGGACCCAGCTGTCAGCCTCTCCACGTACAGTCCACGTCCGATGGAAGTCGTTCCTTGACCACGTTGACCACGCCGCGCTGAGAGCACCAGGGCGGTGGATGACGGCGAGGCCTAGGAAGGGGACGACGGGGAGCCGGGGAAGACGCGACAGTGGAAGCCCTCGCGGAGAGGAGTACGAGGGTTCACTGGTTCGGCTGCGGTGTGAGGCTGCCGTCGCCGTAGGGCCTGGCCAGCGGTGGGAATAGTAGGGGGCGATGAGGCCTACGCGGCAGCACAGCCGGCCACGGTAGGCAGGAGCATGTGGCACGACCGGCGCTGCTTTGGGCGGATGGAGCAAGAAGACCAGAGGTTGAAGAAGCACTACAGCCGTTGGATGGACATCGTACGGTCACTATGAAAGTGCATTATATCGACTAGAGGGGGGGTGAATAGGCGATTTTTATGAATTCTTCCCCGAGGAATTTGCCGGTGAGGAAATTCCTTAGCGAAGAACTATTAGCAGCGGAATAAGTACTCAGAAGTAAGCGTAACAGAATACAAGCATGGTCATCATGATGAAATGAAGACTAGCACAGAGTACAGAAAGCGTAATCATAGGATAACACAAGATGAAGACAAACAGACTGAAGAAATTGAACTGAGGAAATTGAGAAAGTCTTCAGTCAAAGTCTTCAAACACAGATATGAACAAACACTCAACACAGTAATGAGGAAATGAAAGGATTGAGGAAATAGAACCAGTTAGGTTGGTGAAGACAATGATTTGGTAGACCAGTTCCAACTGCTATCTCAGTTGTACGTCTGGTTGGAGCGGCTGAGTATTTAAACTCGAGGACACACAGTCCCGGACACCCAGTCGCTGAGCATGCAGCTCAGGACACCCAGTCCTCACCGTATTCTCCTTGAACTAAGGTCACACAGACCTCGTCCAATCACTCGTGGTAAGTCTTCAGGCGACTTCCAAACCTTCACAGACTTGGTCACTCGGCGATCCACAATTCCTCTTGGATGCTCTAGACCATGACGCCTAACCGTCTGGAAGAAGCACAGTCTTCAAAGGTAACGAGCATCGGATCCACACAGGATCAATTTCTTCAGTGATGCTCAATCACTTTGGGTTTGTAGGGGTTTGGTTTTGGGTTTTCCTCACTTGATGATTTTCGCTCAAAGTCCTCGGAGGATGGGTTGCTCTCAAATGACAAGTGTCAAGTTCTCTCGGAGCAGCCAACCAGCTAGTGGTTGTAGGGGGCGGCTATTTATAGCCTAGGGAGCAGCCCGACATGATAAGACATAAATGCCCTTCAATGATATGACCGTTAGGTGGATAAGATATTTTGGGACAGCTGGCGCGCAGCACAGCAACGGTCGGAAATTTGACTCTCAAATTCCTCAGGGCTATCATGTTCCTCACTGTGTAGGTAATTCGCACTGGCGAATTCCTAACTCCTCAGTCAGAACAAATTCATCAGCGACCAGAAGAACTTCGTCTCTGTCACTGAAGAAAGTGGCTGAACTGTATGAGATTTCCAAAGGCTTCACTCGAAGGGATTGGTAGGTGTAGGATTTTGAGTTGAGCATCACATGGAAAATTTTCCTTAGTATTTCCTCGACCCCCTTTAACAGTACGGTGTTTCCTATGACTCAAGAAAGAGAAAATGAAACTACGAAAACAAAAGTCTTCACGCTTCATGTTCCACAAATGAATACCAAGTCTTCAAGGTCACACCAATTTCTTCACTTTCAAAGTCTTCAGAAAGTCTTCAGAATATCAAAGTCTTCAGTTGAAGAACTTCATTTTTAGGGGTCGACTTTCTCTGTAAATATCAAACTCCTCATAGACTTATAGACCTGTGTACACTCACAAACGCGTTAGTCCCTTAACCTATAAGTCTTCAATACACCAAAATCACTAAGGGGCACTAGATGCACTTACAATCTCCCCCTTTTTGGTGATTGATGACAACATAGGTTAAGTTTTCAACGGGGATAAACATATGAAGTGTATACACTGATATTGAGGAATTTGATTACAAGATATAGAAGAACTCCCCCTGAAGATGTGCATAGTGAGGAATTTGCTTTTGAGGCAATGCACATTTGAAGAGTCGAATCATGGAGATCTCCCCCTATATCTTGTAATTCATACACGCATTTGATATATAATATGAAGAATTTGAAATGCATGATGAAATATGGTGCCTGATGAGATTCAGCATGCGTGCAATGTCATTAACGAGGAATAAGCATGCATAGTATAATGCAACAAAAGTATCAGCGCACCATCGGGTTTAAGATTACAACTCGATCCAAATAAAATTTTTAGAAGAACGAGAGTTGTAACTTAAAAAAATGCCCTTAATATAGACCCGCTTGAAGACTAACTCAGATTTCTCCCCCTTTGTCATCAAATGACCAAAAGGATTGAAACTAAGGACTAACGCCCCTGAAGAATTTCAAGTCGATGGAGGAGCGCCAGCGTTGTCGGGGTTGTTTGTTGTAGTAGGGCCTGCCGCAGTGTCGTCCAAATCTTCATACTCATCAGTGTCACACGATGAAAAATAATAGCTGGCCACCAGTGGAGGAATTTTGACCCTCTTGAATTTCTTCGGAGGAGGTGCAGACCAGTCAAATTCTTCCTTGAGACCCATAGTCTTCAGTTCTTCAGTGCTATAGACATGAGTGAGGATAGCCCAGGTGCGGTTGAAGGTTTCATGAAGGTAGTATTGGTTCTTCTTCACTGCATTGTGTGTTGAGGTCATATTGTGAAGAAGTGCACCAAACTGACGCTTTACCCATTTGTGATTGCGATCAACCTTCTGATGAAGACTGAGGAGTAACTCACGGTCAGTCATCACCCTGGGTGTTGTGGCTTGAGGATTTTGCTTGGCTGAGGTATTTGCGGCAGAGTCATGTGTGGCAGAGTCGTCATTGGTAGAGTAAGATGCAGCCTTGCGAAATTGACCATCCAATGGACGAGTGCCTTCATCGATCACAGCAGCGGCCTTGCCTTTATCATCAGCTGATGAAACTGTCCGTTTGAGGACTTCAATGGGAGGCAAGTAGCTACCGTGGTTCAGAGTGTCAGCTTTGTAATTCAGTGAAGATCTTGCCCTGATGAATCTCATAATCCAAGGAGCATAGGCTTCAGCTCGAATGGTGACATAGCAATATTGGCCAGAGTCCTCATGAAGAAATCATGGAAGTTGACGGGAACGCCATGAATGATGTTGAAAAGCATATTCTTCATGATGCCAACGACTTCTTCATCATTTGAGTCATGGCCTTTGATAGGACTCATTATCTTCGTCAGAATTCGATAGACAGTCCGAGGCACATAGAGTAATTCCTTTACGAGGAATTTGGTTCGTGGGGCCTGCCTTGGCTTCAAAGGCTTCATAAGCACTTGCATATAGTGATTTGAAAGTTCTGTTTCGTTGTAGATACAACGAGCACCGTCAAGTGGAGGATCGAGAGGAAGTACACGAAGCAATTCAGTTGCTGGTGCCTTGTAGTGAGTGTTTTCAGTCATCCAGTCCAACACCCATGAGTTGACAGCTTCAGCGTCTCCGGTGATGTGCAGCGTTGCATAGAATTAAAGAATGAGTTCTTCATTCCAATCGCAAATGTCTGTGCAGAAATTTAGTAGTCCTGCATCGTGAATAACCCTGAGGACTGGCTCGAAGCCTGGCAGAGACTCCATGTCCACATGAGGAATATGAGCATGATCGAAGACTTTGTCTTTATTGAAAAGCACTGAGGAATAGAAATTAGCTTGGCTGGCAGTCCAGAAATGCCTCTTCCTTATGCGAGCAGAATCATATGGATTGTAATCAGTGAAGAATACGTGCTCGCTGAAGAAGTCTTCAGCCTTGAACTTTTGCTTTGTTGAGAAGGGATCCTTTGGCTTTGGCAGTGGAGTGTCAGTGAGTTGCATCACGACCTCAGGAATCGCAGTCTCAGGTTCTTCAGGCTGAGGAATTTCTTGTTCCTCAACAGGTGCAGTCTGAGGATCAGCAGCAGCAGGTTCATCAGCACTAGTGGCTGGAATTTCTTCATGGACAGATGAAGTGGGATGAGTTTCTTCAGAGCCCATTTGAACTGTTGGTGCAGGGGACTGAGGAACCTGTTGGATCGGGGTGAAGAGAGGAGTATTGGGATGCTGACTTTCCTAGAAGTCATCATTCATCACAGGCGTTGTACTTCCAATATCCACATCTTCTTCAAGTTCCTCAACACCAGCCTCTTCAGCTATGAACTGAGGCATAGGCGAGGAAATGACTGGGGTTGAAGGGATTGCGTCCACTTCAATTTCTTCATCAATCTACTCTGACGAAGCAGCATAATGATTTTCTTCATCAGATCCGCTTGGGATCTCATAGTCTTCTCCAAAAGGAACAAGGTCCTTTGATGGAATTGAGGAAATTGGAACATCATCAATTGGATTTTCAAAGGAGCTGGTCATTGGCTTCATTTTCTTCGCAGCCGAAGAATTTGACGCAGCTGATGCTTTCCGTTTCTTCACAGCAGCTCGTTCTGCAGCCTTGGTTTTCTTCACATCAGAGGCAGATGGAAGAATTGGAGTTGGTGTGGGCGCAGGAGGAGCTGACGAATCAGGTTGATTTTCCTCAGGTGCAACTGATGCAGTTGCCCTGACTTGTTCAGTTTCTTCAGGCGCACCACTAGTGGATGCCTTGGCAATTTCTTCAGCGGCTGGAATGAGATCATCAGCCCTGGAACTGGCATTTTCTTCAGCAGCCTGAACTTCATCAGCGGTGCTGGCATGTTCTTCAGTCGGCTGAGCTGAGGCTCCAGCCTGAGGAATTTCATGTTGCGTTGGGGCAACAACATTGGTGAACTTCTTTATCAGGTTGACGAATCTGACCTTGGCTCCTTGCCAATCAGCATAATAAGCATTGAAGTTTTTGCTGAGGTCTTGAATTTTAGTCTGGACCTTGAGAAGTTCCTCAGGTGTCATTTTGACAATGTTTTTCTTCAGGAACTTCTCCTTTCTGTATTGAGCTTTCTTGATCTCTCTTGCCTTTTCAAACTTCCATTTCTCTTAAGTGATGAAATGGGTCAACATATGACTTTGTCCAGGAGTCAGATGAAAGTCAGGCATAGGGGTGTTTGGATCCTTGTGCCAGAGATCAATATAATCGAGGATTTTCCTCGGATCCAACAGCAGAGGCACAGATGTGCCTTTGGCTCTAGCGGCCCTTTCTTGGCGGTCTCTGATGATTTCCGCAAGTTCATCATCATCAGCCTCATCATCTTCAGGTGGCTCTTGGAAGGCGACCTGTTTCTTCTTGGGACTTGGCCGAGGACCTCGTCCAGCTGTGGCCTTAGTCTTCAGCAGAGTCGGGCCAGATGAAGACTTTGGTGCAGCTGAGGAACTTGCTGAGACACCAGAGGCAATGGAGAAGCCAGCAGTCCTTTGACATGTAGCCAGATGCACAGGAGCTGAGGACTTTGTCGGAACTGTTGAGGACTTTGGTGGAGCAGTAGCAGTGTGAGGAGTTTGCCATGAGGGCATTGCTGAGGAACTTGGCCGTGAGGGCGCTGTTGGTGAAGCACTTGGCTTACGAGCAGGCTTCTTTGGCATGGATTTCCTCGGTTTGACCGAGGCCTCAGTAGCAGTAGCAGTGGCAGTATCCTCATTGAATTTCTTCACTGCCTCCTTGGCTTGTCTTGCCAATTTAGCTTGGCGCTTAGCCCATTCTTCAGGAAAGTCCTCACCACGTTTGATGCTTGTGGGGTCAGGTACTTGGCCAGGTGCCAATGGAGCTCTTGGGCATGGAGGATTGAGGGCGAATTTCCTCATGTACTTTGGAGTCACATATCTGTATTCCCTCCATTCCCTTGCCCATCTCCGTTCAATCTTCTGAATGCGCACCTTGCGCTGATTTTTGTTTTCTTTGCCAAATTTTGCTTCATCAGGTGTGCAATAGCCAGCATAAACTTCCTCAGGGATTTCAAACGTAGTCATAACCTCAGGTTTCTTTCCTCCTTTCTGCGGCTTCTTACCGTCTGCCATATTCTTCAGTTGAGGAATTTGAACAATTGAATTCTCTGAAGAAGTATGTAGTTTTTCTTCGAGGAACGCTGCAAATGAGTTAAGTTGATGAGAACCTAGTGATTCAGCAGCAGACATGAGTACCTGTGAACAGAGTACAGGTGCGAGGAATTCGGAGAGGTCATATGCGTCCTCAGAAGGTTTTTCGAAAAGAACAAGTTTTGAGGAATTTGACCAGATGAACCTTGAGGAATTTCACTAAGCGTTCTTGTCTTAGGTTCCAGAGTTGTACAGATCGAAGATCCACACAATTAGGGAATCTTGAAGAAAATGATTGCTTAGAGAAACAGTTCAAGATCATATGATGTGTGAGGTGTTCATATGTGTGAAGATTTGAAGAATAAACACCTTTGAAGATTTTCAGGAAAGTTCGAGAATCAATAGTGAGTTATAAAAGTAACTTTTAATTACCCGAAGTGAAGAACACGACGAACTGAGCAGAACAGATGTGAAGTTCGTCAGGTTAGATCTCCCACGCCCTAACTTGGCAGAGGAAGACAGCTACGGCGGCGGCTGAGTCAAGATTTCCGCGGTCGGCGAGAGTACGACGGTGACAAGGTCGAGGCAGCGAAGCTCTTCCTCACCAGCGATGATGGAGTAGCGGCGGCGCTAGGGTTTGAGGAGCTCGAGTGAGAGAGAGGTCAAGCGGAGTAAAATAAGTGAGGATGGAGAGAGGGGTATTTATAGAGGCAGTGAAAAACTGTTCGCCTGAAGATTTAGGACGAACGTGCCCCTGACCATTCTCCTTCTCACGACATGTGTCACCCACGTACTATGTAGTGGAGATCGTGTATGATCGTGGGTGAGTAAAATAATGCATCGTGGGATGCGGAAAGGTTTGAGTGGCCAAACCGAAAGTTTGGATAAGATCAGTTTTAAAGTTTCGTTCGCAATTTCTTCAGTTGACAAGGACACAGTGAAGATTTTGAACGAGTTTCAAATAGAACGCACATGAAGAATTTGTGAATAGATTGGGTTGAGTATAGCATAGAGGGGGAAGGGTCCGATCACATTCACTTAGCAGAAAAAGCAACTTGAAGAAATAGCTATAAGTGAATGCTGTAGAGGACATAAACTCATATATATATATATATATATATATATATATATATATATATATATATCTATATATAGCCAATGAAGAAAAATGAAGGAAACAGTGAAGATTTTGAAAAGTTGAAGAATTTGAAAAACTTAAGAATTTCAAAACTGAGGAAAAACTCAAATTGAAGATTTTCAACTTTTTGTGGTGGCGTGACCCACCGTATAAGAATGATGATTTCAGACACCGCGTACAATTGTCGTAGGGTTCTGAGAATCAAATTCTTCATTAATTTCTTCACACTTAGAGTGTTATTCTTCATTGATTGAAGAAAAACGTTCTTCATGTGTTGCACATCTAAGTCATCAATTTTGCATGTTAGGATGTGTGTCCTTTTCAAAGAACATTCGAAGATTCTAAGATATTTAGCTCACACCGCAACTTGCTAAATCTCTTCTCATCCAAGGGCTTAGTGAAGATATCAGCTAGCTGTTCTTCAGTCTTCACGTGCTCGATGGAGATGTCGCCCTTCAACACATGATCACGAAGAAAATGATGATGAATCTGTATGTGCTTTGTCTTCGAGTGCCGAACTGGGTTGTGAGCAATCTTGATGGCACTCTCATTGTCGCAGAGGAGAGGCACATTCTTCACGTTGACGCCATAGACCTTGAGTGTTTGCTTCATCCAAAGCAGTTGAGCATAGCAAGAGCCAGCAGCAATGTATTCAGCTTCCGCAGTGGACAGTGATACACAGTTCTGTTTCTTCGAGGACCAATAGACTAAAGATCGTCCAAGGAAATGACAAGTGCCAGAAGTTGACTTGTGGTCCACACGATCACCAACATAGTCAGAGTCAGAATATCCAATGAGATCAAACGCAGAGCCCTTGGGGTACCATAATCCTAGTGTTGGTGTGTGAGCTAGATATCGAAGAATATGTTTCACAGCCTTATGGTGTGATTCCTTCGGTGCAGCTTGAAATCGGGCACACATGCAAACACTAAGCATTATATCTGGCCTAGATGCACATAAGTACAATAAAGAACCAATCATGGAGCGGTATACCTTGTGATCGAAGTCAATACCATTTTCATCAGTGCATAGATGGCCATTTGTGGGCATAGGAATTTTGACGCCTTTGCAATCTTGCATGCCAAATTTCCTCAGTACATCTTTGAGGTATTTCTCCTGAGATATGAATATGCCATTGCGCTGTTGAAGAATTTGAAGACCTAGGAAGAATTTCAACTCTCCCATCATAGACATTTGATATTCTTCACTCATCATATAGGCAAATTCATCACTATAACGTTGGTCAGTACAGCCAAAGATAATATCATCAACATATATTTGGCACACAAACAGTTCACCATCATAAGATTTAGTAAAGAGAGTAGGGTCGAGTGAACCGGGTGTGAAGCCATTCTTCACGAAGAATTCCTTCAATGTATCATACCACGCCCGAGGGGCTTGCTTGAGGCCATAGAGGGCCTTATTAAGTCTGAAGACTTTGTCAGGATTCTTTGGATCTTCAAAACCTGGGGGTTGAGCAACATATACTTCTTCCTCAAGCTTACCATTGAGGAATGCACTTTTCACATCCATTTGTTGTAAGATAATATTATGATGGTTAGCATAAGCAAGTAATATGCGAATAGCCTCAAGTCTAGCAACAGGTGCAAAAGTTTCATCGAAATCAATTCCTTCAACCTGTGTGTAGCCTTGAGCTACCAGTCGTGCCTTATTCCTCACCACAAGGCCATTTTCATCTTGCTTGTTGCAGTAGATCCACTTTGTGCCAATGATACTATGCTTGCGAGGATCTGGACGTTTGACCAGTTTCCAGACATTGTTGAGCTCGAACTGATGTAATTCTTCTTGCATAGCCTGAATCCACTCTGGCTCCAAAAATGCTTCATCTACCTTAGTGGGCTCTGTGATAGAAACAAAAGCATAGTGCCCAGAAAAGTTAGATAAATGTGAAGCTTTTGAGCGTGTGAGAGGACCTGGTGCTCTAATGTCATCGATGATCTTCTCCACTTGCACTTCTTTTGCAACGCGAGGATGAGCTGGTTGTTGCTGAGGAGTTTGATCAGCATTTTCTTCAGCACCATTTTCTTCAGCTTTTTCTTCAGGTGCATCAGCTCGATGTTCTTCATGAACTGGAATGAATTCTTCAGCAGATTCTTCAGTAGGAATGACATCCTCAGTTGCCTTGAACTTGATAGAATCCTCAGGTGCTGGTTCATCTAACACAGAAGGTAGGTGCTCTCTTTGCGAGCCATTAGTTTCATCAAACCGCACATCTACAGTGTCAACAATCTTGTGAAGAACAATGTTGAAGACTCTGTAGGTGTGCGAGTCCTTTCCGTAACCAAGCATAAAACCTTCATGTGCTTTCGGTGCAAATTTAGAATTGTGGTGAGGATCTCTAATCCAACATTTAGCACCGAAGACTTTGAAATAACTCACATTGGGTTTCTTGTTAGTGAGGAGTTCATAGGCCGTCTTCTTGAAGAATTTGTGAAGATATACTCTGTTGATGATGTGGCACGCAGTATCAATTGCATCAATCCAAAAACGATGAGGCGTTTTGTATTCATCAAGCATAGTGCGAGCCATCTCAACAAGAGTTCTGTTCTTGCGCTCCACGACGCCATTTTGCTGAGGAGTATAGGGAGCAGATAACTCATGAGTAATACCAAGTTCATCAAGATAGTCATCAAGACCGGAATTCTTGAACTCAGTTCCATTGTCACTTCTGATGTGCTTGATCTTCACACCAAAGTTGGTTGAAGCCCTCGAGGAAAAACATTTGAAGACTTCCTGCACTTCATGTTTGTAAGTAACAATGTGTACCCATGTATATCGAGAGTAATCATCAACAATGACAAAACCATATAGAGATGCATCATTAGTGACTGCTGAGTAATGATTAGGTCCGAAGAGGTCCATGTGAAGCAATTCGAATGGACGAGTAGTGGTCATGATAGTCTTCGCTGGATGCTTGGCCTTGGTCATTTTTTCAGCTTCACAGGCTCCGCATAAGTGATCCTTGAGGAATTTGACATTCTCAATGCCAATGACATGCTTCTTCTTCGCAAGTGTGTGCAAATTCCTCATGCCCGCGTGACCAAGTCGTCGATGCCATAGCCAGCCTTCTGAAGCTTTTGCAAGTAGACACACGGCTGGTTGTGGTCCTGTAGAGAAATCAACAATATACAAATCTCCTCTCCTAAAGCCTTCGAAGACTTTGGAATTGTCATCTTCCATAATCACAACACAGCGATACTTGCCAAAGACAACAACCATATCAAGATCACAACGCATTGAGACTGACATGAGGTTGTATCCTAAGGACTCAACAAGCATGACTTTGTCCATGTGTTTATCCTTAGAGATCGCAACCTTACCAAGACCCAATACCTGACTTTTGCCTTTGTCAGCAAAGATGATATGATTCAGATGTGACGGTGATAAGGGAGCATCCATCAAAAGATTCTTGTCACCAGTCATGTGATTTGTACATCCACTATCGAGTACCCATTCAGTGGCTTTGGGTTGATCATCCTGTAGATGAATTAGTGTAACTTACGATCTCATATGCTTCATCAGTGAAGAATATGATATCAAGTTCATCAGATGAATTTCATCAAGCAGTAAACAGATATAGCAGTAGGAGGACGTGTGAAATAAAAGTTTATTTCATCATGATTCGCCTGCGTCCTTTCAGGCAATTTTGTCAGGTCCCCAGCAAATTCTTCAGACGTTAAGGCACGTCTGGAGACCTGACCCTGCAGAAGAGATTAGTTCTTTTTATTCACCACCCATATCTGAAGGGGTGGCAAAGTGTTCATCACTCTGCGAGCACCATACGAGAATGGTGGCATAGAAGCCAAACCATTTCGTTTCACATAAGAGGGGTTAGGGTAAGCATATGAATAAGCAGAGAAATTCTTCGAGGACTTATGAACATAATGGTTTGAATAATAATGCACATATTCATAGCCCTTAGCTCTACCCTATGAAACAGAGTTGTTAGCACGATGATAATCATATGAGGACTTTGATCCATTTGAGGAATTTGATCCATATGAAGAATTTGATTTGGGGTTCCTGTTCTTCACTGGTGGTGTCATGAGGACATTCACCTGAAGACTTTCAAGGCACTTCTTGGGAACCCAGATTTTCTTCATAGGAGAACCGTTCTTGCAGTTAGTGCCAACATATCTAGCAAATACTTCACCATTCTGATTTTTGAACAGTTTATAGTTGGAGTCAAATGACTCATCAGAAGGATGAGGAGATTCACATGTAAAGCCAGATAAGTTAGATGGATCAACTGGAGGTCCCTTTGCAGCAACCCATGAGGTTTTGGGGTACTGCTCAGGCTTCCAATATGTTCCATCAGCATTAAGTTTCCTCTCAAAGGCGATACCCTCTTTCCTAGGGTTTCTGTTGAGGATCTGCTTTTTAAGCACATCACAAAGAGTCTGATGCCCTTTGAGGCTTTTGTACATGCCTGTCATGTACAATTCCTTCAGCCCTGCATCGTCAGTGATACTAGCAATGTCCTCAGATGAGGAATTAGTGATAGCAGAGGCAGGTGAAGAATTTGTAATAGTTGAAGCATTTGAACATTCAGGTGAAGAATTAGCAGATTCACGTTCAATGCACTTTAAGCATGGAGGAACAAATTCTTCCTGAGAAGCGTTGATTTGTTGAGCTAGTAATGAATCGCGGTCCTTCTGAAGATCTTCATAACTCACTCTTAGCTTCTCAAGATCTTGCTTTCTTTGAAGAAATTCATAAGAAAGTTTCTCATGATCAGATAAGAGAGTGTTATGATGACTTTGAACGTTATCAAACCTAGACTGAAGTCTCTGAAGATTTCCAGTCAGGGCTTTAGTGCAATCCATTTCTTCACCCAACATATCATTACTTTTGTCTAGCATGTTTTGAACTTGTTCCAAAGCCCTTTGTTGTTTAGTGGCAAGGCAAACAAGTTTGGTATAACTAGATTCAATATCATCATCAGATCCATCATCGTCAGATTCATCGTCACAAAACTCGGATGAGGAGCATTCGGTTACCTCGTCACCCTTTGCCATGAGACATGATGCAGAAGATGATGATTCTGGCTCGAAAGTCATCGTTTTGAGAGATTCCTTGAAGTCCTCAAACCAGGGATCATGAGGGGTTAGATGACCTTCATAGACATCAGAGATTCGGTCCCAGATAAGCTTCGCATTGCAAAGATGCATAATGCGTCTGAATTCATCTCTGGATAGGCAGGAACAGATGATATCCTTCGCCAAGATGTCAAGTCGAGTGTACTTGCAAATATCATCAGCGTCCACCATCTTGCATAGATCAGTAAGACCAATCTCAGTGACGGTCCACAGCTCGCTGTTCATTGCCATGAGGCGCTTCCTCATCATGGCCTTCCACTTGGGATAATCATGACCGTCAAAGATAGGCATGTCACTTTCTTCATACCTGCGGTCGACATAACTAAAACTCCAGGCGGTTAAACCAAAATGACACAGAACAAGGGAGTACCTTGCTCTGATACCAATTGAAAGTGCGTTATATCGACTAGAGGGGGGGTGAATAGGTGATTTTTATGAATTCTTCACTGAGGATTTTTCCGGTGAGGAAATTCCTTAGCGAAGAACTATTAGCAGCGGAATAAGTACTCAGAAGTAAGCATAACAGAATACAAGCATGGTCATCATGATGAAATGAAGACTAGCACAGAGTACAGAAAGCGTAATCACAGGATAACACAAGATGAAGACAAACAGACTGAAGAAATTGAACTGAGGAAATTGAGAAAGTCTTCAGTCAAAGTCTTCAAACACAGATATGAACAAACACTCAACACAGTAATGAGGAAATGAAAGGGTTGAGGAAATAGAACCAGTTAGGTTGGCGAAGACAATGATTTGGTAGACTAGTTCCAACTGTAGTCTCAGTTGTACGTCTGGTTGGAGCGGCTGAGTATTTAAACTCGAGGACACACAGTCCCGGACACCCAGTCATTGAGCACGCAGCTCAGGACACCCAGTCCTCACCGTATTCTCCTTGAACTAAGGTCACATAGACCTCGTCCAATCACTCATGGTAAGTCTTCAGGCGACTTCCAAACCTTCACAGACTTGGTCACTCGGCGATCCACAATTCCTCTTGGATGCTCTAGACCATGACGCCTAACCGTCTGGAAGAAGCATAGTCTTCAAAGGTAACGAGCATCGGATCCATGCAGGATCAATTTCTTCAGTGATGCTCAATCACTTTGGGTTTGTAGGGGATTGGTTTTGGGTTTTCCTCACTTGATGATTTTCGCTCAAAGTCCTCGGAGGATGGGTTGCTCTCAAATGACAAGTGTCAAGTTCTCTCGGAGCAGCCAACCAGCTAGTGGTTGTAGGGGGCGGCTATTTATAGCCTAGGGAGCAGCCCGACATGATAAGACATAAATGCCCTTCAATGATATGACCGTTAGGTGGATAAGATATTTTGGGACAGCTGGCGCGCATCACATCAATGGTCGGAAATTTGACTCTCAAATTCCTCAGGGCTATCATGTTCCTCACTATGTAGGTAATTCACACTGGCGAATTCCTAACTCCTCAGTCAGAACAAATTCATCAGCGACCAGAAGAACTTCGTCTCTGTCTCTGAAGAAAGTGGATGAACTGTATGAGATTTCCAAAGGCTTCACTCGAAGGGATTGGTAGGTGTAGGATTTTGAGTTGAGCATCACATGGAAATTTTTATTTAGTATTTCCTCGACCCCCTTTAACAGTACGGTGTTTCATATGACTCAAGAAAGAGAAAATGAAACGACGAAAACAAAAGTCTTCACGCTTCATGTTCCACAAATGAATACCAAGTCTTGAAGGTCACACCAATTTCTTCACTTTCAAAGTCTTAGAAAGTCTTCAGAATATCAAAGTCTTCAGTTGAAGAACTTCATTTTTAGGGTTCGACTTTCTCTGTAAATATCAAACTCCTCATAGACTTATAGACCTGTGTACACTCACAAACGCATTAGTCCCTTAACCTATAAGTCTTCAATACACCAAAATCACTAAGGGGCACTAGATGCACTTACACACTGGAGCTAGAATCATTCATATTGACTAAAGTTGACAAAGGCCCCCGTCCCAGTCAACTTAGTAGGCCCACAAGTCAGCCTCCCACCATGGTGGGTCCCAGCTAGCAGGGGAAGTATTCATTTTTTTGTGCGTAATAAGGAGGCACTTCCGGTGGGTGCGAGCTGACAGCGAGGGGAACGTTTTTTTTCGCGAAATACGCTGGCCCGTCCGGTGGGTCCCAGCAGTCAGGGGGGAAACGTTTTTTTTCACGAAATAAGGTGGCCCGTCCGGTGGGTCCCTGCTGTCAGGTGGAGGAATAATTATTTTGCGCGTAATAAGGAGGCACTTCCTTACAGCCGCCTGGACCCAGCTGTCAGCCTCTCCACGTACAGTACTCTTCCGATGGAAGTCGGTCGTTGACCACGTTGACCACACCGCGCCGAGAGCACCAGGGCGGTGAGGCCTCCGCGGCATCACAACCGGCCATGGGAGGCAGGAGCACGCGACACGACCGGCGCTGCTTTGGGCGGCTGGAGCAAGAAGACCAGAGGTTGAAGAAGCACTACGGCCGTTGGATGGACATCATACGATCACTACAGCTAGAATCGTTTATATTGACTAAGTTGACAAAGCCCTTGGTACACGTCAACTTAGTAGGCCCACAGCTCGGATTTGGCAGAGAACATATAGCCCATTTGCAATTTGTAAGAATGTACAACCCATTTTTTAGTTCTAATGGAATTTACTACAGCCCATTTATAGTTTGTTAAAAATACAACCCAACTTCTAGCTAGGACAACGATTAATAATTTCAAACAACCGCTCGAAACAGAATTCAAAAACAATTCCCACATTTTGATGGGATCCGAAATATTTTTATCCAAAATTTCTAGTCAGGTTAAATATAATTTCAAAATAAAGTTGTATTACGTTAAAATCCAACAAAATATTGCACGCGCAACAAGTAATGAAATTAAAATTTTCAAATTCCAAAAATAATATATATTTCAAACTAATTACGTGTTTGGTGCATAGTAACTGTCAAGTTATTATAATTACATCCCATTTATTATTTCTTAAAGTCCATTTTCTTGTTAAGCCTAATGCATACGTCCTAGGAAAGTTTGCAGCCCAGCAGGGCGGAGAATAACAAGTTGACCCGGATATTGTGTACAACTGTCGGCCTAGTTGCATTGCTGATGTTGAAAAAAAAGGCCTGTGTAGTACAGTACAACCTAACATGGTTACTCAGCCCACATTCAGCGACGCCGGAAAGGCCCAAACAAGGCTTCTGTACAACTTTTTGAAGTCACTGAGCTCAATTAATAACTTAAGAAAAAAGTTAGATTACAGTGGGACCTAATTAAAAGCTGTCACGAGCAAATAAATAATTCAACGGGTCCCACTTGTGCTTGTGCGTGTGTGTGTGTGCATGTGTGTGTGTGTGTGTGTGTGAGAGAGAGAGAGAGAGAGAGAGATAGAGAGAGACCCATCGGTCGATGCTCGTAAATACATCTTTCAACCATATGCATTGCTGATGCTCAGTAAAAACTTATATAGTTGACACAATCATATATAACATCATAGCACACTGAACTTGCATACAAAAATTTCATGCAGGCGGCACAATCAGGATGGAAGGAGTGGATCGCTACGGGAAGGGCTATGTTAAAACCAACAAAGTCGTACATAATGGTTCATCGTCTTTATCAATGACGGGGAAATATCTTGAATGTTGTGCAAAGAAAACAGACAGACAACACAATAAGTTCTGCTAGCACATTAAGTTGACGTATAGCCCTTTCTAAGAAAAGTTCAGGTACAAAATTAGAATAGGTCACAATCAAATGTACTGGCATATCAGTGCTTCACACCCATAGCTCAGATTTAACTAGTATCTGACAAGATTCAGTTGTTACCTCAAATTAGAGCACATCCAGGCAGCCAACCCTGCCTCTTCTCCCAAAGAAGAAGTGGCCTTCGCCGCCCGATGGAGTAGGCCCTGTGCCATCCATCGTTCCGAGCAACACGGGGAAATTCTGACATTGACTCCTGTAATGGACGTCATCGGTGGACTCTGGCACCAGCGGCGGCGACAGGACTTCGATTGATGGATTGACCACTTCTTCGACATGCACGAACACTCGATACAGGTACATCCCTAACGTGGTCCACGGCGGCCTTGGTGGCGACGAATAGTACAACCCCGGTTCCTGCACCGGTATCTCAACACCAATCACCTTCGGTATGGTGGGCTTCTTCATCCATGCCATAACCGTCAGAGCCCAGCTATCCGGAGGAACAAACATACTTACGAGCTCACCTCCAAGGTCATTGATAAGCTCGTTCATGGACTCGCTGTTCCAAGCACATCGAGGCATGCCGTGGAAGGTAAGCTTTGTTAAAAACTCAAGCTCAAAGGGCACCGAGCCCCATCCTGGGTGCCACCGATCAAAGCTCACAAGTGCGCCATCGCAGAACAAACGCCGGGAAGATTCAAACACACGACTGCAGTCGAAAGTTGTCTGGAACCTGACGAAGAAATCAGCCGGTGGCAGACAGACTTCGACGGGCAAGTCACTTATTTGGATGCCGTGCGCAATGCCAAGAGCTTTGACAAGGTCGTCCGGCAAGACGGGAGGCCGGTCACCATTGATGGTTACCATCAGCACTTTGCCAGCAAACTGGTCGTCAAGCGCCGACATGCCACTGTTGAGCGACAACACGCAGTGACCAAAGGCAAGACGGACCTCAGGATCTCTGTCTCGGAGATCCGCGTTGATCGGCGACATGATAGTGCGCTTGAGTACAGGGAGTACAGGAGGGGGATTTGGGGGAACTGGACTAGGAATCGAGATTCCAGAGGTGGGGAAGGGGCGGGAGACTGGGGATGAAAAGGTAGCATGAATTTTGAGCACGCACCAATATGCTCTCGGCACGCAAGCGCACGAAAACACCGGTAGCGCCCACATGTCGGCCTAAGAGTCCTTATTCTTTCTCTTTTGGAGAGCCCGACCTTTTTTTTCAGGATCTTTTGAGAGCCCGGCCCGAGAGTCATAATTGACCTGTTTGGCATTGCGTTACTACTCGGCCCATATTCAACAACACCTCACTGGCCCAAACAAGTGTACATCATCGAAAAGACACTGAGCTCAAATTATATAACTTGAAAAAATGAGATATACTCTGAATACTGGAGAATGGTGATGCCCTCATTTAGCCCACTAGTAGTTCGAGACAATAAACAGTTCGAAACAACAATATATACAACATTCAAACACTGACTAGTGACTACTACTGACATAAACAACAAGACATGATAGTTCATAAGAAGTCTTGCTACACCACCAAAACACACCCATCTACAGTGCTCAGACTCTCATGATCCAGACAAGAATGACATTCTAAACAGAAGCAACTATTACATAGTAAGAGTGACATAGACGAGGATGACCAAATGACAAGGAATATGCATAACAAAAGAAAGAACTACCCATCCAGAACCAGCAGCAAAGACAACAATGTCATTCAAAGAGATGATCCAACACCATCATAATTTGTAGCCCCGCTTCAGCGACCAGTGATCTGGAGACACCAGTACTCCACCCTTTCGATGCAATAGCCCAATTACCTATCAACCTGAAGGCTTGAACCACATCACTGCTTTTCATAATTGAGACATCCAATGATCAAAGTTAATCCGGATGCCTTTGTCATTCTCACCTTCTTTTGGCTGCAGGCTGTATCGTTGACAATCAGGGGAGTTTGCTCCCGAACTCCTAGGGCTCGCCGTGTAGACACAGTTTTCCATAGCAAACAGAGCCTCTCTACCATCAAGATCCTTGCCAACGGTGATCTCCTGGTTAATCGGATAATTGAGTCCGAGAAACAGAGAGTGTGAACTAAGGCTGTTTACCCGCCTCCAACTAAAAAATCCTAAAGGCCCCAACAAGTTGGTATCCTGCTCATAGACGTAATAGCCACTGTCCGGATACTCATGTATTACACGGTGCTTGTATACAGTGGGTTTTCTGCAATATAACTTTTCGGGCTCATGTGTCCGAATGATCATCAGTCTTTTGCTGTCGTCTGATCGAGTGAGGAACCAGTTGTGCTTCCCTATTTTTGGCAAAGGTGGTGTGATTACAAAGGGCAGTAACTGTAGGGACACTGCATCATATCAAAAAGGACAGGCATTGTTAATGTAAGATCATCATTGTTCAGAGTATGAGTAGGATAATGCAAGAAACAACATTGATATGTCCCTGTTGGAACTGGGAGGAAAATAAAGGGAAATGTATATTGGGTTCGAAAATATAGAAGTGCCATGCATGGTTATACTCATGTTATCTCGCAATCGATTCTTCACAGGAAACTACCATGTCATGCATGTTATGTACTCCCTCCGTTCCCAAATATTTGTCTTTCTAGGCATCTCAAATAGACACAACATACGGATGTATGTAGACATATTTTAGAGTGTAGATTCACTCATTTTGCTCCGTATGTAGTCACTTGTTAAAATCTCTAGAAAGACAAATATTTGGGAACGGAGGGAGTAATCATGTTCTGTCCTCACAAACAAATTCTTCAAGGTAACTAACAGACCATGCATTGTTATATACTCGTGTTTTGTGGGCAAATTTTTTGTGAGGATATTATTCTTGCCATTGATTGCTGAAGGGCGAATATAGGTATGTACACATGGTAAGCATTGAAGGATTTCACTACTTCCAAATATAGAGTTCTCCATATGCATATTTACTTCCCTAATGTATGGTTAGGTGAAACCAACAGTGTGGTGCATGTTTCTACATCATGAAAATGAGGAAACTAACATGGCCATTGATACACACTCATATTTAGTAGTAGTATATAGATTACTGTAAAATAAGGATAATATCCATATATTCCTAACCGTTTGATTATTCAGCGTACAAATTGGGTGTAATGACATGGTCACAATCGCATGAATTAACTCATTCTAAATATAGATGATTTACGACGTCTCTAATACATTGCCATAGTTCTACTCAAATTCTGCTCAAACAGGGATATGCCAATCATCACAAATAGTTCAAACTGTGTCATGGCGTCATCATTAACATGAGATGGAAACAACTTACACGCACCGTCCCAGCAATACGTGGTGCCATCTGCTTTGTCGATCGCGTAGATGATGCCATTGTGTTCAATAGCATCATAGAAGTGTGTATCAGCTTTGACGATGATCCACTGTGAGCCGAGTTGTCTCCAGCTAAAGAAGGCACCAGCGTAAAGATAGGCGAGTCCGCGGTCGAACAAGGCAATTAGCTTGAAGTCTGCGTAATTCACATGTCGTGTGGGCACTTGGCAGATTACAATCTTCTGCAAAACAAGGTTTGTCCAACTGACGTAGTAATCTATATGACTTGGACCGCGATGGTAATACTCTGTATAATCCAACGGAGGAAGGATAATCTCATGGGAGGTCTGGAAGTTCACGAGCACCAACTTTTTACCGTCTTCTCTGAAGGCAGCCATCTAGTGGGAGTTCATGCCGACCCAGTACATACCTGCCAAGAAGTTTCGGGTGATGGTGATCGGATCGATGTCGAGGGAAATGATGTACGGCGACCCACTACATACCTGCAAAGAAGTTTCGGCTAATGGAGATCGGATTGAAGTCAAGGGGCATCATGCACGCCTCCGTATAGTGGTGAGCCAATCTCGCAAGACCAGATAGCAGCAAGCAGGGTGTCTTGAAAAGCTTAGGCCTCACTTCGACGATGGCCATGTGCATGTCCCTCGATCATGCAGCCAGCCACAGGGTGCTCAACATATCCATACACGAACAACAGAGGTCGAGGATGTCACTGGGGAGATTGCTCCAATGCGGCTCATATGGATGCTGCGCGGTTCGCGTTCGGCCATGGTGGAGTTTGGAAGGGGGCTTGATTTACGGGGGAGAAGGATGTCGGTGCTGGAGCGGCTAGCGAGGGAATAGTGGTACTGGGGGAGGCGAGTGAGGCGACGGTACATAGGGGCACAGTGAGATGGAGACGGAGACGGAGACGGAGAAGGAGATGGAGATGGAGTGGTGCTATGGGAGAGGAGAGGGGGACGAGGCGAGGCGCCAATGTGCTATACAGCGGCGGTGACAGACGGCACAGTGCACAGGGTGAGGCTGACTTTGGTAATCCGAACATGCTGCCTGGACTAGTGTCAGGCGCAGGGTGTTGTCACTTCACTGTGAGGACCGGATGAATAGTATTTTGACCATCAAGTGTACCACCATTGTACTACTACTACTACTACTACTACTACTAGTAGTAGTAGGAACATGAGTACTCCAGTATTGTATAGCGGAAATAGGTCTCCCGTGCTAGCATGCCTGTTCACTTCATCGTTCAGGTATCATCCATATTGCGAGCAGAACCAAATTCTCGTGCATGCCCAATCAACGCCCTGCCGTGATGCATGCAGTGGTTGTTCTGGTGCATCAAGGACGGCATGCAGATCATTCCACACTTGAGAAGAGGAAAAATGGAAAGGTAGAACGTGGCAACAGAGGAAGAGAACGCTGGCTAATGAGTCTGGGAGGGGATCGAGCAGGAAGTTAATGCTCCACGCCAAAAGGTTTTGGGAAAACCTGATTTTCATAAGGTGACTTATACTCACCTAAACGGAGGGAGTATTCCTTAACCAGAGAATGTTGTGTCTCCCATTCACGCGCTCAAAAAAAAACTACGACACATTTTTTATCTGTTTGCATAGGTCCCACCTATCGGGAAGGATGGGCACGTACACGAACAGGTACGACTCATCAGTCTACCCGCATAGCCTTTTCTTTTAGTCTACCTAGTCGTCTAATCAACTGCCTCCACGCCACTTCTCCCATTTACTTCTCCATCGGGAACCGATTCTCCTCGACTTCTTCACCTCCCCTTCGTCTTCATTTGCATCCAAACCCCACTACGTTCACATTGTTTTAACCTCTTTAAATAATCATCTACTACTTCAGTTAGACTAGCCATCTAATCCTAATTCTCCAAACCATAGCCCTCCGTTCCAACGGTTCCAAATGGCGAAAGAGATCGAGATGCAGGGTTTTAGCGTCCAACATGTCCTCGTCGAAGGCTCGATGCGCATAGTTGCCACCGTCACCGTTCACCCAAGGGTTGTTCGGCAGTGGATCAAAAATGTATCCAACTCCCTCGAAAAGGTAGAGACGGGGGTCATCGGTCTCGACGCAGAGTACACGAAGCGTGCCCCTAGGAAGATCCAGCACGCCGCCATCCTTCAGCTGTGCCTCGAAGATGATGTTTTGGTGTACCACATCATACACTCGCCCCCCATACCACGTGAGTCTCGGGAGGACGTATACTTCCGTGGGGCAGCCATCGAAGGGGACAAACAGAAGCTGGAGCCGTACAACCTTGATTTTAAAAGCATCACTGACCTACAAACCAGAATCAAAATTCCAGTAGAAGATTGTGATAAACAGAGACCATCCCTATTCGACGTAGCAAATTTTGTGCTCGGTACAAATCTTCAGAAGGGTGACGAGATGGTGGCATTAAGGTCGTCTGGATGGCAGAATTATCCCTTGATGTACGAGCGGATAAAATATGCTGCCCTCGATGCCCGTGTGAGTTTCGAGATAGCTGCAAGGTCCAAAGAGCTTGTTGTGAAGCCGTCTCCCACAGAGAATGAGAAGAAGAAGAAGAAGAAGAAGAAGAAGAAGAAGAAGAAGAATAAGAATAAGAATAAGAAGAAGAAGAAGAAGAAGATACATTTCCTCTCTTGTAAAAAAATTATTCCCTCCGTCTCAAAATTCTTGTCTTACATTTGTCTAGATATGGATGTATCTAACACTTAAACGTGACTTGATACATTCGTATTTAGACAAATCTAAGACAAGAATTTTGGGACGGAGGGAGTAGTAGCGTGGGTCCGCTTGACTATAAGGAACTATTTATCCGCATATATAGCTTTCTCTACTACTCCTTCCAGTGATCGGCATGCAATGCATGTGTCCGTAGACATGACAACTTGTCCATGGAAGTTCAACTACGACGACCATCACGTTTCATCCATTGCCACTCACGATTCCCACGATGCCGCTCCAACCCACGACACCATGCCCCCCGACGTGCGCCGCACCCCTCTCGGCCGCATCGCCCCTCTGCCTTTGTGTGCATGACATGTGGGCCACCTAAAATGCGGCGAGCATCAAGTTTCTACCACGGCCACACGCGATTCCCACGACGCTGCTCGAACCCATGACACCACACGTTCCCCGACCCGCGGCTCACCCCTCTCGGCCCCACTGCCCCTCTGCCTTCGGGAGCATTACATGTGGACCAGTCACCAATCGGGTCCACATGTTATTGACTCAAAGGCAAGTGTAGTAAGGTGCTGAAGCTCAGTCCCGACGGCCCTGAGAGGGAAATGTAACTCATGCACCAGACCTTGTGGTGCTACTTCGAGATTTGTTTCTTTACTATACATGCACGCAATGATTTAATGGACATTGTAATCTCAACATGTGATGGGGAGCTCTAAATTTGAATTTGAAACTTATAAAACGAAAAGATTAAAAACAAATAAACTGGGAGAGAGGGAGTATATCGTAGGATGTGTCCCATACAAAATAAGTCCCCTGGTTTGTCACCGCGAAGATGCGGTTAGAAAGGAGCACATCGTCTTTGTACTCATACGACAACAAATTGGCCGCAGACAGGATGGTACGCCTTTGACCACCATGTGCAAGGTCCGTGCTATCTTATTCAATCTCACCATGGTTCCATCGTACCAATTCATGCGGCGTCCCGTTGCATGGCTGATCCCAATGTTGGACAAAGGTTCTACGGGAATAGTGTCACCGTTGTAAATGTTGTGCAAATTGATGTTGGTACCCTCCCGTACATATGCAAGCCAATCTCCATTCACACCGAGCCTAACTTGTGAAACAGTGGGCAGGGGGAGAAATAGGAAATGGACACGGAAGTAGTCTTTAGAATGCATTTACTACGCAATCAAACTCATCTTACCTGCTCATCGGAGGAAATCCGAGTGCCCCTCAACATCGGCATCTCAAGGGGCGTCAACTTGCAACTACGGCCACGCCGTGCTGGAGAGACCCCCAAGGAAACATCCTCGTGCGTTCCACAGAACATCAAGATGCATTTGTATGAGTAGTTTATCTTGTGAGAGAAAAGGATGAATGAGGGAAGGCCTCTAGAGATAGAGATAGACACTACTACTACCAATGTGCTGGCCCGTGCGTTGCAATGGATCCAAAGTAGTAGAATAATACTTGTTCACGTGCTTGAAATATAAACACTCTAGTTTTGATATACATGTGTCAGCAGACATGACAAGTTGTCCATGGAAGTTGAACCACGACGACCATCACGTTTCTTGTTTCTACCACTGCCATGCCCACACACGATTCCCACGACGCTGCTCCAACCCACAGCACGACGTCCCCCGACGTGGCCATGGATCCTCTGACATGGCTATCACTGCCTTGCCCTGCCTTTCCTTCACTGACAGGTGGGACCCACGCTTGGGGGTCCCACATGTTAGTGACAGAATGGTAGGATTGTTCACATTAGGGGATCCTCATCCCCCCGACGTGCGCCTCATCCCTCTCAGCCGCACCGCTCCTCTGCCTTTGTGTGCATGACATGCGGGCTAGCTGAACTGCGGCGACCATCAACTTTCTACCACAGACACACCTGATTAGACGCGGTTTGCCTGCTCTGCTGCTGTGCTCCGATCCGTGCTCCCGCACCATCGAATTTTCATCCAGCGGCTGTGACACATTTCGTCCCGGGCATCAATCTCCAGCTGGAGTACTTCTGTACTATAGGTAGTACCCGCCGGTGTGGCCATCTACTCCTCGTAACGCCCCAACGCCTAGCTGTGGCACCCTCGCCACGGCCACGCCACCACCGGCTGGTTCATCTCGAACCAGTGAGTTGCGAACCATGCCACCACCATGAGAATGACATGTGGGACAACCGCATTTAAGGTCCGCATGTCATTGACTCATAGGCCAGGCACTAAGCCATTGAAGTTCGGTCCCGTGGGCCCCGAGAGGGAAATGTAACTCCCGCAGCAGGCCTTGTGGTGCTCCCACAGAATGAGCTCGTGCCCAAACCAAAATTTGTTTCTTACTACTACCAACTAGTACTAGTAAGGTACACATGCATTGCACGCATGAGATTCTGGTGGTTTGTGCATTATTCTTCTACATGTGGAGTTCTCTAGATTCTACATGTGGCAAAATCTGGTGGAATGTAGATCATATCCAACGACAAGTAGTGCTCGGATTTGCCATCTTTGTACCGTCGGATTGGCTTCATCCAACGACCAACTTTCAAAGTTATTCATACACTATATAGGGGTATAGATATAGATATAGATGTTTGGTTTGCAGCCTAAGGTTGCCACGCCTAAGCTTAGGTGTGACAGCCTGGTTTTTGCCCTCCTTTCTTTGCCTGAGTTGCAGTTGGTTTGAATTTGAAATTTGGAGTCTGAATCTTTTCATATGGACTTAAACACTTGGGTACCCTTGACTTTCACCCAAGTGCCCCATTTCCCTCTCTAACCATCATTCCCTCTCTGGTTCAACTCAAAATAATATTTGGAATATTTTTCTTAAATGAAAAATATTCATTTCCCTCTCTTAAACCCTAGCAAGCTCAATGTGCTCCAAAGCAACCCCAATTTTTTTGCCCACAAAAATCTGAGAAAATTCACAATTATTCTTTGAACCCTAGGGAACCTTCTTGAGCAAAAATATTTCATCAATTTTTGGAATATTTTGTCCACAAAAACTATTTTCTGTTCTGGACAGAAATGGTAGTTTCTACAACAACTACCATTTTACTTGCTCCATTGTGGCTGGTTTTTCTTGTGCATCATCACCTTAGTAGATGATTGCTAACCTCCAAAGCCCAGACCCCATCTCCCAGTAGTTTGACCACAGTAAGCTCTCAAAGTTACTGTCCAGAAACTCACCTGGCATGTGAAATCTTTTCTACTGCACCTGAGACCAAACCCAATTGCGGTAACCTTCAAAACTACCACGAACAACAAGCCAGACATGAAGTTTGGGCTTAGGTTGGCCTAAGGTCAGAGTTCACGTAGTGACCGCGTTCGTCCAGGCATGTTGGCATGCAGCCGACGCGCTCCGAGCGCCGCCCGAGCCTCTGTTTCGCCGTGCTCGCTTCCACGCCTGCCTAAGCTTGCCAAACTGCGCTAGAATCTTCGGCTAAGCCCTCTTAACTCCACCCTGGCGCTCACCGACGACGGAGCTCGCCGCAGCATGCACGGGCATGGTCCGGCCAACGCAACAGTGCGGTGCGCACTGTGCTCGTCGCCTTCCTCTCGCTCATGTGCTTGTCCCCGTTCGCCCATAGTTCCCGCGTGAGCTGCGTCGCCTTCTCCCCCTCTCACTGACGCCGTTCGTCGCCGGGCGCCGTGTCCAGGTGTCCACTAGTGGAGCCCGATCCCCCCTCGACGCTCGGCTATAAATAGAGCCTTCCCCAGCCTCCTCAAGCACCATCCACCACTCCCACACACTCTACAATCGCGTAGATAGCCGTAGCCCGACCGGGCAGGCCGCAGGCCGCCGTCCCTGAGCTCGAGCTCGCCGACGATCCCCTCGGGTCGTCTCCGCGGTTCCAGCCCCTCCCAGGCCTGGGCAACCCTTCCAGGGCCTCCACCGCTCGTCGGTGGTGCTGTTCCGCCTGGTTGGAGCCCCTGGAGTTGCCTCCATTCGCCGCCGTCTTCATCTTCGGTGACCTCCACTCTCTGCCTCTGCTAGAGAGGTTGATTCTGACGCTGTCCGACCACCCCTAGCTACTCTACAGGTATGACAGGTGCACCTCCGTCTCCTCTCTCAATCCCCCCTCTTGTTTTGGGTAAGAAGCCCTTGCCGCCGGCGTGTGCTCCGACGACGCCGCACCTTCCTTTATTTCCTTCTCCCCCTCCACCTAACCTGACTAGCGGGGCCCGCGAGTCAGCCAATCAGTATGCACACGAAGCAGTACGAGTGGTGGTGCCTCGAGGCTTTACGCCTTCAACGTCACCCCCCTAGTCAGTTTTTATTTAAATTCAAATTTCAATTTATCTAGAGAACTTCAAACAACCAAAACTCTTTAACCATAAGTCCAAATAAATTGATTCTTTTTGCATTGTGTTCTTTGTAAAGAAATCTAGCAGCTCACCAAAGATGGGATTTTCCCTGCTGTCTAGATTTCCTGGTGAATTTCAGAAGGGTTCTTGATGTTTTCTTCTTGTGTTTAAAATTATTTTGAGAGGGTGAGGCTTGTCTTGAGGATCACCAGGAGGCTTGTGAACCTCATCTGCACTAAGGCAAGCCACAGACACATTTTGATGGTGCCATTACAATATTTGTGATTTTCTTACTTGAACAAATTATTTAATCCATGCATTTAAATCATTACTATGTTATTTATATTCTGTTAATTTCTTGTTTTAGTTAATATGCTTGATTCACAGAAAGTTTGAAGTTAACTTATTTGGTAAAGAAACTAGGATTTATTTTTGGGTCATGAAAGAATAATATGGCTATGGATATAAGTAATTAGTGGAATTATTTTCTTGCATGAGTAAAAATGGTAAAATTTGCTAGAAAAGATTCTGTTTGAAGTGAGGTTTAATCTCAACCAGAGAAGTGTCATGAGTTGTTGATGTTCATGCTTAGTGTGGATATAGTTGACTCAGTCATTTCCGTTAATATGTTGTCAGGACCCCGATTCAATGCCACACCGATCTAGCATGTAACACCTCATATCACTTTACGGCCTCACGCACGGTATTCTCACGGGTGTCGCCTTACCAGGCCCGGGACCGTTTGCGCCTTTTGGCACACGTATATGATAGTGTCTCTAGCATCCATATGACAAGGAGCCCGGGCTGACATGGCTAGTCGTGAACCCAAAGTGGCACTAACTTACAGGCACAGGCATACATGACCCAACAATGAATGTGTCGATCTTCAACGAGTGAATCCGGGCTGTAGCAACTGGGCTAGCAGGACTCCGGTAAACCGGGCTGTAACAAGCTAACAGGACTCCGGTAGACACCGTGTGACATTTCCCCGAAGGGACAGACACAGGGACGAAGAAGGACACATGCCGACTAGCCTAAGTGTTCCGGAGCAGTAGCAAGCTACCAAGGCTCAGTCGAAACACTAGGAGACATTTCCCGGTAAGATAGGTTACCAAGGATAAACAACTAGATAGTCACATCCCACACATACCAAGCATTTCAATAACATACACACAATATGCTCGATATGTGCAAATACAACATGGCATCACAACATGACTCTACAACTCAAGTATTTTATTCAATAGGCTCCGAGGAGCAAGATATTACAAACATGGGTCTCATGACCCAACATTCAGAGCATACAAGTCAAAGCACAAGTGGAAGCTTAACATGTCTGAGTACATACATCTACAAATGAAAAAGGCTGAGAAGCCTGACTATCTACCAGATCCTGCCGAGGGCACAAGATCGTAGCTGAGGTAACAAGCTAAACATCGGAGTCCACGTGGAACTACTAGCGAGACTGTAGTCTCTCTACAAAAACATAAATTAAGAAAACATGAGTACAAATGTATCCAACAAGACTTACATCAGAACTAACTACATATGCATCATTATCAACAAATGGGTGGTGGAGTTTGACTGCAGCAAGCCAGCTTTGACTCAGTGGCTAACCTGAACTACGACTGCAAGTAACTCTTTTGAGATGGCGCACACGAGTCCACATATTCACCATATCAATACTCCACTATGGATCTGCTCCCGTCTCCCTACAAGAAGGCCATCCATAGCACTCACGCTTATCTTGCGCATTTTAGAGTATCCACTTTCACTTGTCTATGAACTGTACATGCCACCCAGAAGTCCTTTAGCGCGGACACGGCTATTCGAATAGATGATGTTAACCCTGCAGGGGTGTACTTCTTCACACACGCTCTCGCCACTTACCACGATGTACACATCGTGTATCTCGGCAACCTTCAAGCGAAAGCCTGGCGAGGGAGTCGGCCACGACCTGACTAACCACACAAGTCTCTAGTCCAGGTTTATCGCCTATTCGGGTTCCATCCACAAGGAGATCCGGCCGGGGTGTCGCTCATGGCCCCAAATGATGTGAGCAGGGTTCCCAAGCCCACCATCCGGGTGCCACTTGGTACACCGTGCCACTGCACCTAGTCTGACCCAAGCCCACCTGTATCGGGTGCCACTTGGTAGACTACTAGCACTACCTACAAACACCAGAAACTAGTTGCAACTCCTGGATAGGGATCAGGTTGATTAATAAGTCGAGAGAGCTTGGAGTTCCTTGAGCCCAATGTGTGGTAGTAGCTGTTCATGGATCGCAAACACAGAACTCAGTTCCTGAGGACGGTTTCAATGAGACAACCCACCATGTACTCCTACATGGCCTCTCACCACCACCTTTACCAAATCGTGTTCACACACTTAGCTCTCAACAGTAGGACGATACGTCTCCAACGTATCTACTTTTCCAAACACTTTTTGCCCTCGTTTTGGACTCTAACTTGCATGATTTGAATGAAACTGACCGGACTGACGCTGTTTTCAGCAGAATTACCATGATGTTGTTTCATGTGTAGAAAACAAAAGTTCTCAGAATGACCTGAAAATCCTCGAAGACAAGTTTCAGAAAATATAAAAAATACTGGCAAAAGATGAAGACTAGGGGGGCCACACCCTGTCCACGAGGGTGGGGGGCGCGCCCACCCCCTCTGGGCCCGCCCCCCTGTCTCGTGGGCCCCATGCAGCTCCGCCGACCTCAACTCCAACTCCATATATTCCGTCTCGCAGAGAAAAAAATCAGAGAGGAAGTTTCATCGCGTTTTACGATACGGAGCCGCCGCCAAGCCCTAATCTCTCTCGGGAGGGCCGATCTGGAGTCCGTTCGGGGCTCCAGAGAGGGGGATTCATTGCCGTCATCATCATCAACCATCCTCCATCACCAATTTCATGATACTCACCGCCGTGCGTGAGTAATTCCATCATAGGCTTGCTGGACGGTGATGGGTTGGATGAGATTTACCATGTAATCAAGCTAGTTTTGTTAGGGTTTGGTCCCTAGTATCCACTATGTTCTGAGATTGATGTTGCTATGACTTTGCTATGCTCAATGCTTGTCACTTGGTCCCGAGTGCCATGATTTCAGATCTGAACCTATTATGTTTTCATGAATATATGTGTGTTCTTGATCCTATCTTGCAAGTCTACAGTCACCTATTATGTGTTATGATCCGACAACCCCGAAGTGACAATAATTGGGATACTTCTCGGTGATGACCGTAGTTTGAGGAGTTCATGTATTCACTATGTGTTAATGCTTTGGTACAGTTCTCTATTAAAAGGAGGCCTTAATATCCATTAGTTTCCACTAGGACTCCGCTGCCACGGGAGGGTAGGACAAAAGATGTCATGCAAGTTCTTTTCCATAAGCACATATGACTATATTCGGAATACATGCCTATATTACATTGATGAACTGGAGCTAGTTCTGTGTCACCCTATGTTATAGCTATTACATGAGGAATCGCATCCGACATAATTATCCATCACTGATCCATTGCCTACGAGCTTTTCATATAGTGTGCTTCGCTTATTTACTTTTCCGTTGCTATTGTTACAATCACTACAAAACCCAAAAATATTACTTTCGTTATCTTTATCTTTACCACTGTTACCATTACTATCATACTACTTTGCTACTAAATACTTTTTTGCAGACACTAAGTTCTCCAGGTGTGGTTGAATTGACAACTCAACTGCTAATACTCAAGAATATTCTTTGGCTCCCCTTGTGTCAAATCAATAAATTTGGGTTGAATACTCTACCCTCAAAAGCTGTTGCGATCCACTACACTTGTGGATTATCAAGAATAATTTCTGGCGCCGTTGCCGGGGAGCATAGCTCTATTCTCTGAGTCACTTTGGATTTATATCTGCTGATCACTATGAAGAACTTGAAAGATCAAAGAACTAAAATTTATCCCTCAACTACGAGGGGAGGTAAGGAACTGCCATCTAGCTCTGCACTAGATTCTCCTTCTGTTATGAATAAGCTTGCGACACCTAAACCTACTATTGCTATGATTCTGATATGTCGCATCTTATTGATGATGCCACTTCTGCTATGCATGATACTTATGATGAAACTACTTCTATGCTTGATACTACTGTGCCATTAGGTGAATTTCTTGATGAACAACTTACTAAGGCTAGGGGGAATGAGATTATTGAAAATGAAATTATTGATGAAAGTGATGATGAAGGTTCTCCTCCTAATTATGAATTGCCTGTTGTTCCTGAGGGTTATGTTATGGATGAAGAAACTGCTAGAGATTTTCTTGCTTCCAAGGATATATCAGATCTTAAGAAATTGTTAGCTAAGCTGAAACAAAAGACTCTAAATGCTAGAATGAAACATGACCCCGGTTTTGCCACTTCACCTATCTTTGTTACTGATAAGGAATATGAATTCTCTGTTGATCCTGAGATTATTACTTTAGTTGAATCCGATCCTTTCTATGGCACTGAATCTGAAATTGTTGTGGCACATCTCACCAAGTTAAATGATATAGCCACACTATTTACTAATGATGAGAAGTCTCGCTATTATTATATCCTTAAGATATTTCTGTTCTCATTAAAGGGTGATGCTAAGACTTGGTTTAATTCTCTTGATCCTGGTTGTGTGCGTAGTCCCCAGGATATGATTTTTTACTTCTCTGCTAAATATTTCCCTGCTCATAAGAAACAAGCTGCCTTGCAGGAAATATATAACTTTGTGCAAATCGAAGAAGAGAGTCTCCCACAAGCTTGGGGGAGGCTTCTCCGATTACTTAATGCTTTGCCTGATCATCCTCTTAAGAAAAATGAAATACTTGATATCTTCTATAATGGACTAACCGATGCTTGACCACTTGGATCGTTGTGCTGGATGTGTTTTTAGGGAAAGAACAATCGACGAAGCTGAATTACTATAGAATAATATGTTGACTAATGAACATAATTGGACTCTTCCTGAGCCAATTCCTGAGGCAACTCATGAACCAATTGAGCCAACTCCTGAGCCTATTCCTAAACCCACTCCGAAGAAGAGAGGTGTTTTATTTCTCAGTTCTGAAGATATGCAAGAGGCAAAGAAATCAATGAAAGAAAAAGGTATAAAATCTGAAGACATTAAGAATTTACCTCCTATCGAAGAAATACATGGTCTTAATATACCACCTGTTGAAGAACCACATTGTCTTGATAACCCGACACAGGTAGTGAAGGTAAATGCTCTCTATAGATATGATAAAGATGAAATCCCATGTACTAAATTTCATAGTCCATGCTTGGATGAATTTGATGATTTCATGGATAGACAAGCAAATTTCAAAGATTATGTTAGTAGACAATTGAAGAATAATGCTTATATGATAGGACACTTGAATGATTATATAGCTAGAGTTAAAGATGAACTTAAACTCACTAGTAAACATGCTTCTATGGTTGCTACTCAAGCTGAACAAGTACTTAAAGCTCAGAATGAATTGCTAGTTGAATCAAATAATGAACATGACTTTGCTGTTAGAGTGGCTACTAGAACTAGTAAAATGACCCAGGAACCTTTGTATCCTGAAGGCCACCCTAAGAGAATTGAACAAGATTCTCAGAATAATAATCTAGATGCTCCTAGTTCTTCTAAGAAGAAGAAAAACAAAAATGATAGGACTTTGCATGCTTCTAGTGACCCTAATGTAGGAACACCTGAGAATCCTAATAATAGTTCTATCTTTGATGCTGAAACACAATCCGGAGATGAACATGAACCTGATGATAATGCTAATAATGATGTTCATGTAGATGCTCAACCTAGTAATAACAATGATATAGAAACTGAACCTGCAGTTGGTCTTGATAACCCACAATCAAGAAACCAACGTTATGATAAGAGAGATTTGGTTGCTAGGAAGCATGGTAGAGAAAGAGAACCATGGGTTCAGAAACCCATGCCGTTTCCTCCTAAATCATTCAAGACAAAGGATGATGAGGACTTTGAGCGTTTTGCTAAAATGATTAGACCTATTTTCTTACGCATGCGCTTAACTGATATGCTTAAAACAAATACTTATTATAAATATATGAAAGATATCATCACTAATAATAGGAAAATACCTGAAGCTGAGATTTCCACCATGCTCGCTAACTATACCTTTAAGGGTGGAATACCTAAGAAACTCGGTGATCCCGGAGTACCTACTATACCATGCTCCATAAAGAGAAATTATGTTAAAACGGCTTTATGTGATTTAGGAGCCGGTGTTAGTGTTATGCCTCTTTCCTTGTACCGTAGACTTGAATTAAGTAAGTTGACACCCACTGAGATATTCTTGCAAATGGCTGATAAATCAACTGCTATACCTGTCGGCATTTGTGAGGACGTGTCTGTTGTTGTTACGAATGTTACTATCTTAACAGACTTTGTCATTCTTGATATTCCCGAGGACGATAGTATGTCGATTATCCTTGGTAGACCCTTTTTAAATACTGCAGGTGCTGTTATTGATTGCAACAAAGGCAATGTCACCTTTCATCTTAATGGAAATGAGCATACGATACATTTTCCGAGGAAACAACCTCAAGTTCATAGTATAAATTCTATTGAGAAAGTTCCATCAATCATTATTGGAGGTTTTGAATTTCCTCTCCCTACTGTCAAGAAAAAGTATGATATTCTTATTGTTGGGGATGTTCATATCCCCGTTGAGGTAACCTAGTGTCACTTTGAAATTTCTCCGGTTCCGTGTTATTCGGAATGAGTTTGTTAACAAGACTTGATCAACCTTGCTAGTGGATTCATTTTGATGATCATGAGCTGGATGAAACTAGAAGGCACCACCTTCTGTACCATCATTTTACTGTCTGTTATTTAAAATAAATAAAGCAAATATAGTATTATCTGTCTGTTTTCTGAATTATCCATGCAATGAAAAAATATCCCAAAATTAAAAGTGCTCCAAATGCCCTGCAAATTTAGTATGATTTTTTATGGAATATTTGAGGATTTTAGGCACTAAAATCACTGCAGGAGGGGCAAGCACCAGGCCACGAGAGTGGAGGGCGCGCCCATACCCCCTGGGCGCGCCCCCTGTCTCGTGGGCCCCTGGTGGCCCCCCTCCACTTATGCCAGCACCCACACACTCCATCTTCTTCCCAAAAAAATTCCCATCCAGCTCAAGCACGAGTTCTAGCTCCTTTTGCTGTGATTTTCGATCTCCTTGCTCAAAGCTCCTTTTGCAAAACTGCTTTGGGAGATTATTTCTTGGTATGTGACTCCTCCATTGGTCCAAATAGTTTTTGTTCTAGTGCTTTATTCATTGCAAATCATTGCTGTCTTGGTGACCCTGTTCTTGAGCTTGCATGTTAAATTTATGAGGTCCCAAGTAATTCTAATACATGATATAGGCTCTAGGAACTTGTAGGAGTAGTTGCTACCAATATTGTTTAGTTTTATTCACTTTTATTTAGAAGTTACTAAAATTTCAGAAATTTTCAGAAAATGTTAAAGAGATTTTGAGGGGCTCTTCTAGCCAGGGCTCCCAGAAAAAACAAGCTAAAGAGAAGGAAAAGGCCAAATTTAATCTTCCTCGCATAGTAGAAATATGGCCATGTGAATGGCCATGCGATAATTTCTTGAGAGAAGCTGGAATTCATGAAGATTTTTATTCTTTGATCGAGAATGCAGGCCTGACCAATTTCCTCCACGACCGGATTGATCACTTGTCACGCCGAAAGTGCTCATCGAGGCCAAGCATGCACTCCAGAGCCTGAGCCCAAGCCAGAACCACCACTGGACCCATATCGTCCATCATCTTATCTGTGGGATCCAGAGGAGATCTCTAGCCAGTGGTATCCTGATTACACCCCTCAGTACACCGGGGAGAGTAGCCGCTATCCATGGCCATAAACCAACTTAGGAAAAAAGCCTAAGCTTGGGGGAGTACGTATTTCTCACCGACTTTCCATTCATGTTCACACACTATTCTAGTCGTCGGTGCTCATACTCTTTCATTGTATTATCCATGCTAGTTTAATTTTCTTTTTCTAGTTTTCTTCTTGTATGTTTGATAAACCTTAAGAAAAACCAAACAAATTAGTTAGTTTAAATTGCATACTTGTAGTAGAAATTAAATTGAAAACCCAAAAAGATTTCTCGTTCTTCTTTTACTTGTTGAGAGCTTTCCCGTGTAAATAGTTTTCTTTTCTTTTCTTTTCTTTGGGGGGTTGAGAGTACAAGACCGTATTGAAAATGTTTAGTGGCTCTCATATGCATGATTGTTTATTTAACTTAGAGCCCATATTACTTTGTCTTCTCTCTTGAGTTGAATGCTTGCAGATTCTAGCTTAGTCCAATGCACGTACACTATTATTATTATACACATCGTTCGGTCGTGCGAGTGAAAGGCAATAATGACGATATATGTGGACTGATTGAGATAAGAGAAGCTGGTATGAACTCGACCTCTCTTGTTTTTGTAAATATGATGAATTCATCGTTCCTGATTCATCTTATTATGAAGTAAACATATTTGCAATAACATTTAGAGATTATAGTTGCTTGTGCCATGCTTGATTAGCTATGAGTTATAATGGTTTACCTTGCGTGCCAACATGCTATTAGAATGATTATGATGTGGTATGATGGGATGGTATCCTCCTTTGAATGAATTGAGTGACTAGACTTGGCACATGTTCACGCATGTAGTTGAAACAAAATCAACATAGCCTTCATGATATTTATGTTCATGGTGGATTATATCCTACTCATGCTTGTACTTAGTGTGAGTTAGTTTTAATGCATGTTTATGACTGTTATCGCTCTCTCAGTTGGTCGCTTCCCAGTCTTTTGCTAGCCTTCACCTGTACTAAGCGGGAATACTGCTTGTGCATCCAAACTCCTTAAACCCCAAAGTTATTCCAATGAGTCCACCATACCTTCCTATATGCGGTATTTACCTGCCGTTCCAAGTAAATTTGTATGTGCCAAACTCCAAACCTTCAAATGAAATTCTGTTTTGTATGCTCGAGTAGCTCATGTCTCAGCTAGGGCTGCCTATATCTTCCATGCTAGGTGGGTTATTATCAAGAGGAGTGGACTCCGCTCCACATTCACGAGAAAGGGCCCATAACCGGGATACCCAGTCCCATGATCCAAAAAGATCAAAGCAAATCAATATAATTAAACAAAACTCCCCCAGGATTGTTGTTAGATGGAGGCACTCGTTGTTTCGAGCAAGCCATGGATTGATGCTTGTTGGTGGTTGGGGGAGTATAAACTTTTACCATTCTGCGTGGGAACTGCCTATAATGCATGTAGTATGGAAGACACAACCATCTCATAGTTGTTGCGTTGACAATGAAAGTATGCTGCCCAAAATGTTATTCAATCTCTATTTTAAAATCGAGCTCTGACACCTCTACAAATCCCTGCTTCCCTCTGCGAAGGGCCTATCTATTTACTTTTATGTTGAGTCATCACCTTCTTATTAAAAAGCACCCGCTGGAGAGCACACTGTCATTTGCATTCATTACTGTTGGTTTATATTTTGTATGACTTGACTGGATCTCTTTTACCATGAATTACAATGTTTAGTCAGTACTTGATCTTTAAAGGTGCTCTGCATTTATGTTTTGCGGCCTCAGAAAGGGCTAGCAAGATACCATTTTGTTATATCATGTTATGATTGTTTTGAGAAAGTGTTGTCATCCGAGTTTTATTATTATCGCTCGCTAGCTGATTATGCCATTGATATGAGTAATTGTGAGACGTAGGTGTTATTGTGAGTATGGTTAGTTCATAATATATGTTGAAACTTGAATGCCGGCTTTACATGTTTACAACAACAAGATCAAACAGAGTTTGTAAAAGTTTTTCTTTATCACTTTCAGTTTATCAACTGAATTGCTTGAGGACAAGCAAAGGTTTAAGCTTGGGGGAGTTGATACGTCTCCAACGTATCTACTTTTCCAAACACTTTTGCCCTTGTTTTGGACTCTAACTTGCATGATTTGAATGAAACTAACCCGGACTGACGCAGTTTTCAGCAGAATTACCATGACTTTGTTTCATGTGTAGAAAACAAAAGTTCTCGGAATGACTTGAAAATCCTCGGAGACAAGTTTCAGAAAATATATAAAATACTGGCAAAAGATGAAGACCAGGGGGCCCACACCCTGTGCACGAGGGTGGGGCGCGCCCCATGTCTCATGGGCCCCATGCAGCTTCGCCGACCTCAACTCCAACTCCATATATTTCGTCTCGCGGAGAAAAAAAATCAGAGAGGAAGTTTCATCGCGTTTTACGATATGGAGCCGCCGCCAAGCCCTAATCTCTCTCGGGAGGGATGATCTGGAGTCCGTTCGGGGCTCCGGAGTGGGGGATTCATTGCCATCATCATCATCATCAACAATCCTCCATCACCAATTTCATGATACTCACCGCCGTGCGTGAGTAATTCCATCGTAGGCTTGCTGGACGGTGATGGGTTGGATGAGATTTACCATGTAATCAAGTTAGTTTTGTTAGGGTTTGGTCCCTAGTATCCACTATGTTCTGAGATTGATGTTGCTATGACTTTTCTATGCTCAATGCTTGTCACTTGGTCCCAAGTGCCATGATTTCAGATCTGAACCTATTATGTTTTCATGAATATATGTGTGTTCTTGATCCTATCTTGCAGGTCTATAGTCACCTATTATGTGTTATGATCCGACAACCCCGAAGTGACAATAATTGGGATACTTCTCGGTGATGACCGTAGTTTGAGGAGTTCATGTATTCACTATGTGTTAATGCTTTGGTACAGTTCTCTATTAAAAGGAGGCCTTAATATCCATTAGTTTCCACTAGGACTCCGCTGCCACGGGAGGGTAGGACAAAAGATGTCATGCAAGTTCTTTTCCATAAGCACATATGACTATATTCGGAATACATGCCTACATTACATTGATGAACTGGAGCTAGTTCTGTGTCACCCTATGTTATAGCTATTACATGAGGAATCGCATCCGACATAATTATCCATCACTGATCCATTGCCTACGAGCTTTTCATATACTGTGCTTCGCTTATTTACTTTTCTGTTGCTATTGTTACAATCACTACAAAACCCAAAAATATTACTTTCGTTATCTTTATCTTTACCACTGTTATCATTACTATCATACTACTTTGGTACTAAATACTTTTTTGCAGACACTAAGTTCTCCAGGTGTGGTTGAATTGACAACTCAACTGCTAATACTCAAGAATATTCTTTGGCTCCCCTTGTGTCGAATCAATAAATTTGGGTTGAGTACTCTACCCTCGAAAGCTGTTGCGATCCACTACACTTGTGGATTATCAAGAATAATTTCTGGCGCCTTTGCCGGGGAGCATAGCTCTATTCTCTGAGTCACTTTGGATTTATATCTGCTGATCACTATGAAGAACTTGAAAGATCAAAGAACTAAAATTTATCCCTCAACTACGAGGGGAGGTAAGGAACTGCCATCTAGCTCTGCACTAGATTCTCCTTCTGTTATGAATAAGCTTGCGACACCTAAACCTACTATTGCTATGATTCTGATATGTCGCATGTTATTGATGATGCCACTTCTGCTATGCATGATACTTATGATGAAACTACTTCTATGCTTGATACTACTGTGCCATTAGGTGAATTTCTTGATGAACAACTTACTAAGGCTAGGGAGAATGAGATTATTGAAAATGAAATTATTGATGAAAGTGATGATGAACGTTCTCCTCCTAATTATGAATTGCCTGTTGTTCCTGAGGGTTATGTTATGGATGAAGAAACTGCTAGAGATTTTCTTGCTTCCAAGGATATATCAGATCTTAAGAAATTGTTAGCTAAGCTGAAACAAAAGACTCTAAATGCTAGAATGAAACATGACCCTGGTTTTGCCACTTCACCTATCTTTGTTACTGATAAGGAATATGAATTCTCTGTTGATCCTGAGATTATTACTTTAGTTGAATCCGATCCTTTCTATGGCACTGAATCTGAAATTGTTGTGGCACATCTCACCAAGTTAAATGATATAGCCACACTATTTACTAATGATGAGAAGTCTCGCTATTATTATATCCTTAAGATATTTATGTTCTCATTAAAGGGTGATGCTAAGACTTGGTTTAATTCTCTTGATCCTGGTTGTGTGCGTAGTCCCCAGGATATGATTTTTTACTTCTCTGCTAAATATTTCCCTTCTCATAAGAAACAAGCTGCCTTGCGGGAAATATATAACTTTGTGCAAATCGAAGAAGAGAGTCTCCCACAAGCTTGGGGGAGGCTTCTCCGATTACTTAATGCTTTGCCTGATCATCCTCTTAAGAAAAATGAAATACTTGATATCTTCTATAATGGACTAACCGATGCTTGACCACTTGGATCGTTGTGCTGGTTGTGTTTTTAGGGAAAGAACAGTCGACGAAGCTGAATTACTATTGAATAATATGTTGACTAATGAACATAATTGGACTCTTCCTGAGCCAATTCCTGAGGCAACTCATGAACCAATTGAGCCAACTCCTGAGCCTATTCCTAAACCCACTCCGAAGAAGAGAGGTGTTTTATTTCTCAGTTCTGAAGATATGCAAGAGGCAAAGAAATCAATGAAAGAAAAAGGTATAAAATCTGAAGACGTTAAGAATTTACCTCCTATCGAAGAAATACATGGTCTTAATATACCACCCGTTGAAGAACCACATTGTCTTGATAACCCGACACAGGTAGTGAAGGTAAATGCTCTCTATAGATATGATAAAGATGAAATCCCATGTACTAAATTTCATAGTCCATGCTTAGATGAATTTGATGATTTCATGGATAGACAAGCAAATTTCAAAGATTATGTTAGTAGACAATTGAAGAATAATGCTTATATGATAGGACGCTTGAATGATTATATAGCTAGAGTTAAAGATGAACTTAAACTCACTAGTAAACATGCTTCTATGGTTGCTACTCAAGCTGAACAAGTACTTAAAGCTCAGAATGAATTGCTAGTTGAATCAAATAATGAACATGACTTTGCTGTTAGAGTGGCTACTAGAACTGGTAAAATGACCCAGGAACCTTTGTATCCTGAAGGCCACCCTAAGAGAATTGAACAAGATTCTCAGAATAATAATCTAGATGCTCCTAGTTCTTCTAAGAAGAAGAAAAACAAAAATGATAGGACTTTGCATGCTTCTAGTGAACCTAATGT
This sequence comes from Triticum dicoccoides, assembly GCF_002162155.2. Lineage (NCBI taxonomy): Eukaryota > Viridiplantae > Streptophyta > Magnoliopsida > Poales > Poaceae > Triticum > Triticum dicoccoides. Next base: position 144,662,702 of record NC_041383.1, on the reverse strand, counting down.
ATGAACACCTGAGAATCCTAATAATACTTCTATCTTTGATGCTGAAACACAATCCGGAGATGAACATGAACCTGATGATAATGCTAATAATGATGTTCATATAGATGCTCAACCTAGTAATAACAATGATATAGAAACTGAACCTGCAGTTGGTCTTGATAACCCACAATCAAGAAACCAACGTTATGATAAGAGAGATTTTGTTGCTAGGAAGCATGGTAGAGAAAGAGAACCATGGGTTCAGAAACCCATGCCGTTTCCTCCTAAATCATCCAAGACAAAGGATGATGAGGACTTTGAGCGTTTTACTGAAATGATTAGACCTATTTTCTTATGCATGCGCTTAACTGATATGCTTAAAACAAATCCTTATTATAAATATATGAAAGATATCATCACTAATAATAGGAAAATACCTGAAGCTGAGAGTTCCACCATGCTCGCTAACTATACCTTTAAGGGTGGAATACCTAAGAAACTCGGTGATCCCGGAGTACCTACTATACCATGCTCCATAAAGAGAAATTATGTTAAAACCGCTTTATGTGATTTAGGAGCCGGTGTTAGTGTTATGCCTCTTTCCTTGTACCGTAGACTTGAATTAAGTAAGTTGACACCCACTGAGATATTCTTGCAAATGGCTGATAAATCAACTGCTATACCTGTCGGCAGTTGTGAGGACGTGTCTGTTGTTGTTACGAATGTTACTATCTTAACAGACTTTGTCATTCTTGATATTCCCGAGGACGACAGTGTGTCGATTATCCTTGGTAGACCCTTTTTAAATACTGCAGGTGCTGTTATTGATTGCAACAAAGGCAATGTCACCTTTCATCTTAATGGAAATGAGCATACGATACATTTTCCGAGGAAACAACCTCAAGTTCATTGCATAAATTCTATTGAGAAAGTTCCATCAATCATTATTGGAGGTTTTGAATTTCCTCTCCCTACTGTCAAGAAAAAGTATGATATTCTTATTGTTGGGGATGTTCATATCCCCGTTGAGGTAACCTAGTGTCACTTTGAAATTTCTCCGGTTCCGTGTTATTCGGAATGAGTTTGTTAACAATACTTGATCAACCTTGCTAGTGGATTCATTTTGATGATCATGAGCTGGATGAAACTAGAAGGCACCACCTTCTGTACCATCATTTTACTGTCTGTTATTTAAAATAAATAAAGCAAATATAGTATTATCTGTCTGTTTTCTGAATTATCCATGCAATGAAAAAATATCCCAAAATTAAAAGTGCTCCAAATGCCCTGCAAATTTAGTATGATTTTTTATGGAACATTTGAGGATTTTAGGCACTAAAATCACTGCAGGAGGGGCAAGCACCAGGCCACGAGAGTGGAGGGCGCGCCCATACCCCCTGGGCGCGCCCCCTGTCTCGTGGGCCCCTGGTGGCCCCCCTCCACTTATGCCAGCACCCACACACTCCATCTTCTTCCCAAAAAAATTCCCATCCAGCTCAAGCACGAGTTCTAGCTCCTTTTGCTGTGATTTTCGATCTCCTTGCTCAAAGCTCCTTTTGCAAAACTGCTTTGGGAGATTATTGCTTGGTATGTGACTCCTCCATTGGTCCAAATAGTTTTTGTTCTAGTGCTTTATTCATTGCAAATCATTGCTGTCTTGGTGACCCTGTTCTTGAGCTTGCATGTTAAATTTATGAGGTCCCAAGTAATTCTAATACATGATATAGGCTCTAGGAACTTGTAGGAGTAGTTGCTACCAATCTTGTTTAGTTTTATTCACTTTTATTTAGAAGTTACTAAAATTTCAGAAATTTTCAGAAATGTTAAAGAGATTTTGAGGGGCTCTTCTAGCCAGGGCTCCCAGAAAAAACAAGCTAAAGAGAAGGAAAAGGCCAAATTTATTCTTCCTCGCATAGTAGAAATATGGCCATGTGAATGGCCATGCGATAATTTCTTGAGAGAAGCTGGAATTCATGAAGATTTTTATTCTTTGATCAAGAATGCAGGCCTGACCAATTTCCTCCACGACCGGATTGATCACTTGTCACGCCGAAAGTGCTCATCGAGGCCAAGCATGCACTCCAGAGCCTGAGCCCAAGCCAGAACCACCACTGGACCCATATCGTCCATCATCTTATCTGTGGGATCCGGAGGAGATCTCTAGCCAGTGGTATCCTGATTACACCCCTCAGTACACCGGGGAGAGTAGCCGCTATCCATGGCCATAAACCAACTTAGGAAAAAAGCCTAAGCTTGGGGGAGTACGTATTTCTCACCGACTTTACATTCATGTTCACACACTATTCTAGTCGTCGGTGCTCATACTCTTTCATTGTATTATCCATGCTAGTTTAATTTTCTTTTTCTAGTTTTCTTCTTGTATGTTTGATAAACCTTAAGAAAAACCAAACAAATTAGTTAGTTTAAATTGCATACTTGTAGTAGAAATTAAATTGAAAACCCAAAAAGATTTCTCGTTCTTCTTTTACTTGTTGAGAGCTTTCCCGTGTAAATAGTTTTCTTTTCTTTTCTTTTCTTTGGGGGGTTGAGAGTACAAGACCGTATTGAAAATGTTTAGTGGCTCTCATATGCATGATTGTTTATTTAACTTAGAGCCCATATTACTTTGTCTTCTCTCTTGAGTTGAATGCTTGCAGATTCTAGCTTAGTCCAATGCATGCACACTATTATTATTATACACATCGTTCGGTCGTGCGAGTGAAAGGCAATAATGACGATATATGTGGACTGATTGAGATAAGAGAAGCTGGTATGAACTCGACCTCTCTTGTTTTTGTAAATATGATGAATTCATCGTTCCTGATTCATCTTATTATGAAGTAAACATATTTGCAATAACATTTAGAGATTATAGTTGCTTGTGCCATGCTTGATTAGCTATGAGTTATAATGGTTTACCTTGCGTGCCAACATGCTATTAGAATGATTATGATGTGGTATGATGGGATGGTATCCTCCTTTGAATGAATTGAGTGACTAGACTTGGCACATGTTCACGCATGTAGTTGAAACAAAATCAACATAGCCTTCATGATATTTATGTTCATGGTGGATTATATCCTACTCATGCTTGTACTTAGTGTGAGTTAGTTTTAATGCATGTTTATGACTGTTATCGCTCTCTCAGTTGGTCGCTTCCCAGTCTTTTGCTAGCCTTCACCTGTACTAAGCGGGAATACTGCTTGTGCATCCAAACTCCTTAAACCCCAAAGTTATTCCAATGAGTCCACCATACCTTCCTATATGCGGTATTTACCTGCCGTTCCAAGTAAATTTGTATGTGCCAAACTCCAAACCTTCAAATGAAATTCTGTTTTGTATGCACGAGTAGCTCATGTCTCAGCTAGGGCTGCCTATATCTTCCATGCTAGGTGGGTTATTATCAAGAGGAGTGGACTCCGCTCCACATTCACGAGAAAGGGCCCGTAACTGGGATACCCAGTCCCATGATCCAAAAAGATCAAAGCAAATCAATATAATTAAACAAAACTCCCCCAGGATTGTTGTTAGATGGAGGCACTCGTTGTTTCGAGCAAGCCATGGATTGATGCTTGTTGGTGGTTGGGGGAGTATAAACTTTTACCATTCTGCGTGGGAACTGCCTATAATGCATGTTGTATGGAAGATACAACCATCTCATAGTTGTTGCGTTGACAGTGAAAGTATGCCACCCAAAATGTTATTCAATCTCTATTTTAAAATCGAGCTCTGGCACCTCTACAAATCCCTGCTTCCCTCTGCGAAGGGCCTATCTATTTACTTTTATGTTGAGTCATCACCTTCTTATTAAAAAGCACCCGCTGGAGAGCACACTGTCATTTGCATTCATTACTGTTGGTTTATATTTTGTATGACTTGACTGGATCTATTTTACCATGAATTACAATGTTTAGTCAGTACTTGATCTTGAAAGGTGCTCTGCATTTATGTTTTGCGGCCTCAGAAAGGGCTAGCAAGATACCATTTTGTTATATCATGTTATGATTGTTTTGAGAAAGTGTTGTCATCCGAGTTTTATTATTATCGAACGCTAGCTGATTATGCCATTGATATGAGTAATTGTGAGACCTAGGTGTTATTGTGAGTATGGTTAGTTCATAATATATGTTGAAACTTGAATGCCGGCTTTACATGTTTACAACTGAATTGCTTTATCACTTTCAGTTTGTAAACTGAATTGCTTGAGGACAAGCAAAGGTTTAAGCTTGGGGGAGTTGATACGTCTCCAACGTATCTACTTTTCCAAACACTTTTGCCCTTGTTTTGGACTCTAACTTGCATGATTTGAATGAAACTAACCCGGACTGACGCAGTTTTCAACAGAATTACCATGATTTTGTTTCATGTGTAGAAAACAAAAGTTCTCGGAATGACTTGAAAATCCTCGGAGACAAGTTTCAGAAAATATATAAAATACTGGCAAAAGATGAAGACCAGGGGGCCCACACCCTGTGCACGAGGGTGGGGGCGCGCCCCCTGTCTCATGGGCCCCATGCAGCTTCGCCGACCTCAACTCCAACTCCATATATTTCGTCTCGCGAAGAAAAAAATCAGAGAGGAAGTTTCATCGCGTTTTACGATACGGAGCCGCCGCCAAGCCCTAATCTCTCTTGGGAGGGCTGATCTGGAGTCCGTTCGGGGCTCCGGAGTGGGGGATTCATGGCCATCATCATCATCATCAACAATCCTCCATCACCAATTTCATGATACTCACCGTCGTGCGTGAGTAATTCCATCGTAGGCTTGCTGGAGGGTGATCGGTTGGATGAGATTTACCATGTAATCAAGTTAGTTTTGTTAGGGTTTGGTCCCTAGTATCCACTATGTTCTGAGATTGATGTTGCTATGACTTTTCTATGCTCAATGCTTGTCACTTGGTCCCGAGTGCCATGATTTCAGATCTGAACCTATTATGTTTTCATGAATATATGTGTGTTCTTGATCCTATCTTGCAAGTCTATAGCCACCTAATATGTGTTATGATCCGACAACCCCGAAGTGACAATAATCGGGATACTTCTCGGTGATGACCATAGTTTCAGGAGTTCATGTATTCACTATGTGTTAATGCTTTGGTCCAGTTCTCTATTAAAAGGAGGCCTTAATATCCCTTAGTTTCCACTAGGACCCCGCTGCCACGGGAGGGTAGGACAAAAGATGTCATGCAAGTTCTTTTCCATAAGCACGTATGATTATATTCGGAATACATGCCTACATTACATTGATGAACTGGAGCTAGTTCTGTGTCACCCTATGTTATAGCTATTACATAAGGAGTCACATCCGACATAATTATCCATCACTGATCCACTGCCTACGAGCTTTTCATATACTGTGCTTCGCTTATTTACTTTTCCATTGCTATTGTTACAATCACTACAAAACCCAAAAATATTACTTTCTCTATCTTTATCTTTACCACTGTTACCATTACTATCATACTACTTTGCTACTAAATACTTTGCTGCAGACACTAAGTTATCAAGGTGTGGTTGAATTGACAACTCAACTGCTAATACTCAAGAATATTCTTTGGCTCCCCTTGTGTCGAATCAATAAATTTGGGTTGAATACTCTACCCTCGAAAGCTGTTGTGATCCCCTACACTTGTGGGTTATCAAGACTAATTTCTGGCGCTGTTGCCAGGGAGCATAGCTCTATTCTCTGAGTCACTTGGGATTTATATCTGCTGATCACTATGAAGAACTTGAAAGATCAAAGAACTAAAATTTATCCCTCAACTACGAGGGGAGGTAAGGAACTGCCATCTAGCTCTGCACTAGATTCTCCTTCTGTTATGAATAAGCGTGCGACACCTAAACCTGCTACTGCTATGAATTCTGATATGTTGCATGTTATTGATGATGCCACTTCTGCTATGCATGATACATGTGATGAAACTACTTCTATGCTTGATACTACTGTGCCATTAGGTAAATTTCTTGATGAACAACTTACTAAGGCTAGGGAGAATGAGATTATTGAAAATGAAATTATTGATGAAAGTGATGATGAAGGTTCTCCTCCTAATTATGAATTGCATGTTGTTCCTGAGGGTTATGTGATGGATGAAGAAACTGCTAGAGATTTTCTTGCTTGTAATGATAGATCAGATCTTAAAAATTGTTAGCTAAGCTGAAACAAAAGACTCTAAATGCTAGAATGAAACATGACCCCGATTTTGCCACTTCACCTATCTTTGTTACTGATTAGGAATATGAATTCTCTGTTGATCCTGAGATTATTACTTTAGTTGAATCTGATCCTTTCTATGGCACTGAATCTGAAACTGTTGTGGCACATCTCACCAAGTTAAATGATATAGCCACCCTGTTTACTAATGATGAGAATTCTCGCTATTATTATATCCTTAAGATATTTATGTTCTCATTAAAGGGTGATTCTAAGACTTGGTTTAATTCTCTTGATCTTGGTTGTGTGCGTAGTCCCCAGGATATGATTTATTACTTCTCTGCTAAATATTTCCCTGCTCATAAGAAACAAGCTGCCTTGCGGGAAATATATAACTTTGTGCAAATCGAAGAAGAGAGTCTCCCACAAGCTTGGGGGAGGCTTCTACGATTACTTAATGCTTTGCCTGATCATCCTCTTAAGAAAAATGAAATACTTGATATCTTCTATAATGGACTAACCGATGCTTCCAAGGACCACTTGGATAGTTGTGCTGGTTGTGTTTTTAGGGAAAGAACAGTCAACGAAGCTGAATTACTATTGAATAATATGCTGACTAATGAACATAATTGGACTCTTCCTGAGCCAATTCCTGAGGCAACTCATGAACCAATTGAGACAACTCCCAAGCATATTCCAAAACCCACTCTGAAGAAGAGAGGTGTTTTATTTCTCAGTCCCGAAGATATGCAAGAGGCAAAGAAATCAATGAAAGAAAAAGGTATAAAAGCTGAAGACGTTAAGAATTCACCTCCTACCGAAGAAATACATTGTCTTAATATACCGCCTGTTGAAGAACCAGATTGTCTTGATAACCTGACACATGTAGTGAAGGTAAATTCTCTCTATAGATATGATTAAGATGAAATCCCGTCTACTAAATTTCATAGTCCATGCTTAGGTGAATTTGATGACTTCATGGATAGACAAGTAAATTTCAATGATTATGTTAGTAGAAAATTGAAGAATAATGCTTATATGATAGGACGCTTGAATGATTATATAGCTAGAGTTAAAGGTGATATTAAACTCACTAGTAAACATGCTTCTATGGTTGCTACTCAAGCTGAACAAGTACTTAAAGCTCGGAATGAATTGCTAGTTGAATTAAATACTCAAGAATATTCTTTGGCTACCCTTGTGTCGAATCAATAAATTTGGGTTGAATACTCTACCCTCGAAAGCTGTTGCGATCCCCTACACTTGTGGGTTATCATAGGACATGTTCACAACTTTCTAATTCATCCCCAATGAATCAGACCTGACACAACTCTAAGCAATAGCAGGCATGACAAACAAGCATGAATGAGTAGGCACATCCAGGCTCAAACAACTCCTACTCATGCTAGTGGGTTTCATCTATTTACTGTGGCAATGACAGGTCATGCAGAGGAAAGGGGTTCAACTACCACAGCATGTAACAATTGAAACGTTGTTGTCCTAATGCAGTAAAAGAGAGCAGGAGTGAGAGAGTGGGATTGTATTGGAATGAACAAGGGGGTTTTGCTTGCCTGACAGAGTGGTCGAGGGTACTGCCCTTAAACTAGATATTCGTGAATATCCTCGGGAGCAGAACCTACCATGGAGATTACACCGGTAACACAATCAATACATGGTGATATGCAACAATATGATGCATGCACTGTTGGGGAACGTTGCATAAAATAAAATTTTTCCTACGTTCACCAAGATCAATCTATGAGTTCATCTAGCAACGAGAGAGGGGAGTGCATCTACATCCCCTTGTAGATCGCGAGCGGAAGCGTTCAAGAGAACGGGGTTGACGGAGTCGTACTCGTCGTGATCCAAATCACCGAAGATCCTAGCGTCGAATGGACGGCACCTCCGCATTCAACACACGTAGGGTCAATGTGATGTCTCCTCCTTCTTGATCCAGCAAGGGGGGAAGGAGAGGTTGATGAAGATCCAGCAGCACGATGGCGTGGTGGTGGATGCAGCAGGGTTCCGGCAGGGCTTTGCCAAGCGACTACGGGAGGAGGAGGTGTAGCAAGGGGGGAGGGAGGCGCCAGATGTCAGGGTGCGGCTGCCCTCCCACCCCCCTCTTTATATAGGGACCCCAAGGGGGGGGGGCGCCGGCCCTGGAGATGGGATCTCCTGAGGGGGCGGTGGCCACGGGGGTGGAGTGCCCCCCAAGGCAAGTGGAGGCGCCCCCTTCCCTAGGGTTCCCAACCCTAGGCGCAGAGGGGGGCCCAGGGGGGCGCACCAGCCCACCAGGGGCTGGTTCCCCTCCCACTTTAGCCCATGGGGCCCTCCAGGATGGGTGGCCCCACCCGGTGGACCCCCGGGACACTTCCGATGGTCCCGGTACAATACCGATGACCCACGAAACTTTCCCGATGGCTGAAACTCGACTTCCCATATATAATCCTTTACCTCCGGACCATTCCAGAACTCCTCGTGGCGTCCGGGATCTCATCCGGGACTCCGAACAACTTTCAATTTGCTACATACTCATATCTCTACAACCCTAGCGTCACCGAACCTTAAGTGTGTAGACCCTACGGGTTTGAGAGACACGTAGACATGACCGAGACGGCTCTCCGGTCAATAACCAACAGTGGGATCTGGATACCCATGTTGGCTCCCACATGCTCCTCGATGATCTCATCGGATGAACCATGACGTCGAGGATTCAAGCAACCCCGTATACAATTCCCTTTGTCAATCGGTACGTTACTTGCCCGAGATTCGATCGTCGGTATCCCAATACCTCGTTCAATCTCGTTACCGGCAAGTCACTTTACTCATACCGTAATGCATGATCCTGTGACCAGACACTTTGTCACTTTGAGCTCATTATGATGATGCATTACCGAGTGGGCCCAGAGATACCTCTCCGTCATACGGAGTGACAAATCCCAGTCTCGATCCGTGTCAACCCAACAGACACTTTCGAAGATACCTGTAGTGCACCTTTATAGTAACCCAGTTACGTTGTGACGTTTGATACACCCAAAGCACTCCTACGGTATCCGGGAGTTACACGATCTCATGGTCTAAGGAAAACATACTTGACATTGGAAAAGCTCTAGCAAAACGAACTACACGATCTTGTGCTATGCTTAGGATTGGGTCTTGTCCATCACATCATTCTCCTAATGATGTGATCCCGTTATCAATGACATCTAATGTCCATAGTCAGGAAACCATGACCATCTGTTGATCAACGAGCTAGTCAACTAGAGGCTCACTAGGGACATATTGTGGTCTATGTATTCACACGTGTATTACGATTTCCGGATAATACAATTATAGCATGAATAAAAGACAATTATCATGAACAAGGAAATATAATAATAATCCTTTTATTATTGCCTCTAGGGCATATTTCCAACAGTCTCCCACTTGCACTAGAGTCAATAATCTAGTTACATTGTGATGAATCAAACACCCATAGTGTTCTGGTGTTGATCATGTTTTGCTCGCGGAAGAGGTTTAGTCAACGGATCTGCGGCATTCAGATCCGTATGTACTTTGCAAATATCTATGTATGCATCTTAAACATTTTCATGGATGGAGTTGAAACGACGTTTGATGTGACTGGTCTTCTTGTGAAACCTGGGCTCCTTGGCAAGGGCAATAGCTCCAGTGTTGTCACAGAAGAGAGTGATTGGCCCCGACGCATTGGGTATGACTCCTAGGTCGGTGATGAACTCCTTCATCCATATTGCTTCATGCGCTGCCTCCAAGGCTGCCATGTACCCTGCTTCACATGTAGATCCTGCCACGACGCTCTGCTTGCAACTGCACCAGCTTACTGCTCCACGATTCAACATATACACGTATCCGGTTTGTGACTTAGAGTCATCCAGATCTGTGTCGAAGCTAGCGTCGATGTAACCCTTTACGACGAGCTCTTCGTCACCTCCATAAACGAGAAACATGTCCTTTGTCCTTTTCAGGTACTTCAGGATATTCTTGACCGCTGTCCAGTGTTCCTTGCAGGGATTACTTTGGTACCTTCCTACCAAACTTATGGCAAGGTTTACATCAGGTCTGGTACACAGCATGGCATACATAATAGATCCTATGGCTGAAGCATAGGGTATGACACTCATCTCTTCTTTATCTTCTGTCGTGGTCGGGCATTGAGCCGAGCTCAATATCACACCTTGCAATACAGGCAAGAACCCTTTCTTGGACTGATCCATTTTGAACTTCTTCAATATCTTATCAAGGTATGTGCTTTGTGAAAGACCTATGAGGCGTCTCGATCTATCCCTATAGATCTTGATGCCTAATATGTAAGCAACTTCTCCAAGGTCCTTCATTGAAAAACACTTATTCAAGCAGGCCTTAATGCTGTCCAAAAGTTCTATATCATTTCCCATCAAAAGTATGTCATCTACATATAATATGAGAAATGCTACAGAGCTCCCACTCACTTTCTTGTAAATGCAGGCTTCTCCATAAGTCTGCATAAACCCAAACGCTTTGATCATCTCATCAAAGCGAATGTTCCAACTCCGAGATGCTTGCACCAGCCCATAAATGGATCGCTGGAGCTTGCATACCTTGTTAGCATTCTTAGGATCGACAAAACCCTCCAGCTACATCATATACAGTTCTTCCTTAAGATAGCCGTTAAGGAATGCCGTTTTGACGTCCATCTGCCATATCTCATAATCATAGCATGCGGCAATTGCTAACATGATTCGGACGAACTTCAACTTTGCTACGGGAGAGAAAGTCTCATCGTAGTCAACCCCTTGAACTTGCCGATAACCCTTAGCGACAAGTCGAGCTTTATAGATGGTAACATTACCATCTGCACCCGTCTTCTTCTTAAAGATCTATTTGTTTTCTATCGCTCGCCGATCATCGGGCAAGTCTGTCGAAGTCCATACTTTGTTTTCATACATGGATTCTATCTCGGATTGCATGGCTTCAAGCCATTTGTTGGAATCTGGGCCCGCCATCGCTTCTTCATAGTTCGAAGGTTCACCGTTGTCTAACAACATGATTTCCAGGACAGGGTTGCCATACCACTCTGGTGTGGAACGTGTCCTTGTGGACCTACAAAGTTCAGTAGCAACTTGATCCGAAGTACCTTGATCATCATCATTAATTTCCTCTCTAGTCGGTGTAGGCACCAAAGGAACATTTTCCCGAGCTGCACTACTTTCCGGTTCAACAGGTAGTACTTCATCGAGTTCTACTTTCCTCCCACTTACTCCTTTCAAGAGAAACTCCTTTTCCAGAAAGGATCCGTTCTTGGCAACAAAGATCTTGCCTTCGGATCAAAGGTAGAAGGTATACCCAATGGTTTCCTTAGGGTATCCTATGAAGACGCATTTTTCCGACTTGGGTTCGAGCTTTTCAGGTTGAAGTTTCTTGACATAAGCATCGCATCCCCAAACTTTTAGAAACGACAGCTTAGGTTTCTTCCCAAACCATAATTCATACGGTGTCGTCTCAACGGATTTAGACGGAGCCCTATTTAAAGTAAATGTAGCTGTCTCTAGAGCGTATCCCCAAAATGATAGCGGTAAATCGGTAAGAGACATCATAGATTGCACCATATCCAATAGAGTGCGATTACGACATTCAGACACACCGTTGCGCTGAGGTGTTCTAGGCGGCGTGAGTTGTGAAACGATTCCACATTTCCTTTAGTGCATACCAAATTCGTGACTTAAATATTCTCCTCCACGATCTGATCTAAGAACATTATCTTTCGGTCACGTTGATTCTCTACCTCATTCTGAAATTCCTTGAACTTTTCAAAGGTCTCAGACTTGTGTTTCATCAAGTAGACATACCCATATCTACTCAAGTCATCAGTGAGAGTGAGAACATAATGATATCCTCCGCGAGCCTCAACGCTCATTGGACCGCACACATCGGTATGTATGATTTCCAATAAGTTGGTTGCTCGCTCCATTGTTCTGGAGAACGGAGTCTTGGTCATTTTGCCCATGAGGCATGGTTTGCATGTGTCAAATGATTCATAATCAAGAGACTCTAAAAGTCCATCAGCATGGAGCTTCTTCATGCGCTTGACACCAATGTGACCAAGGCGGCAGTGCCACAAGTATGTGGGACTATTGTTATCAACTTTACATCTTTTGGTATTCACACTATGAATATGTGTAACATTACGTTCGAGATTCATTAAGAATATACCATTGACCATCAGGGCATGACCATAAAACATATCTCTCATATAAATAGAACAACCATTATTCTCGGATTTAAATGAGTAGCCATCTCGCATTAAACGAGATTCAGATATAATGTTCATGCTCAAACTTGGCACTAAATAACAATTATTGAGGTTTAAAACTAATCCCGTGGGTAAATGTAGAGGTAGCGTGCCGACGGCGATCACATCGACCTTGGAACCATTCCCGACGCGCATCGTCACCTCGTCCTTCGCCAGTCTCCGCTTATTCCGCAGCTCCTGCTGTGAGTTACAAATATGAGCAAAACGGCACCGGTATCAAATACCCAGGAGTTACTACGAGTACTGGTAAGGTACACATCAATTACATGTATATCACATATACCTTTAGTGTTGCCGGCCTTCTTGTCTGCTAAGTATTTGGGGCAGTTCTGCTTCCAGTGACCCTTCCCTTTGCAATAAAAGCACTCAGTCTCAGGCTTGGGTCCATTCTTTGACTTCTTCCCGGCAACTGGCTTACCGAGTGCGGCAACATCCTTGCCGTCCGTCTTGAAGTTCTTCTTACCCTTGCCCTTCTTGAACTTGATGGTTTTATTGACCATCAACACTTGATGTTCTTTCTTGATTTCTACCTCTGCCGACTTCAACATTGAAAATACTTCAGGAATAGTTTTCACCATCCCCTGCATATTTTAGTTCATCACAAAGCTCTTGTAGCTCGGTGGGAGCGACTGAAGGATTCTGTCAATGACCGCCTCGTCCGGGAGGTTAATGTCCAGCTGGGACAGGTGGTTGTGCAACCCAGACATTTTGAGTATGTGCTAACTGATAGAACTATTTTCCTCCATCTTACAACTATAGAACTTGTCGGAGACTTCATATCTCTCGACCCGGGCATGAGCTTGGAAAACTATTTTCAGCTCCTTGAACATCTCATATGCTCCGTGTTGCTCAAAACGCTTTTAGAGCCCCGGTTCTAAGCTGTAAAGCATGCCGCACTGAATGAGGGAGTAATCATCAGCACGTGACTGCCAAGCATTCATAATGTCTTGGTTCTCTGGGATGGGTGCATCACCTAGCGGTCCTTCTAGGACATATGCTTTCTTGGCAGCTATGAGGATGATCCTCAGGTTCCGGACCCAGTCCGTATAGTTGCTGCCACCATCTTTCAGCTTTGTTTTCTCTAGGAACGCGTTGAAGTTCATGTTGACATGAGCGTTGGCCATTTGATCTACAAGACATATTTGCAAAGATTTTTAGACTAAGTTCATGATAATTAAGTTCATCTAATCAAATTATTTAATGAACTCCCACTCGGATTTGACATCCCTCTAGTCATCTAAGTGTTACATGATCCGGGTCGACTAAGCCGTGTCCGGTCATCACGTGAGACGGACTAGTCATCATCGGTGAACATCTCCATGTTGATCGTATCTTCCATACGACTCATGTTCGACCTTTCGGTCTCTGTGTTCCGAGGCCATGTTTGTACATGCTAGGCTCGTCAAGTTAACCTAAGTGTTTTTGCATGTGTAAAACTGTCTTACACCCGTTGTATGTGAACGTAGGAATCTATCACACCCGATCATCATGTGGTGCTTCGAAACGACGAACTTTAGCAACGGCGCACAGTTAGGGGGAACACTTTCTTGTAATTATTATGAGGGATCATCTTATTTACTACCGTCGTTCTAAGTAAACAAGATGCATAAACATAATAAACATCACATGCAATTAAATAGTAGTGACATGATATGGCCAATATCATATAGCTCCTTTGATCTCCATCTTTGGGGCTCCATGATCATCTTTGTCACTGGCATGACACCATGATGTCCATCATCATGATCTCCATCATCGTGTCTCCATGAAGTTGTTCGCCAACTATTACTTCTACTACTATGGCTAACGGTTTAGCAATAAAGTAAAGTAATTACATGGCGTTAAATCATTGACACACAGGTCATACAATAATTAAGACAACTCCTATGGCTCCTGCCGGTTGTCATACTCATCGACATGCAAGTCGTGATTCCTATTACAAGAACATGATCTCATACATCACAATATATCATTCATCATTCATCACAACTTTTGGCCATATCACATCACAAAGCAATTGCTGCAAAAACAAGTTAGACGTCCTCTAATTGTTGTTGCATCTTTTACATGGCTGCAATAGGGTTCTAGCAAGAACGTTTTCTTACCTACGAAAAAAGACACAACGTGATTTGTCAACTTCTATTTACCCTTCATAAGGACCCTTTTCATCGAATCCGCTCCAACTAAAGTGGGAGAGACAGACACCCGCTAGCCACCTTATGCAACTAGTGCATGTCAGTCGGTGTAACCTGTCTCACGTAAGCGTACGTGTAAGGTCGGTCCGGGCCGCTTCATCCCACAATACCGCTGAAGCAAAATAAGACTAGTAGCGGCAAGAAAGTTGACAACATCTACGCCCACAACAAATTGTGTTCTACTCGTGCAATAGAGAACTACGCATAGACCTAGCTCATGATGCCACTGTTGGGGAATGTTGCATAAAATAAAAAAATTCCTGCATTCACCAAGATCAATCTATGAGTTCATCTAGCAACGAGAGAGGGGACTGCATCTACATACCCATGTAGATCGCGAGCGGAAGCGTTCAAGAGAACGGGGTTGAGGGAGTCGTACTCGTCGTGATCCAAATCACCGGAGATCCTAGCGCCGAACGGACGGCACCTCCGCGTTCAACACACGTACAGTCAGCGTGACGTCTCCTCCTTCTTGATCCAGCAAGGGGGGAAGGAGAGGTTGATGAAGATCCAGCAGCACGACGGCGTGGTGGTGGATGCAGCAGGGTTCCGGCAGGGCTTCGCCAAGCGACTACGGGAGGAGGAGGTGTAGCAAGGGGGGAGGGAGGCGCCAGATGTCAGGGTGCGGCTGCCCTCCCACCCCCCTCTTTATATAGGGACCCCAGGGGGGGGGGCGCCGGCCCTGAAGATGGGATCTCCCAAGGGGGCGGCGACCAGGGGGTGGAGTGCCCCCAAGGCAAGTGGAGGCGCCCCCTACCCTAGGGTTCCCAACCCTAGGCGCAGAGGGGGCCCAGGAGGGGTGCACCAGCCCACCAGGTGCTGGTTCCCCTCCCACTTCAGCCCATGGGCCCCTCCGGGATGGGTGGCCCCACCCGGTGGACCCCCGGGACCCTTCCGGTGGTCCCGGTACAATACCGATGACCCCCAAAACTTTCCCGATGGCCGAAACTCGACTTCCCATATATAATTCTTTACCTCCGGACCATTCTGGAACTCCTCGTGATGTCCGGAATCTCATCCGGGACTCCGAACAACTTTCGGTTTGCTGCATACTCATATCTCTACAACCCTAGCGTCACCGAACCTTAAGTGTGTAGACCCTACGGGTTCGGGAGACACGTAGACATGACCGAGACGGCTCTCCGGTCAATAACCAACAACGGGATCTGGATACCCATGTTGGCTCCCACATGCTCCTCGATGATCTCATCAGATGAACCACGATGTCGAGGATTCAAGCAACCCCGTATACAATTCCCTTTGTCAATCGGTACGTTACTTGCCCGAGATTCAATCTTCGGTATCCCAATACCTCGTTCAATCTCGTTACCGGCAAGTCACTTTACTCGTACCGTAATGCATGATCCTGTGACCAGACACTTGGTCACTTTGAGCTCATTATGATGATGCATTACCGAGTGGGCCCAGAGATACCTCTCCGTCATACGGAGTGACAAATCCCAGTCTCGATCCGTGTCAACCCAACAGACACTTTCGGAGATACTTGTAGTGCACCTTTATAGTAACCCAGTTACGTTGTGACGTTTGATACACCCAAAGCACTCCTACGGTATCCGGGAGTTACATGATCTCATGGTGTAAGGAAAAGATACTTGACATTGGAAAAGCTCTAGCAAAATGAACTACACGATCTTGTGCTATGCTTAGGATTGGGTCTTGTCCATCACATCATTCTCCTAATGACGTGATCCCGTTATCAATGACATCTAATGTCCATAGTCAGGAAACCATGACTATCTGTTGATCAATGAGCTAGTCAACTAGAGGCTCACTAGGGACATATTGTGGTCTATGTATTCACACGTGTATTACGATTTCCGGATAATACAATTATAACATGAATAAAAGACTATTATCATGAACAAGGAAATATAATAATAATCCTTTTATTATTGCCTCTAGGGAATATTTCCAACATGCACGTGACATGGCAAAATGAGTGTGTTGGGCTAATGCAACTACAACCAGATGGTTTGAGCCATTTTGAAGCAAAGATTCAAAGTTCAAACTCATTTGTGATCTTAAATAGTGCTTTGTCATGTTTTGCACTAAACAACAAGTTAACTTGTTTAGACATGCATGAAACTAGTACAGATGGATATATTGGATTTTTCTGATAATTTTTCATATATAAATTATTTCATTTGGAGTTACGGTTGACTTTCTATGATTTTTAGAAGTTTGAACTATTTTCTGAAATAAATAAATCATTTCTAATTTATTTCAAATCCAGAAAACAATTATGATGTCAGCACTGTGTCATTGTGATGTTAGAAGGTCAACTGGGTGGTCCAGGTCAAACCTGGCAGGTGGGACCCACATGTCAGTGACACATGGTTAACAGGGGTTATGTCTAATCTAACTAAAAATTAGGTGCGCTGGGGCCCACTGTCAGTGAGGGTGGGGTGTTTAATTAGCGCCTAACTAAGGGGCCACGTCAGCCCGCCGGGGTTTGGCCAGCGGCGACCAATACGGCGGCGGCAGCACGCCGGACTTGCGCTAAAGGCGACGGGGACGGCGGCTGAGGGCACCGGGGCGTAGCCAGGGCTCGCCCGCATCCAGGGAGGTAAGTGGGATGCCGCGGGGCTGGCCTAAGCTCGCCGGAAATAGGCTCACAGCGGCGGACGGAGCTCGGCTTTGAGCGGAGCACGCTACTGCTCGAGATAAGCAACAAGGAAAGAGGGGGAATGCGGAGGAGCTCACAGCGATCTCGAGGGCGTCGTCAACGGCTCGGGGAAGGTCTGGTGTGACCGGGATGATGGGCGATCTCCGGCGGCCGATGATGAAGATGACGGTGGTGGCGATGTTCCAGGCTCTCCCGGCTTGCGTGGCTCATCAAGGATGATGAATACGACATGGAGGAGCTCTCAAACACGACAGGCGGTCGAGGGGACGGCGTGGAGCGCGTGGGCAGCGAACGACGGCGACGGTGACGTTCTGTTTCGGAAGAGAGAGAGAGCGGTAGAGGAGCGGATGAGGATGGAAGAGAGTGAGCGAGGGGGTCAGGGGGTGCGTGGAGTCTCCAGGGCGTCCCTGGGGAAGCGGCAAGCAGGAGCTGGCGGAGAGCATGTGCGCGTGGGGCGACCACATGCCCAGTCCTTCTGGCAGAGGAGGAAGATGACAAGGGGGGCGCTACTGGGCTGGGCTGGCCACTTGGGCGGCAGGTCAGCGCCAGGTAGGTCTTCCCCTTTTTATTCTCTTCTATTTCTGTTTTCTGTTTTGATTTGAATCTTGCCACTATTTGAAATCCTCTAAACAATTTTATGTTGCTAGATGGACTTTTCCAACAGCACACAAAACATTTCAAATTTATTTGAAAATATATCCCATATATTATGAATATAATTCCAAATTCAAATACAATAATGATTTAAATTCAGTGCCAAAATAATTCCTTAAAAATGTTCACTATTTTTGGTTTAGATCCAAACCCTTGCCAAAATTATCAAACATTAATGAAGGCCATTTTGGTTTCATTGAATGCAAGTTTAAGGGTTCTTGCCCCTTTTTTAAAAGGATTTTTCTGAGGCTTGAGAATTCCCTCAATTCAAATTTCACTCGAATTTAGACATGATGCATGATGCACTCTGATGCAACTAATACAAGCAATAATCTAGGGATGTGACAACTCACCCCTACTAAACAAGAATCTCGTCCCGAGATTCAAGACATGAGGTAACAAGACAGAGGGGACACAAAGCTAGCACAATCTTTACGATCCAAGTTGCACTTCATAAGAACTTTGATTCGATCATCATCCTTGTCTCGACGTATTGCTCTGAGAACTCCATCCAACATGACGACACGAAGAAAGGGAAAACTATAGAAGTATCGATCTTCTCGAAGATCGAGCAACTTAGGGAGTGAGACATAATAACATCTCTCGAGCTGAGACACAAAGCACACATCAGAAGCAATGAAAAGAAGCAAATGACAAGGGTTCCATTTGGTAGGCAACAATTCCACGCTTGAGTATGATGGTGCACGGTCTCAACATAGCGAGGGGTTATGTACCAAGATTCCATAACGGGGCACCTTAGGGAAGGTGGCTCGTGGAATTATTCCCTTAAGTGGCAAAAAGAATTACTTTTGATGCAGAGATCATTGAGACTCTTCATACCAGCCTAAGGCAATTCGCAAACGATCGTTTGAAGGAGTTCAAAGAAATGGCATACTTGATTTAGAAAGGAAGAAGTGGTTATACAATGATTCGATAAACGGAAGGAACATTCCAATTGATACCGAGGATATAACCCAATGACTGAGCATGCTCTCAAGAACTTGAGCATTTCCTGTTCATCAAGGTTTTACCAACATCTGTGCCGAGGATCCTGGCAACACATCATACTACCATGATGAACGGTGATGGAGGATGCAGAAGCAAAGGAGGACATCACTTTCTCAGATTTTACCTTGACGATGCCAAGGAAACGAAATCTAGATGATCGACCGAGAGACATTTACCACTCCGCTTCTAATGTTCTCCTTGATGTACTAGGTACCACGATCAATGCTTAAAAGCATCAACATGGCCATCAAGTAAAGGTCGGACTTCGGGAGCACAAAAACCCATGAGGAACAACTTGTGGAATAAGTCATACCAAATCCTCACGGAGAAGATGGTCGAATTGCTCATTCAAGATACTACAATAATAGATCTTCCGGCTAGGTGTGTCGGCCAGAACATCAACCTCGTCGGGACCTACATCATAGATCTTGGAAATGTTCCAACCATCATATCTGCCTGAGATTCAGATCTGGTTGGTAACAGGATTTTTCAGACAACATGTCTAGAAAAGAAAGGTTGCAACACAAGTCGACGAGATGACGTTGCGAGATTCTTGGGAGATGAACTACGATAGCAAGCTCCAAAACATGAGCTGGTTCTGCTACATACATGTGAACATGATGTCCAAGACAAGCATGACCACATAGTAGTCTTATGATAAAACACTACCGAGTTCTTGTTGGGAACCATCATTGGGGATATCAAAGTCCTTGTATAAGCCGGGGTCTTAAGAAGGAACTTCTTTTCCTTGAACAAGTCAACCAGTGGCTTTGTGTGCTAGGAATACATATGGAATGGAGATGATCAGTCTATCAAACCATAGAATACTTCGCACATGTGTGACTGACTTGGGACGATTCCAGAGGAGGAAAAAAAACTTTCTCGAATTCACGGTGGCAACTTGCTTCAAATGCACATGAACTAGAGGAAGACACTTCTTTCATCCAAACATATACCTCATGAATGGAACACGAAGGCAATGCTTAAAAAGTTTCGTACACTATTTAATGTTCAACATGAATCATGGATGAGATAAAATGTTGCTGATGGGCTCAACAACAAGTCATTGAGATTTCCATATAACTGGAGTTCCACAATTATGTGAACATGGTGATAGCACTGGGCAGACCCAAGGATATAATGGTGCATGCTTGAGGGGTCAACCACGAGTGAGACAACATTACGAATATCGTTGGTTCTGATTTGATTTGACGATAGCCCACACTCAAATCAAGGGTTGGATAATACAATAGCATCGACAATTGATCACGAAGATCAATCGATGAAGATATCATCTTTCTTCAACACACACAACACAAGGATATCCCTTTGGAATGAACTAAGTTAGATATAGCTTTTATCTTCCAATTCTCCAAGTTGTTGTTTAGCTTAACCAATTAGTTCAGAGGTATCCAACATAGATTCTTGGAGAATGGGTGGTTTACAAGAAACCAACTTGATCACAAACTTAACATAGCGGTCAGGTAACAACCTGGTAATACTTCCGAGAATATATTCGGAACATCACAAACCACCGATATGTTACTAAGCTTGAGAACAATCTTGCTTTTCAGAGCAAGACGATATGATCAAATAAGCAAGGGATTGAATAATCCTAACTCATTGATCGAAGAGTGCACCAGAATTAAGGACTAGGTAGCACAATCTATCTTAGAATGATGATTCAATTACCAACACGCTAAGAATGAGAATATTGTCCATTTACTACCAAGCAATGAGTTTCTCGAAGTATTGATTTCACACATCCCAATTCACTTGTCGGCATTCCGGTTACAACAACACGAGGACCGAGGAATGAATGTTGGTGGTGAGAAGTATCACTGCATCAAGAATTCATAAAAGATGGTGCAATTCCTATGATATTCTTGACATAAATAGGGTAATACTCCAAGGTAGAACAGAACAAAAGCTGGATTGGCATTTTGATCTGCGGAGCACAACTACTTTGACCCAATCCTGGATATGGATAAGGTACTAGAGTTTGTTTCTCCTAGTCATTCTGAAATAGAACGGATTGACGGCCATAGTAATAATATGCATCGATAAACATGAATGCACGACATACTCTTGACTATCAACTGATACACGAGGGTCGAAATACAACCGAAGAGGGACAACTCAAAGGAAGATAGCACTTTCTGAGTTGTGGATGCATAGATTAGTATGTTGAACAAAGCTCAACATATTTCTTTCGGATAACCCATGCAGAAGGGTAGGATTGGCAGAGTCACAACTATTGAATGAAGAACTCGTCAAGAGCACTCTTGTTGTAATCTTTTCATTCAGAGAACGTTTGCCTTAATGGTTCATGGTATTGACAGAACGATATACCACATACCGCGAGACTATCACAAAAGGTTACTAATATCCTAAAGGTATGAGCAACACTATCAACATGAAGTAAGTAGGGTGAATCTCGGGTTCAAAAACCCAGAAGTAGAATACCTACATACTAAGTGGCATCATGGGATGCTTTCAAGGATGAAGGCCAGAGTCATCACACTGGGAACACAAAGCATGGCTAAGTTACTATGTGATACTCTAGACACCCAGGGTCATAATAATAGCTCCAACATAAATGCCGAGGCAATGAAGTACCTCAACACACTAACTAGTGTGGTTAATCTGGCACGGAGAAACTTCGGAATGGTAAGAAGGGATTTGCAAATTCATCGGACTGTTTAGAAACCTAGGATAACTCGGATAGCATAACGACTGTAAATTCTCAAAAGATTTGAGACATCCTGCAAAATGGTGGCATAACAACTCAATCATGATAATATCGAGGTTCTGAGATCAACTATGAGTACACGAAGACAGTAGGAAATGAACTGAGGCTTGAATCCACCAATCTTATGAGTCTACGGATTAGTAACACGTGAACCTGATAGAAAGATGAGAAGCCTAGTTCTTAACCCCGTAGGAAAGATAGGACGACTCAGATCAGAAGGACATAAGGTAAAGGAGTAAAAAGAGCCTTATGTTCCATCCCACAATCAATTCCCCTACATATAACTAAAGCATTTGTAGACTCAACTTCGACCAGTTTGGCTTGGTAATCCTACACGTAGTCAGGCTCTGATACCCAAGCTGTCAGGACCCCGACTCAATGCCACACCGATCTAGCATGTAACACCTCATATCACTTTGCAGCCTCATGCACGGTATTCCCACGGGTGTCGCCTACCAGGCCCGAGACCGTTTGCGCCTTTTGGCACACGTATATGATAGTGTCGCTAGCATCCAGATGACAAGGAGCCCGGGCTGACATGGCTAGTCGTGAACCCAAAGTGGCACTAACTTACAGGGACAGGCATACATGAACCAACAACGAACGTGTCGATCATCAGTGAGTGAATCCGGGCTGTAGCAACTAGGCCAGTAGGACTCCGGTAAACTGGGCTGTAGTAGGCTAACAGGACTCCGATAGACACCGCGTGACATTTCCCCGAAGGGACAAACACAAGAACGAAGAAGGACACATGCCGGCCAGCCTAAGTATTCCGGAGCAGTAGCAAGCTACCAAGGCTCAGTGGAAGCACTAGGAGACATTTCCCGGTAAGAGAGGCTACCAAAGATAAACAACTAGATAGTCAGATCCCACACATACCAAGCATTTTAATAACATACACACAATATGCTCGATATGTGCAAATACAACATGGCATCACAACATGACTCTACAACTCAAGTATTTTATTCAGTAGCCTCCGAGGAGTGAGATATTACAAACATGGGTCTCATGACCCAACATTCAGAGCATAAAGTCAAAGCACAAGCGGAAGCTTAACATGTCTGAGTACAGACATCTACAAATGAAAAAGGCTAAGAAGCCTGACTATCTACCAGATCCTGCCGAGGGCACAAGATCGTAGCTGACGTAACAAGCTAAACATTGGAGTCCATGCAGAACTACTAGCGAGACTGTAGTCTCTCTGCAAAAACATAAATTAAGAAAACTTGAGTACAAATGTACCCGGCAAGACTTACATCAGAACTAACTACATATGCATCATTATCAACAAAGGGGTGGTGGAGTTTGACTGCAGCAAGCCAGCTTTGACTCAGTGGCTAACCTGAACTACGACTGCAAGTTACTCTTTTGAGATGGCGCACACGAGTCCACATATTCACCATATCAATACTCCACTATGGACCCGCTCACGTCTCCCTATGAGAAGGCCATCCATAGCACTCATGATTATCTTGCGCATTTTAGAGTATCCACTTTCACTTGTCTATGAACTATACAGGCAACCCAGAAGTCCTTTACCGTGGACGTGGCTATTCGAATAGATGATGTTCACCCTGTAGGGGTGTACTTCCTCACACACGCTCTCGCCACTTACCACCATGTACACATCGTGTATCTCGGCAAGCTTCAAGCGGAAGCCTGACGAGGGAGTCGGCCACGACCTGACTAACCACACAAGTCTCTAGTCCAGGTTTATCGCCTATTCGGGTTCCATCCACAAGGAGATCCGGCAGGGGTGTTGCTCACGGCCCCAAACGATGTGAGCAGGGTTCCCAAGCCCACCATCCGGGTGCCACATGGTACACCGTGCCACTGCACCTAGTCTGACCCATGCCCACCTGTACCGGGTGCCACTTGGTAGACTACTAGCACTACCTACAAACACCAGAAACTAGTTGCAACTCCTGGACAGAGATTAGGTTGATTAATAAGCGAGAGAGCTTGGAGTGCCCGCAACCCAATGTGTGGTAGTAGCTGTTCATGGATCACAAACACAGAACTCAGTTCCTGAGGACGGTTTCAATGAGACAACCCACCATGTACTCCTACATGGCCTCTCACCGCTACCTTTACCAAATCATGTTCACACACTTAGCTCTCAACAGTAGGACATGTTCACAACTTTCCAATTCATCCCCGATGAATCAGACCTGACACAACTCTAAGCAATAGCAGGCATAACAAACAAGCATGAATGAGTAGGCACATACGGGCTCAAACAACTCCTACTCATGCTAGTGGGTTTCATCTACTTACTGTGGCAATGACAGGTCATGCAGAGGAAAGGGGTTCAACTACTACAACACGTAACAGCTGAAACATTGTTGTCCTAATGCAGTAAAAAAGAGCAGGAGCGAGAGAGTGGGATTGTATAGGAATGAACACGGGGCTTGTGCTTTCCTGACAGAGTGGTTGAGGGTACTGCCCTTCAACTGGATACTCGTGAATATCCTCGGGAGCAGAACCAACCACGGAGATTACACCGGTAACACAATCAATACATGGCGATATGCAACAATATGATGCATGCACATGACATGGCAAAATGAGTGTGTTGGGCTAATGCAACTACAACAAGATGGGTTTGAGCCATGTTGAACCAAAGATTCAAAGTTCAAACTCATTTGTGATCTTAAATAGTGCTTTATCATGTTTTGCACTAAATAGCAAGTTAACTTGTTTAAACATGCATTAAACTAGTACAGATGGATAGATTGGATTTTTCTGATAATTTTTCATATATAAATTATTTCATTTGGAGTTACGGTTGAATTTCTATATTTTTTAGAAGTTTGAAGTATTTTCTAAAATAAATAAATCATTTCTGATTTATTTCAAATCCAGAAAACAATAATGACGTCAGCACCGTGTCATTGTGATGTCAGTAGGTTAACTGGGTGGTCTAGGTCAAACCTGGCCAGTGGGACCCACACATCAGTGACAAACGGTTAACATGGGTTATTTCTAATCTAACTAAAAATTAGGGGCACTGGGCCCACTGTCAGTGAGGGTCGGGTGTTTAATTAGCGCCTAACTAAGGGGCCTAGTCAGCCCGCCGGGGTTTGGCCGGCAGCGACCAATACGGTGGCGGCAGCGCGCCGGACTTGCGCTAAAGGCGACGGGGGCGGCCGCTGAGGGCACCGGGGCATAGCCCGCATCCAGGGAGGTAAGTGGGAGGCCGCGGGGCTGGCCTGAGCTCGCCGGAAATAGGCTCGCGGGGGCGGCCGGAGCTCGGCTTTGAGCGGCGCAGGCTATGGATCAGGATAAGCAACGAGAAAGAGGGGGGAGGCGGAGTAGCTCACAGCGACCTTGAGGGCGTCATCAGCGGCTCGGGGAAGGTCTGGTGTGGCCGGGATGATGACGACGATCTCAGGGGGCCGATGATGAAGACGACAGTGGTGGTGATGTTCCAGGCCCTCCCGACTTGTGTGGCTCATCGAGGATGAAGAAGACGACATGGCGGAGCTCTCAAACACGACAGGCGGTCGAGGGGACGGCGTGAAGCGCGCGGGCAGCGAACGGCGGCGACGGCAACGTTCGGTTTCAGAAGAGAGAGAGCGGTAGAGGTGGGGGTGAGGATGGAAGAGAGTGAGCGATGGGGTCAGGGGGTGCATGGCGTCTCCAGGGCGTCCCGGGGGAAGCGGCAAGCAGGAGTTGGCGTGCGCGCGCGGGGCGACCACGCGCCCAGTCCTTCTGGCAGAGGAGGAAGATGACAAGGGGGGCACTACTGGGTTGGGCTGGCCACTTGGGCGGCAGGTAAGCGCCAGGTAGGTCTTCCCCTTTTTATTCTTTTCTATTTCTGTTTTCTGTTTTGTTTGAATCTTGCCACTGTTTGAAATTCCAACAATTTCAAACTAGTGCCAAAAATCCTCTGAACAATTTTATGTTGCTAGATGGACTTTTCCAACAGCACACAAAACATTTCAAAGTTATTTGAAAATATATCCCATATATTATGAATATAATTCCAAATTCAAGTACAATAATGATTTAAATTCAGAGCCAAAATAATTCCTTAAAAATGTTCACTATTTTTGGTTTGGATTCAAACCCTTGCCAAAATTAACAAACATTAATGAAGCCATTTTGGTTTCATTGAATGCAAGTTTAAGGGTTCTTGCCCCTTTTTTAAAACGATTTTTCTGAGGCTTGAGAATTCCCTCAATTCAAATTTCACTGGAATTTAGACATGATGCATGATGCACTCTAATGCAACTAATACAAGCAATAATCTAGGGATGTGACATATGTGATGCATATGTTAGTGTTGCATTTCATGGCATACTATGACACCGGTTCTTTTCACGTTAAGTTGAACATGATAATAACTCAACTTGAATATATTGTTGACCGGGTCATGGTGCCACTGAATAGAGTTTTTCCTAGTGCAACCACATTAGACATTATGGGAAGGCCTTTATTCGGTCCGTTGTCATGCCTTTGGTCGGTGCCTCCAATGAGGGAAGGTTATGGGCGTGCGGTACCCTGGCCCGGTAAGCAGACATAACCTTGCGTGCCCGTTATTGAGTTTATGGTACCGGGTCCCCGAGTGGGATCGTTTATGTTTTGGCCACGACGGTGGTCGTTGTGTCTTTGGTAGACATGGGGCCACCCAGGACTAGCCCAGTGGGGAGTGAGTCGGAGTGGCCAAGAGAGTGTCATGGCAATGGAGGGGTTTCATCAGAATGTCGTTGGTCCACCCGAATGGGAGTGCGAGGCCATGGGTTCCGTGGTGTGGGTATAGTGCGCTACCTCTGCAGAGTGTATTAATCTATCGATAGCCGAGTCCACGGTTACGGACACACTCGAAAGTAGGTCACACCATGGGTCAACATTTAATATGTCTTGCACACTAAGTTATGAACTTTGCACTGTTGATGATGGCGGAAAGGTCATCTTGTTGGTTTAGACCAAGTGTTGGTCGTGGTTGTGATCGCCGGAAGGATCACCGTTTAAGACCAAATATTGGTCGTGGTTGTGATCGCTGGAAAGATCATGAGATATTTCTAGTTAATACTTTGATGTTGGTATGTTTGTGATCCAAGAGCGATCACCATTGGTAAGCCAAACTGAGATATTTTTCTCTTAGGAGCATAATCACAACATGTTGGCTATATTGTTGCATTATTAATAATTGGTTAATTATCATGATATTGTTTGTCATTATGTTTATGTTTGTTGTGAGCTTGGAAGTACATTCAATGTACTAACCTGGCGTGTCATGCCAGTTTTGAGGAATGTCCTATTGGAAAGGAGTGTTGTCCGAGTCTAGATCATGTCCACATCGGTGTCCCTGTGCTATCGAGTTCCGCTACGACGTTGTTCCGCTGCCGTGTAGTTGTGATGATCGAGGCCCCTTTATGTTCACTAAATAGTGTACATATTGCTCAGCCACACCGTGTGTGCCGCTTGGCCGTGCTACCTATTGTAATATAAACTTTGATCCACTAGCATCAATAAAGAGGTTGTTTTCTGTACCAAGATGTTGTGTGTTGCCAGAAGACATGGTCTCTGGGCTGGCAATGCATGGTAAACCGGTTGCTCTGAGTCAGGGTGCCACAACGCTTGGTATCAGAGCCGCGCTGACTATAGGCCATGCTAGACTACGACATGTTAACTGGACATTAGATATGAGGTTTAGTTGAGTGCGAGTATCATTTGTAGCTGGTTGTTGCATTGCATGCACTTGTTTTATTTTTATGCTAACCTACTAATGGTTGTGAGTGTAGATGGCTCCGATGCCGTATCTGTGCCAGTTGCAGCTGATGCCGTACACGTCGCCGCATCTCCTTCGTAATGTGTGGCGTCGACTGTACCCCCTCGGTGACGACCGAGCCTATCGTGTGTACCGGGAGCGTCTAGCAGACTCAGTGTATGAGTATCACGCAGTGGTTACTCTGCGCACCAGTTCCGATTCCAGCGCTTACACTCGTACCTCTCGGAGCGGTTACGCTTCTACCGCTTCTCAGGTTGTCCAGTTTGCTGCATTCGAGATCCTTGTCAAGCTTCGTTACAACGAGGTGCGAATGCAGAACCACCCAGGTTTCTACTACTATCCTTCTCTGCACGACAATGGTCGTATCCGTTTCCCTATCATTGATCCGGAGTCTGATAGTGTTGCTAGCCACCTTTCTCCTTATATTACCACTAGCTATCTTATGATCCACAAGCTGGCTCGAGAGATGACTCGTGCCAGTACTGCTTTAGCCTCTACTAGATCTGTCACTGCTCCATCCTCCCTGGGATTTACTCCTTATATTCTAGCCAGTTCTAGTTCCACTGTTTCACCGGTTACTCCCCTGAGTAGCTCGGGCACCGCGACCGTGAATCCTCTCAATGCTCCTGCTGAGTGGGTTTCACTTCTCTCTACTCATGTAGCCCCGATGCTTCACCCTACACCTGCCCCTGCGGGAGAGCCCTCGAGGCAGTGTCGTCGTGTTACCTTTAACCCGGAGGTCTCCGTTAACAACATCAGTTCAGGATCCGAGTTCACTTCAGGAGAGGACCCCGCAGCACCAGCAGAGCAGTAGAGCTTTTGAGTATTCACAGTCGTCAGGATGGTGTATGATTGTAGTCGTACGAGTCATGAGATTTCGTTTCATGTATGAGAGTAGTTGAACCTGGCATGTTCTTTATCTTTCATGTATGAGTCTATGTATAATTATGTTGGAACTCTATTTTATTTTTTTGTATTTTCTTCGTCATTTCGGTTTTTCTCGGGCTTTTGGTTACTGGCTTTCCCCCAATTTATTTTGAATCTTTCTCATCTCGGTTGCGTTGCCTTGGGAAAAATCAAAACAGGATGACGTGGGGAGGCAGCAGTCGCAATGTTCGCGATGGTACTCATGTTCGTCATTCCGCACGACAGGCAGGACACTCCCCTGAGCCATACGTTCCACCACCGCCTCCACCGCCAAATCCGCCCTCCAGCGAGCAAATTCTGCGTATGTTTGAGGAAAGATGGAATAATGATTTGATTGAAATATTAAGAAGTGTGCAAGCTATGGTTGGACAGAATGGAAATCAGAACGGTCATCACTCCAAGCTATCAGATTTTCAAAGGACCAAGCCTCCCAGTTTCAGTCAGGTTATTGACCCCTTGGATGCAGACGATTGGTTGCGAACCATTGAGAGGAAACTTGAGATTGCTCGTACTGAAGAAGGTGATAAAGTTCCATTTGCAACTCATTATCTTGAAGGTGCTGCTGCCATATGGTGGGAAAATGTAAAAGCCATGTGGCCTGCTGATGAAGAAATCACTTGGTCAAAATTCAAGGAACAATTCCGGAAATATCATATCCCTATTGGAATTATGATGACTAAGCATCGTGAATTTCTCACGCTCCTCCAAGGAAATCAGTCTGTGGGTGAATATTTGCAAAAATTCAATCATCTGTCATGTTACTCCCTACAAGACGTGGCCACTGAAGAAACAAAGATTGACAGATTTCTTGGTGGATTAAACCTGCAACTCCGATGTACTCTCAGTATGTTTGATTTTCTAGATTTCCGAACTCTGGTGAACAAGGCTTTCATTGCGGAAAGGGAGCACAAGCTTGTATCGGATAATAGGCCTGCTAATAATGATCACAAGCGCAAGTTTGAGCCAAGGAAGGAAGGGCAACCAGTGCAAAAGGCTCGTACCTGGCAGCAGACTCAGGTGGAATACAAGCCCAATTGGGAACATAATGTTAACAAGACCACCACCAAAGTCAAGAATGTCGTGACCAACCTAGTGCACGAGGAGCGCCAGCGCAACAATTCTTGTTTCAGTTGTGGGCAAACCAGACATTATGCCAGACAGTGTCCCAAGAACAGCAGGGCGAATGCCCTATCCAGACCACAAGTCAATTTTGTGGAGTCATGCCCGAACTAGCAAAACATCACTGGGCATGTTCATCACCTCTCCGCCGATGAAGCCCAAGAGAACCCTGAAGTCGTCATTGGTATGTTTTCTGCTAATAACATACCTGCAGTGATTTTATTTGACTCTGGGGCTTCCCACTATTTTATTTCTTGGAGTTTTGTTGCCCAAAACAAATTTCCTTTTTCGCTTTTGGGCAAGAATATGCTGGTACAAATCCCGGGATCCTTAATCACGAGCAATCTGGTCTGCCGTAATCTGGAAGTCAATATCAACGGAGTCTGTTTTTTAACTTCTTCGATAATTATTGAGTCTGCTAAGTTGGATGTTATCTTGGGTATGAATTGGCTGACTCAATATCAAGTATGCATAAATTGCGCAACCCGAGAAGTCACTTTGACCAGTCAGAAGGGGCAGACTACCAACTTCTATGCTCACAGAAGTATACCCAATAAAGAGATGTTCTTCACCACCGTGGTTGAATTGGAATTAATTCATGTGGTCAGTGAGTTTCCTGATGTATTCCCAGAAGAGCCGCCAGGCATGCCACCAGATCAAGAGCTTGAGTTTGCAATAGATCTTGCGCCCGGAACCGCACCGTTATACAAGAAGTATTACTGGATGCCCTCATCAGAATTAGTGGAGCTAAATAAGCAGCTTGATGAAATGCTCCAGAAAGGATATATCCATCCCAGCTCTTCACCATGGGGATCACCTGCATCTTCGTGGACAAAAAAGGATGGCGGGCTTCGTATGTGTGTGGATTACCGTCAGTTGAATGATGTCACAATCAAAAATAAATATCCCTTGCCAAGGATTGATGGCTTGTTTGACCAGCTCAGTGGGGCCAAGGTATTCTCCAAGATTGATTTAAGGACTGGATATCATCAGCTCAAGATTAAAAAGGAAGATATTCCTAAGACTGCATTCACCACTCGATACGGTCTTTATGAATATACAGTTATGTCCTTTGGTCTCACCAACACCCCTGCCTTCTTCATGCATATGATGAACAAAGTATTCATGGACTTCCTCGATAAGTTTGTGGTAGTCTTCATCAATGACATACTAATTTACTCAAGAAGTGAAGAAGATCACAAAGAACACCTCCGAGCAGTGTTACAACGACTCCGCGACCATCAGCTATACGCCAAATTCAGTAAATGCGAATTTTGGCTCAAGCATGTTGGATTTCTTGGACATGTGCTATCCGACGAAGGTATAGCCATGGACTCGAGCAAAGTAAAGGATGTGCTCGATTGGTTGCCACCCACAACCGTATCTCAGATCCGGAGTTTTCTTGGATTAGCCGGATATTACCGTCATTTCATTGAAGGATTTTCCAATATTGCTAAACCCATGACGGAGCTACTCAAAAAGGATAAGAAGTTTGAATGGACCGAGGACTATGAGAAAACTTGCAATGAGCTAAAGATACGGCTGACGACTGCACCTGTGTTGACTCTTCCTGATATCTACCGCAGTTTTGATGTGTACTGTGACGCCTCCAGACAAGGACTTAGATGCGTTCTTATGCAAGACGACAAGGTAGTAGCCTATGCATCACGACAACTACAACCCCATAAAGTAAATTATCCTACTCATGATTTGGAATTGGCCACGGTGATTCATGCTCTAAAAATTTGGAGACACTATCTCATCGGGAAGAGGAGCCAATTTTTTACCGATCACAGAAGTCTCAAGTATATATTTACTCAGCCAGATTAAATCTCAGTCAATGAAGATGGCTTGAGTTAGTCAAGGATTATGACATTGGAATAAATTACCACCCGGGTAAGGCCAACGTGGTTGCCGATCCACTCAGTCGAAAGCCTGTCAGCCTGAATATCATATTGGAATCCTTGCCTTTTGAACTTCAAGAGGAGATTGCTCAGCTCAACCTGGTCATAGTTGATGCCGGCCTTGCTAATATTTTGGAAGTTGCCCCCACACTTGAGGAAGAGATCCGCAAGGCTCAGCCAGCTGACACCGTTCTACAAAAACGTGCCAAGAGCATGATGGCAGGAGAGACTCCAGATTTCTCGAAGGACCAATTTGGTACCCTCCGCTTCTGTGGAAGAATTTGTGTACCCAATCAAGCAGATTTGAAGCAGAAAATCCTGTCACAAGCACATGAATCCTCGTATTCTATTCACCCTGGAGGTACAAAAATGTATGAAGACCTTCGACAAATATTCTGGTGGGATGGAATGAAGAAAGACATTGCCTATTTTGTGGCCTGTTGCGACATATGCAACAAGGTGAAGGCAGAGCATTAGAAGCCAGCCGGACTTCTCCAACCGCTGCCAGTGTCGCAGTGGAAATGGGATGATGTCTGCATGGATTTCATCACAGGACTACCTAAGACTCAGCGAGGCAATGATGCAATCTGGGTCATAGTGGACACCTTAACCAAGGTTGCTCACTTTATTCCGATCAGAACCACATATCGAGCAAATCAACTTGCATAATTGTATGTATCCAGAATAGTCAGTCTACATGGAGTACCCCGAACCATCACTTCCGACCAAGGTTCACTTTTTACCTCCGCTTTTTGGTCACGTCTCCATCAAGCCTTGGGGACAACACTGAAATACAGTACCGCTTATCATCCTCAGACTGATGGACAGACAGAGCGGGTAAACCAAATACTCAAAGATATGTTGCGAGCCTGTGCTTTGGCCAAGTGCCTAAATGGGAATACTATATTCCGTATGCTGAGTTCTTGTATAACAACAGCTTCTAGACCAATTTAAAGATGTCACCATATGAGGCTTTGTATGGCCGTAATTGCCACACTCCTTTAAATTGGTCTCAAACTGGTGATAGTCGTATTTTCGGAACTGAACTCATGATGGAAGATGAGAAACAAGTCAAGGAAATCAGAGACAGATTGCAATTGGCCAAATCTCGACAGAAGAGTTATTATGATGCAAGGCACCGACAGATCAGTTTTGAACCCGTAGAACACATATACCTTCAAGTCATGCCTATGAAAGGAATCAAGAGATTCCAGACTCGTGGAAAGTTGGCACCCAGATTTATTGGTCCATTTCCCGTTATGTCACGAGTGGGTACTGTTGCATATCAGTTGGAACTACCCCCTGAATTGTCAGACGTGCACAACGTGTTTCATGTTTCATAGTTGAGGTGATGCATATCACCGCCTGAGAAAAAGACCGCTATGACTGAAATAGAGCTGGTAAAGGATTTAACATATGAAGAGAGGCCGGTTAGAATTTTGGATTAGATGGAAAGGGTCACTCGTAGTAAAGCAAAGAAGGTCTACAAAGTCCAGTGGGAGCATCACACAGAGTCAGAATCAACTTGGGAACGGGAAGAATTTCTAAAGGCCCATTATCCAGAATGGTTTTCCCAAGCAACCGAATCTCGAGGACGAGATTCATTCTAAGTGGAGGGGGTTTGTGACAACCTGGTTTTTGCCCTCCTTTCTTTGCCTGAGTTACAGTTGGTTTGAATTTGAAATTTGGAGTTTGAATCTTTTCATATGGACTTAAACACTTGGGTACCCCTTGACTTTCACCCAAGTGCCCCATTTCCCTCTCTAACCAACATTCCCTCTCTGGTTCAACTCAAAATAATATTTGGAATATTTTTCTTAAATGAAAAAAAATCATTTCCCTCTCTTAAACCCTAGCTAGTTCAATGTGCTCCAAAGCAACCCCAATTTTTCTTGCCCAAAAAAATCTGAGAAAATTCACAACTATTCTTTGAACCCTAGGGCACCTTCCCGAGCAAAAATATTTCATCACTTTTTGGAATATTTTGGCTGCAGAAAATATTTTCTATTCTGGACAAAAATGGTAGTTTCTACAGCAACTACCATTTTACTTGCTCCATTGTGGCTGGTTTTTCTTGTGCATCATCACCTTAGTACATGATTGCTAACCTCCAAAGCCCAGACCCCATCTCCCAGTAGTTTGACCACAGTAAGCTCTCAAAGTTACTGTCCAGAAACTTACCTGGCGTGTGAAATCTTTTCTACTGCACCTGAGACCAAACCCAAGTGTGGTAACCTTCAAAACTACCACGAACAACAAGCCAGACATGAAGTTTGGGCTTAGGTCGGCTTGAGGTCAGAGTTCACGCGGTGACCGCATTCGTCCAGGTGTGCTGGCATGCAGCCGACA
This sequence comes from Triticum dicoccoides, assembly GCF_002162155.2. Lineage (NCBI taxonomy): Eukaryota > Viridiplantae > Streptophyta > Magnoliopsida > Poales > Poaceae > Triticum > Triticum dicoccoides. Next base: position 144,628,968 of record NC_041383.1, on the reverse strand, counting down.
CGCTCTGAGCGCCGCCCGAGCCTCTGTTTCGCACGTGCTCGCTTCCCCGCCTGCCTAACCTTGCCAAACTGCGCCACAATCTTCGTCCAAGCCCTCTTAACTCCACCCCGGCACTCGCCAACGCCGGAGCTCGCTGCAACGAGCACGGGCACGGTCCATCCAACGCAACAGTGCGGTGCACACTGTGCTCGTCGCCTTCCTCTCGCTCCTATGCTCGTCCCCGTTCGCCCGCAATTCCCGTGTGAGCTGCATCGCCTTATCCCACTCTCATTGACGTTGTTCGTCGTCGGGCATCGTGTCCAGGTGTCCATCGGTGGAGCCCGATCCCCCCTTGACGGTCGGCTATAAATAGAGCCCTCCCCAGCCTCCTCGAGCACCATCCACCACCCCCACACACTCCACAATCACGTAGATAGCCGTAGCCCGGCCGCGCAGGCCTCGGGCCGCCGTCCCCGAGCTCGAGCTCACCGGAGATCCCCTCGGGTCGTCTCCATGGTTCCAGCCCCTCCCAGGCCTGGGAAACCCTTCCAGGGCCTCCGCCGCTCGTCAGTGGTGTTGTTCTGCCTGGTTGGAGCCCCTAGAGTCGCCTCCGTTCTCCGCCGTCTTCGTCTCTGGCGACCTCCGCTCTCTGCCTCCGCTAGAGAGGTCGATTCCGACACTGTCCGACCACCCCTAGCTACTCTATGGGTACAGGCAGGTGCGCCTCCGTCTCCTCTCTCGATCCCACCCTCTCGTTTTGGCCAAGAAGCCCTCGCCGCCGGCGTGTGCTCCGACGACGCCGCGCCGTCCTCTGTTTCCTTCTCCCCCTCCACCCCACCTGAATAGCGGGGCCCGCTATTCAGCCATTCAGTATGCGCGTGAAGCGGTACGAGTCGTGGTGCCCCGAGGCTTTACGCCTTCGATGTCACCCCCTAGTCTGTTTTTATTTAAATTCAAATTTCAATTTATCCAGAGAACTTCAAACAGCCAAAACTCTTTAACCATAGGTCCCAATGAATTGATTCTTTTTGCATTGTGTTCTTTGTAAAGAAATCTAGCAGCTCACCAAAGATGGCATTTTTGCCTGCTGTCTAGATTTCCTGGTGAATTTCAGAAGGGTTCTTGATGTTTTCTTCTTATGTTTATGTCACATCCCCAGTTCAGGCCTTGCTTGGTTTTTTCTTTAGCATCCATGCATCATGTTTAAATTTTATGAAACTTGGAATGGGGATTGCCTAAACCCTAGCAGCTAGGGAATCCACTAGGTTCAATTAAAATATTTTGAGTGAATCCAAATGACTTTCAAAAATGTGCATACCAAAGCTGTCAGGACCCCGACTCAATGCCACATTGATCTAGCATGTAACACCTCATATCACTTTGCGGCCTCACGCACGGTATTCCCACGGGTGTCGCCTTACCTTGCCCAGGATCGTTTGCGCCTTTTGGCACACGTATATGATAGTGTCGCTAGCATCCATATGATAAGGAGCCCGGGCTGACATGGCTAGTCGTGAACCCAAAGTGGCACAAACTTACAGGGACAGGCATCCATGACCCAGCATCGAACGTGTCGGTCATCAGCGAGTGAATCCAGGCTGTAGCACTGGGCTAGCAGGACTCCGGTGAACCGGGCTGTAGCGGGCTAACATGACTCCGGTATTCATCGTGTGACATTTCCCCGAGGGGATAGACACAGGAACGAAGAAGGACACATGCCGGCCAGCCTAAGTGTTCCGGAGCAGTAGCAAGCTACCATGGAAACACTAGGAGACATTTCCCGGTAAGAGAGGCTACTAAGGATAAACAACTAGATAGTCAGATCCCACACATACCAAGCATTTCAATAACATACACACAATATGCTCGATATGTGCAAATACAACATGGCATCACAACATGACTCTACGACCCAAGTATGTATTCATTAGGCTCCGAGGAGCGAGATACTACAAACAGGGGTCTCATGACCCAACATTCAGAGCGTACAAATCAAAGCACAAGCGGAAGCTTAACATGTCTGAGTACAGACATCTACAAATGAAAAAGGCTGAGAAGCCTGACTATCTACCAGATCCTGCCGAGGGCACAAGATCGTATCTGAGGTAACAAGCTAAACGTCGAAGTCCACGCGAAACTACTAGTGAGACTAAAGTCTCTCTGCAAAAACATAAAATAGGCAAACGTGAGTACAAATGTACCCAGCAAGACTTACATCAGAACTAACTACATATGCATCATTATCAACAAAGGGGATGGTGTGGTTTAACTGCAGCAAGCCAGCTTTGACTCGGTGGCTATCCTGAACTACAACTGCAAGTAACTCTTTTGAGGTGGCGCACACGAGTCCACATATTCACCATATCAATACACCACTATGGATCCGCTCCCGTCTCCCTACGAGAACGCCATCCATAGCACTCACGCTTATCTTGCGTATATTAGGGTATCCACTTTCACTTGTCTATGAACTGATATAAGCAACACAGAAGTCCTTTACCACGGACACGGCTATTCGAATAGATGATGTTAACCCTGCAGGGGTGTACTTCTTCATACATGTTTCCACCACTTAGCGTATGCACACGACATGTGCTCGGCAGACTTCAAGAGAAAGCCGACGTGGGTGTAGACCACGACCTACCTAAACACCTAAGTCTCTAGTCCAGGTTTATTGCCTATTCGGGTTCCATCCATGAGGAGATCCGGCCGGGGTTTCGCTCACAGCCCCAAACGATGTGAACAGGGTTCCGTGACACCAAACGGGCGCCCGGTATACCCGGCCACGTGCCTACCGCATCACAGCCCACCCCTTTGGTCAGCGCTGTGCATGGCCTCCAGCATACTACAAACACCAGAAACTACTTGCAACTCCTGGACAGAGGACAAGGGTGAATAAGAAGTCGAGTGGGGTCATATTTCAAGGACCAATGCATGGTAGTAGCTGAATCATGGATCACAAACACAGAACTGAGTTCCTATGGACGGCTTCAATGAGACAACCCACCATGTACTCTGTCGATGTACTAGAATAGGGGTACCCTAGTATCCCGAACTTGTGCACGGGCAGTTGCAGCACCCCGCAGCAAGGCTTGCCGGGTGACTGCCAAGGTCCTCCGTGGTTCCTTTGGAGCCATTCAAGAACAAAGTATTTAAGCTCAGGAGACAAGGCCCCGGCAAGAGGAGCTTGCCGGGAAGGCCAACCAAGGCATTTCAAGGAACTTGCGGCAACGCGCCGCGTGTCCCGGCAAGGCCCGGTGAGCGACAAGCTTCCGGACGCGACAAGACAACAACCGCGGAAGGCGCTTGCCGCGGCAGGCTACCACTCTATACCCACGCTCCAGCACATCCACCAACGTGTCGCTCTGGGGGCCTTTCCAGGCGCGCGTGGCGGGAGGCTGTGCAGCCAGCGGTGCGCGGTGGCATGCGAAGCTGACAAGACTGCCATCGTGACGAGCGGTGGCGCCCCTGACGGTCCCTTTTTACACTGTTTGGGCGACGCAGACGGGCATTCAATGCCTTTGTCCCCTGCCGTCAGGGTTAGGTAGGATGCACTGTGCAGGTGGTTGTACCAACCGCAACCCCTTTTCCACTTTTACTCCTCTCTGCGTTGCCACCTATCAGTGACCCCTTGAGCATATAAAAGGAGGCCCATGCGCAACGTAGAGGAGGTTCGGTTCGCTTCAGTTAGGGACCAGAGAACACTCACGCTCGGTCTCGCGGGTACTGTAACACTCAGCGCTCCCGAGCAAGAACACAATACAATCAGACAAGCAGCAGTAGGAGTGTTATCTCTCCGGAGAGCTCCGAAGCTGGGTAAACTTCTCGTGTGTTTCGCCTCGATCTGCTCTTCGTGCGATCTCCGCCCCCCGCGGAACCGAAAGGGGCTACGGTCCGCCGGCCCCATAGGTGTTCGTGGATCAGTTTCCCCGACATCTTTGGCGCGCCAGGTAGGGGGCGTCGAGGTTGTGTGAACGCGATCCGGCGTCCACACGAGCTAGATCTTCATTCTCTTCATCGACATGCCAACGAAGAAGAAAACTTCGGCGGCAGCTACTCCATCCACGTCACTTCCACCACCACTGGAGCAAACTGGTGGTGGAATAGATGCCGACGGAAGAACGGACGTCGACGAGGAAGCTCACGATGCTGCCAGGTCCAAGGACAAGGCTGCACAAACCTCGGCGTCCGTACATGTTCCTCACCCATCTCTGGAGGCACAGGACCGACAGCGTCATGGTACTCGCAGTACCATACGTTTGTTGGGCCAAGATCGAGCTGGTGGATCTCGGGGTGCTCAAGACCAGCATGCACGCCAACATGCTGGCACGAGCGAGGCACGGTCGCCTGGACGGGATACTGCTCCTTCTAACATAGTTAGAAGTCCGAGACTATCCTGCTCCTGATGAATGACGACTTCGAGTGAGTAAGGTGTCAGTGTCGTTGCTCATGGTGATTCTAATGCAGTGTCTACCAGATTAGTTGCATAGTTTAATTTCAGGTGTGCTTTGTTTAATTTGAGTGGTGTGTTGTGCTGAGCCACCAGCAGAACTATGTTATGTTTCTTCTTGTTACTTTAACTCTTCAGTATGTACATACTACTAGTATTTCTTTAATAGAATTTATCACCCCATTTAAGCACGTACTAGCTTTTTTAATAGTATTATATGCATAATTTGGCGGCGAGCGCTCTCTGTATGTACCACCTTTTTTTAATTTCAAATTTTGCTCCATGGTGCAATCCATCGAAACTACTACTGTATAAAAGTGGAGTATATACATTTTCTAAAAGGCTAGAGGGCGGGGCAGTCTAGCTTGGTCGGTTTCACGAGAGGCGAGGGCCTTTGTGATTTGACGGCTCATTACTGCTGTCAAATCGAATAGTACTATGCCGCCCGTTGCACGCCCGGCTGAACACGCCTCCTCGCCTCCATCAATCCCCTCCTTAAACCCGCATGAAAACCGAGAATCCTACTCCAGCCACACGTCCGTTCATGAGTTGGCCGGAACTAAACACAACACCGGCCGAGCTCCTCCCGTCCGTCCTCAGTTTAAATGAGGCCAGACACCGACCAAGCTCTTACCGTCCGCCCTCTATTTACACGAGGCCTGACATACAATGGGCAAGAATTGCACCCCTCCACCGGTCCCCCATCTCCTCCTTCACCATTTTCTCCACTCTTCCGATGGCTTCCGAGGAGCCATTCTCCGGCATATTACCTGGCTGGGTGGCCCGCCAAGCCCTCCGGATACGGGCGAGGCCGCTTGGTGCTTCACCAACCTTGCTTGGCCCGACGGAGCCAGTTGCCGCCCCAAGTAGGCACATGGTTCAGCAACTCGCCGCTCCAGTTCAGCTCGATGAGGAGTGGTGAGTTGCTCCACGCCGGCACGACGGCGAGCACACCGGTACGGGCCTTGTCACTGCCGCATCGTATCGCGCCACCAGTGTATGCGGTGGCCGCGCCTCCCGTGTCTGTGGGCGCGCCTCCCATGCCTGCGGCAGCGCCATGCAGGCAGAGACAGAAGCCGGGTGCGTGGAGAGCGACGAGTCAGTGGCCAGCTTCTCCGTGTCTGCCGCCATCATCAAGGAGAAGTAGAACACGGGAGGCCGCCGCCACTTGGGACCCATGAAGGCCATTGCCGAGGCGACGACTGCGCATTCATGTGGTTTCTTTGCTGCTTCGTCTCTTCCGAGGACCTTCGTCGACCCCACAAGTGTCTGACGGACATGAGGAAGGCAAAGGGATCCGCGGGCGGCCATTTAGATTATGTACTCCCTCTCCAGCTGGCGGGAAATATTTGTTCTCAGAATGGATAAATTGTATGTATCTATAACTAAAATAAGTCTAGATACATCCATTTCTAGGACAAGTATTTCCGGATGGAGGGAGTATTAATTATACCAAGAGAGCCGGATTGGCACCGCTTAGTTCATGTAAATGTAATGAAATCCATCATGTTTATATGAAGATCCGGCTTTTTTATACGAAATCCTTCATGCTTATATGAAATCAGTCCGTGTTTGCACAAATTTCATCTGGTTGGTTAGAGTTGTGAAAATGCATGCCATTGGCGTTTGATGTCGTCCTCCGCGGAAGGAAGCGGGAGGAAATTTGCCGGCTCCCGTTGGAGATGCTCTTATGCTGGAAATAATAGAGTGACATCCAATCCATTTGAGTTAATTGCCTGTATGATTGTCCCTCTATAAAAAGTTAATTGCATGTACAATGTACACGTGACTTGCAGGGTGGCTACAGCTTCGTACAGAAAGTTAAAAAGAAACAAGTCCATCCTTAATCTTGTATTCTAAGTACTCTGTGGGTTCCACTGTTAGTACAGTAGCGAAAGAAGTATATATTAAATAAGTAATATATAATATAAAAATCTAAAGTTAAAAGACAGAATTCAAACTCATGTCATCGCGTTGCGAGCATCCGGTGCTAACCAGTCCAACACATTTTTGTTGTAGAGCATGCTGGAGATATATCTCCATGTCAACTCTTCCATTTGTTCCTAAATATTTGTCTTTTTCAGATTTCAAATGGACTACCACATACAGATGTGTATGTAGACATATTTTAGAGTGTAGATTCACTCATTTTGCTCTGCATGTCTTTTTAGAAAGGGGTCAGATTTCTCCTTGATTTATTTATGAGGTATCCAGATGGCACTGCACCGCCAAGAAAAGAGGGTAACATCACTTGTTGAAATCTCTAAAAAGACAAATACTCCCTCCGTCCAGAAATAATTGTCATCAAAATGGATAAAAGGAAATGTATCTAGACGTATTTTAGTTTTAGATACATCTCTTTTTGTCCATTTTGATGACAATTATTTTCAGACGGAGAGAGTATTTAGGAACGGAGGGAGTAGAAAGCAGAGTTGGTGATGATGGTGTGCGTGCCATCCTGCAATATAGGCCGTCGGATTTATATCTAACGAATAGGAAAGAAACTATGGCAATTTTGCAAAAATATACCCACACGCCTCTCCATGTTCGCAAATAAGGCCTTCCCATGTTCAGCCTTTTCTCTCACAAGATAAACTACTCATACAAATGCATCTTGATGTTTCGTGCAATGCACAGGCAGCTAGCTAGTTTCTTTCAAAATAGTTGCTGCGATAATTGGGTTGAAGTGATATATTTTATGTTTGCCCCGAATGATTTCAGATTCACTAGTAGTAACAAAGAAAAGGTTGCCTTGTTAATTAACAGAAAACAGGGTGAAAACTATCACATGAGGCCAGTAAAAACAAGGCAAACTGGGTTTAGCGTCATCATCATTACAGCTGTGCGCGCGCGAGAAGTCTACATATCGAGGGGGATACTGAGCGAGGCACAGAGACACAATGTTTGAGAGAGAAACAAATTGACATATTATGATCAGATTGAGTTGTCATCCTTCTGCTGTCATTGTTGGGGTGGAGGGGAGGGGGAGGGAGAGAAAGACGTATCGAGAGTGTGCGCGGTAGGCACATATGCACAACTAGCGAGTGTGTGTATGTGTGTGTGTTTGAAAGAGGAGTAGATAGATTACTATCAAGATCGAGGTGCCACCCTACTCCTTCGGTGTCGGGTAGTGTGTGTGTGTGTGTATGTTTGAGAGAGAAGCCAGTCGATAGATTAGTATCAAGATCAAGGTGTCACCCTACTCCTTCGGTGTTGGAAAGTGTGGGTGTGTGGGTGTGTGTAGGGGGGGGCAGTGACACTCACATATCTCCACTCTTATAAAAAACAGAGTTGGTGATGATGGTGTTCCTGCCATCCTGCAATATAGGCCATCCGATTTATATCCGACGGATAGGAACGAAACTATGGCAATTTTGCAAAAAGATACCCACACCCCTCTCCGCATTTGCAAATAAGGCATTCCCTCATTCATCCTTTTCTCCCACAAGATAAACTACTCATACAAATGCATCTTGATGTTCCGTGCAACGCATGGGAATCTTGCTAGTATGGAGAAGGAGTTTGTGTGACACATATCTAGCTATATTAAGGGATAGCTAGATAGCATTTGTGTGAGGCATACTTAAAGCATCACGAAGATAAACAAACGGTGTACATGCGAGTACGGAAAAAATGAAGCGAGAAACAATGTGTGCGCGCACGCGCGCGCGCGCGTGTGTGTGTCTGTGTGTGTGTGTGTGAGAGAGAGAGAGAGAGAGAGAGAAATCTCAAAACAAAAGGTGGTATGTTGGAAACCCATTGTATGTATTCATATGGTCCCGGAAGTCGAGTTAACCTTAGGCATATGTGTGAGAGACATTATTATACTTTGATACATTAGTGGATGTGGGTGGGCGGAATTAAAGGGGTGGGTGTGTTAGAGAGAGAGAGTGCATGTGTGTGTTTCTGTGTGAGAGACTTGTAGGACGGGGTAGAAACACGAATTTAACCTTGACGGAGGGAGAGAAATACATGAAGTGCGTGTGTGTGATTCCGATGCCCACAGGGAAATGAGATATGTATGCGTGTGAGAGAGATTGCACAACTCATTCACGTATCACTATCTAGCGATCGTGGACGTGCATCGCTTGAACATAAATCAATATCTACTTTGTATTGTGGCCAAAGGTAAATTATCGATTCAACGCTATAAAGATTGGACACTCACATATCACATTTTTTCTATTTAAATAAACCTTTTCAGTTGTGCATGCCAAAGTTATAGTGATGTTTCTTCAAACAACCAATGTAGCTATCATGTACATGCACCATTGTTACTCTTGCATTCAAATTTATTACTCTTGAATGATTTAAGTTTCTATTTTGAAGTAATATATGTAATATTCATATATGAATTCAACGGGTATGCAATTTATGCAATGGAGGCTATGTAATCATATGAGGTAACACTTTTAAGTTGCGGACTACAATATCCATTTCCTTTTATGCGCCTCTACACTAACACGTCAATGCATTATGTTTAAAGTAAATAACCAATGGCACTAAATTATCTATTTACACGATAAATACATAGGCTGAGCGTTTGATCCCTTTTTTTGTGAACGCGCCACTACACCCGTACGATTGGCCGCTCCCGTGTGAATGTCCAAGTTATCGGCGCATCATCCTGAGTTATCGTATTTTTTCTGGGGTGGACTTCACACCAGTTATTAACTGCTGACGTGTGCCCCGTGTACACAGTCTAGCATGACCTACCTGCTAGCACGGCCAAAAATTAGTTGAAACTAGAAACGAACGATCCCGCGGGCGGCAAAATCTCCCGCCTCCTTCTAAAATTTCCGCCACCTTAGTCTTTAGCATGCGAAATTCCCCTTTTGTCCTTGGTGCACGGAGACCAACAGTTACAATACCTTCCTCATCTACATAATAGGTCGGGGCTGCTTTGGTAACTTCCGGTTCCCCCCACTAGACGGCACCCCCATTTCCTCTCCCCCTCCCGCAAAAACGACTAACTCCACAGCACCAGAGCATTTTACATCACGCCGTCTGATACGTCTCCAACGTATCTATAATTTTTGATTGTTCCATGCTATTATATTACCTGTTTTGGATGTTTATGGGCTTTATTTTACACATTTATATCATTTTTGGGACTAACCTACTAACCGGAGGCCCAGCCTGTATTGCTGTTTTTTTGCCTATTTCAGTATTTCGAAGAAAAGGAATATCAAACAGAGTCCAAACGGAATGAAACCTTCGAGAGCGTGATTTTTGGAATGAACGTGATCCGGAGAACTTGGAGTGCGAGTCAAGAAGCAATCGAGCCAGCCAGGAGATAGGAGGGCGCGCCCCTGTCTCCTGGGCCCCTCGAGCGGCCACCGACGTACTTCTTCCTCCTATATATACCTATGTACCCCGAAAACATCCAGGGAGCCACCGAAGAAATATTTCCGCCACCGTAACCTTCTGTATCTGCGAGATCCCATCTTGGAGCCTTCGCCGGCGCTCCGCCAGAGGGGGAATCGACCATGGAGGGCTTCTACATCAACACCATAGCCCTTCCGATGAGTTGTGAGTAGTTTACCATAGACCTTCGGGTCCATAGTTATTAGCTAGATGGCTTGTTCTCTCTTTTTGGATCTCAATGCCATGTTCTCCCCCTCTCTTGTGGAGATCTATTTGATGTAAACTCTTTTTGTGGTGTGTTTGTCGAGGTCTGATGAATTGTGGGTTTATGATCAAGTTTATCTATGAGAAATATTTGAATCTTCTCTGAATTCTTTTATGTATGATTGAGTTATCTTTGCAAGTCTCTTCGAATTATCAGTTTGGTTTGGCCTACTAGATTGATTTTTCTTGCCATGGGAGAAGTGCTTAGCTTTGGGTTCAATCTTGCGGTGTCCTTACCCAATGACAGAAAGGGTTGCAAGGCACGTATTGTATTGTTGCCATCGAGGATAAAAAGATGGGGTTTATATCATATTGCATGAGTTTATCCCTCTACATCATGTCATCTTTCTTAATGTGTTACTTTGTTCTTATGAACTTAATACTGTAGATGCATGCTGGATAGCGGTCGATGTGTGGAGTAATAGTAGTAGATGCAGGCAGGAGTCGGTCTACTTGTCACGGATGTGATGCCTATATACATGATCATGCCTAGATAATCTCATAATTATTCGCTTTTCTATCAATTCCTCGACAGTAATTTGTTCACCCAACGTAATACTTATGCTATCTTGAGAGAAGCCTCTAGTGAAACCTATGGCCCCCGGGTCTATCTTTTATCATATAAGCTTTCAATATACTTTTATTTGCATCTGTACTTTTTGCATCTATATTATAAAATACCAAAAATATATTTATCTTATCATACTATCTCTATCAGATCTCACTTTCGCAAGTGGCCGTGAAGGGATTGACAACCCCTTTATCTTGTTGATTGCGAGTTCTTTGTTTGTTTGTGTAGGTTCGTGGGACTTGTGAGGAGCCTCCTACTAGATTGATACCTTGGTTCTCAAAAACTGAGGGAAATACTTACGCTACTGTGCTGCATCACCCTTTCCTCTTCAAGGAAAACCAACGCAAGCTCAAGACGTAGCACCGTCCGTACTTCATCGGCCTTTCTCCCCTCCCCTCTCAAAACCCTAGACTGCTCATCCACTAGCGTAGCATATCCCATTCACTGCATGCGGCGTCCACCTCGCCAGATCTGCTTCTGCGGCCACATCTACCCCTCCCACCTCCCCTAGAAACAAGTAGACTGCTCATCCACCACTATACCACAGCCCATTCAGTGCCAGCCTTGTCCACGGCGCCGGATTTGCTTCGCCGGTACTCTCGTCAACCGCCGCGCATCTGCAGCGGCTCATTCGTACTCCCCATCGGAGACGCTTTGTCCACACCCCCCGGAGCCGCCCCACGGACGCCCCCGTCCACGGCTTCTGATCCTCTTCGCCGACACCTTCCTCAACCCTACTGGAGCTGCTTCGCCGACACCATCGTCAACCCTGCCGGAGTAGCTTCGCCTATACCATTCTCAACCCTACCGGGGCCGCTTTGCCAACTCACAAGTCCACGGCCTCAGATCCGCTTCCTCGCACCCTCATCCAACCTACTGGAGCAGCTTCTGACGCCCTGTCCACGACTGCAGATCTGCATCGTCGACACCATCCTTAACCCAACCACCAGAGCAGCTTCACCTATGCCCTCGTCCACGGCCACAGATCTGCTTCACCCACACCGTAGTCCACCCTACCGGAGCTGCTCCACAAACACCCTACTCGACGGTTCTAGATCTCCTTACCGGACACCGACAGCCAGCGCAGCGTCATCACCCTTGACGTTTCTAACCTGATCCCCACCATCTGGAGAGATGCCAAACACCCGCCACAGCCTTGGTACTTGTCACCTTTAAACCCATCCAGCATCACCTACCCGATGTACTTCAAATATACTAATAGGTCACTGTTACCTGTTATGCAGCTGGCAAAAACTACAAGGACGATGTTTCTTCTGGATCTAATAGCTTGGCCAACCAAGATCCCGGACTGAGGCATTTCTATGATCTTGTAAGTGCATCTCTCTCTCTTGTATTGTTCTGTGCCTGCCAGCGTGCTTTGCTAGGATTTCGACCAGTAATCCCTTTGTGCAGACAATGATTTCTACTACTGGCTGCTAAATTAGATATGTAGATGTCATACATGATACTACCTCGTACCTCTGTTCCTAAATATAAGTCTTTCTAGAGATTCCACTATAGGCTACATACGGAGAAAAATGAGTGAATCTACACTCGAAAATGCATCTGTATGTGGTCCATACTGGAATCTCTACAAAGACATATATTTAGGAACAGAGGCAGTACATTACACAAAATCATAGGTGACATGTAGGAATTCTAGTGCACTACATTAGGCTCCCTTAGAGTGCCTACTAGTCCAGCACACAGAGTCATGGCCAGTTTATGCTATGCACACAATCGTTAGTTGGTGGTTTAAATATGCGCAACAGATGTGCAATGTAGTATCATGTAGAGATGTCTGAAATTAGCCGTGTCAACTTGTAGATAGGGTTACACAATGAAAAAGTACAAGATGTATGTGGCAATTTCATGGAACATCGCAAAAAAAGGAGAGGCAGCGGTGAGCCTATACAGTGTGCTATGGTACGTCACTCCTCCATTGCAATCATCGTGACATGTTATTTGTATGTCAGTTCTATTGGCCAAGTTTCTTAGGCACAGTAATTACGAGTTATCCTAAGAAAATAAGCACCTGTGAATATAAGCTCCATGTAATAAGCCAGCCAGTTCTTTTCATTGCATTTTCAACTTATCTTTGGTATGATCAGTGAAAAGTCTAGATTGCATTATATTTTTTCATTTTGCTGCCCATATGAAAATTAATTTGACTTGCAAACATCAAAAATTGAACCCAGTGCAGTAATTAATATGATAGAAAAACAGACCAACACTATTTGCTCAAAATGCAAATACAAAGATACCATCTACTTGGCACAATCTACTTTGGACAATGTTTTCCATAGAGATCCCATTGCCTAATTTAAACGAAGAACGCATGACCCACATTTAAAGGAAGAACAATTATTTATTGAAATTCGATGGTCCAAGTGGCTGGTTATTATCATATAGCAGCACCACCTGAAAGCATCATATAGCAGCAGCAGCAGCAGCTCATAGCAACTCATCATACAACAGCATCAGTGTGCAATTCATCATATACCAGCAGTAGCTCATAGCAATTCATCATATAGCAGCAGTAGGAGCGGCTCATAGCAATTCATCATATAGCAGCAGCATGAGCAACTCATAGCAATTCATTATATAGCAGGAGCAGGAGCAGCTCATAGCATTTCATCATATAGCATCAGCAGGAGCAGCTTATAGCAACTCATCATATAGTAGTAGCAGCAGCTCATAGCAATTCATCATATAGCAGCAGTAGCAGCTCATAGCAATTCATCATATAGCAGCAGTAGCTCATAGCAATTCATAATATAGCAACAGCAGAAGCAACTCATAGCAATGCATCATATAGCAGCAGCAAAAGCAGCTCATAGCAATTCATCATATAGTGGATCAGAATGAAAATTTGGCAAAAAATCAGAGGAGATCCTCACCTTGTTGGATGAGCTCATCCTTCAACAGCACCTCAAGGCCATGGCCTGGGAGGAGGGGAGGGGGAACAAGGTGCCTTCTGCCGCAGTGTGGCATCAGCCGTAGTTGTGCAGCGCACGCCAGAGTAGTGTGTTGGACGAACCAGAGTGGAGCAGCTACTGGAGACCATGAGAATGAGGGGCGGTGCTAGAGGGAGGAGCAGCCAGGGAGATTTGCCCCCACCCGCTAGCCATGTAGCCTAGCTGAACAGAGAATCGTCGAGGACCAGGCCAGATGGGACCAGTGGCGACGGCTCGCTGGAGGAACCCTAGTGCTGAATACAGGGGATCGAGGTAGAGGGAAAGGGGTGAGGAGATGCAAGCGGGCAGGGCAATGAACGCTTACGTGTTTGTTTTTACTTGAGGGTTAGGTGTGACACAGGCGTCAGCAGTTGCATTTTGAGTGTAATATAGGCAGTCAAAAGAGTCATTTCACTCTTCCCCTCCCCTTCAAGTTTTAGTGAGGTTATACTCGAAACACCCCCCTCCAAAGCGAAATTAGTTAAGCCCAAGCCCATAACTCAAAAATGACTTCTTTACATCTTTTATGGCTTATTTTGACAATAAGCCCTAAAAAGGTGGAATCGAACTGGCCCTTAACTTGCAATTCAATTGTGCATGCAATGATGAATCACTCTTGTCTGCTATAGTGTACATTTAGGCATCATCATACATGGCATAACCTAATACATGTGCATTCCATTGTAGAATCTGGAATATGCAATGTTTATGTTAGTTCATACGTTGCACATGATGTTTAAATGCCCCTTAAATCTGTTCAGTCAAGTGATGGTCTTTAAGCCTCCTTCTTTGCTTCTTTTCTTGATATGTAAGATTTGCTCGCACATCTGTTCAATTGCTTGTTTGCATCAGCCAGCCGTACTAGGACTGTTTGCTTTGATTACTTGTTGTTCTTGTCCTAACACTCTAACAGAGCTTGTAAACGATTTAAACACTAAGGGCTGCTATAGTGGGGCCTTGTCTAACTCATAGGTGACATAAAGGTTTGGCTGTACACTAAAGTAGGCTCTCCAAGAGTACCTGGAGATCCAGTTCGAAGGTATGCCTAGTTTTTACATAGTGCGGACATAGTAAATGCTCATTTCATTGTGTGTAAGTGCAGGAGATGCGGCATGTTTCATTATGTGGTGTTGTTTTGTTATAATCTCATCCTTTTGTGTTCATAGACGGGAAAGTATGCATATTTATCTTCCAAGGAGACTAGTAATTAACTAGTTTGTGTCACCTTGCAGAGGGGGTGCAATGAAGACAAGATTGAGGATTCCAAGTACAAGATGTTAGGAAGGAGCCTTGCAAGAGAAGTAGGAGTTGCACTGAGCCTCTTCAACCTGTTAAGGTAAGTTACTATATCCAACTTAACAGTTCAATTCCTTGTTTGTTTCAGGCATAGTTAATTTGATCTTTTCAATTGCTTTATTTGTCCTCAGTTAATGAGATGCCCAAAGAATGATGCCTGATGTTGGGTACTTGTATAACTATTAGTTGACATAATTAAAGGCCTTACCATTTAATTACTCCGCCGAAGTGTGCCTGAAGCTTTGAAGTCTATTAACCAACTATTATTGCATGAGGCTCACAATCTAGTTTATACTAGGCTAATGATTGCATAGTTTTGCTTGCTGTAGTATGTTTGTATGAAACCCTCTGCTGTTCATTATGCTCCCTAAGACTTTAATTGAGCTACAGAATGGTCAATTGCTTGCTTACTTATACGCAACGTGCTGTCTAAATTTGTAACTTGTCTGTGTTTTGGATTGGGCCCCAACATCATGCTCCTCTGGTGAGCAAAGAGAGATTTCTGTATACCGGCTGCACATACTATATTTTATATAATTTTTAAAATATCACCTGCTTATGCTTCATGACGTGTAACATTATTGTTAGTCATGTTTTGCCATGTAGTACAAAATAGTGTCTTGCTCGCTTCACTGTTGTAACTATGTTTCTGCCCTAGTCATGTGTACTTACAAAAACATTTCAGGATGAAGTGACATCAACATGAAGATCTGCGAGCAGTGCGGCATGGCCGTTACCGAATGATTATGGATTGGAATTGGAATGTGCTGATGTTCTCGAGCATCAACTAGAGGTGGCAAGACAACGTGTACATGATTCTCAACGTACAATCAACAAGTTGAGACTGGACATGCAGGTATTAGATGCAGGACTCAAAAAAATGAAACAAGACACTGAGTTAACCACGAAGGAATTGGAGATTTTGCAGACTGAAATTTGTGCTATCTGAATCTAGCCAATCCTATTTTCTGAAGAGATTATAGTTCAAATGGAGTTAAGTTGATGCACGTCCATGATGTATGAGCTGTATTTGCCCAGCGTATGTAATTTTCTATTTGTGTATGCTTTATTATCACTTGTGCCGAACCATAATGCCCAGTGGGTATAATCGGCTGTAATTTCTTTATTGTATAGTGTAGGATTGTTCTATGTTATATGCCTTGGTCTCTTTGTTGTATAGTGTATGCTCTTTAGAGGTGATAGTATAGAGTAGGATAATTCTTTAAATATGCTATATCGTTCAAACGGGGGCCAACTCGCCCAAACGTTATAGTGACCATGGCCCTCCACGGGCCGTATATCCATGTGCTATCTATGGGATGGACCATCCATGTGTTGTTGTCGTGGCTATGCCTTGCCCTAGCTCTACCTCTCTCTGCTGCACCTCTCTCTCTGGACTCGATTGGCAGAAGAAAAAGAAGGAAAAGCACAGCCAGGTTTCCAGCGCTCGAACGCTGCCGCCGCTTGAACAACCTGATATTCCACGAGCACGAACTCGTCCCAGCCACCGTTACAAGGATCCCCTACAGGGCTTAAATACTTGGGCTACCGTATGAGCACGTATTCCACGTCCCCGGCCCGCCCGCATGTCCGATCTGCCCGCTCTGGCTGCGTCCTCGTCACGCACATACGCGAACGACGCGCCCCGAGCCCGCACGATCCCCACGCGCGCCCCCTGCGGATCAACCTGAACGACTGCCTACATCTACGGCATGGCTACCGCGCGCACACACGCGCGCCCATGCACACACACACACACCCTGGCTACGGGCCCGACGCACCCAACGCGGCCAGCGCGCGCCCGCACACGCGCTCGAACACGCGCTCGCTGTGCCCGCTCGTCGCCGCGGCTTACAGCGGCCAACACTCTCCCTCTAAGCCGTGGCCTAGAGGAGACCGACGTCCTCGACGCTGCCGTCCACCCGCAGCGCGCGCTTCGCCGCGCCGTCGACGTCGTCGTCGTTGTAGCCGCCACCGCCCTGACGTCGCTGCCATGCCTGCCACCGTGCCACCGTGCCCTTCGCGCGCACACCCCACGTCCCCGCGCTCCCGCCGCGCACGTACGCGATCTGCGCAACCAGGTCCAGCGCCTCGACGCGGTCCATTCCCGCGCTCCCAACGCGCCCGCTACGTCTAGCGCGTGCCCATACACGCGCCCGACGCGGTGAGCCCGTCGCCGCGGCTTGTTCTGCCACGCTCCACACGCCTCGAGCTCGCTCCATGATCGCGCTCCGACGCGATCAACGCGGCCGATCCGGCGTGTCCCGGAGCTTGGCCTTCCCTCCGTCCAGCCACGCCGCGCCACTGCAGCCTCTGCGCCACCGCGCAGGTCCGCCGCAGCCGCTGCACTCCCTGCACGCACGGCATCACCGTGCTCCGCCGCCGCACGGGACGAGCGCCATCGCCGGCGAGCTCCTCCGAACCCGATGCTCCGATACCAAATGTTGTTGTCGTGGCTATGCCTTGCCCTAGCTCTACCTCTCTCTGCTGCACCTCTCTCTCTGGACTCGATTGGCAGAAGAAAAAGAAGGAAAAGCACAGCCAGGTTTCCAGCGCTCGAACGCTGCCGCCGCTTGAACAGCTTGATATTCCACGAGCACGAACTCGTCCCAGCCACCGTTACAAGGATCCCCTACAGGGCTTAAATACTTGGGCTACCGTATGAGCACGTATTCCACGTCCCCGGCCCGCCCGCATGTCCGATCTGCCCGCTCTAGCTGCGTCCTCGTCACGCACATACGCGAACGACGCGCCCCGAGCCCGCACGATCCCCACGCGCGCCCCCTGCGGATCAACCTGAACGACTGCCTACATCTACGGCATGGCTACCGCGCGCACACATGCGCGCCCATGCACACACACACACACCCTGGCTACGGGCCCGACGCACCCAACGCGGCCAGCGCGCGCCCGCACACGCGCTCGAACACGCGCTCGCTGTGCCCGCTCGTCGCTGCGGCTTACAGCGGCCAACACCATGGCCTTCTATGGGCCATCGGATCCATGGGCCTTCAATGGGCCGTCGGATCCATGGGCCTTCAATGGGCCGTCGGATCCATGGGCCTTCAATGAGCCGTTGGATCCATGGGCCATCTACGTCCCATAGGATCCATGTGCCTTGTACGAGCCGACTCATCTATGGGCCTTGTACGTGCCTTTAATGGGCCATAAACGGGCTAGAGTGGAAATCGTATGTTTTATGGGCTGACCATAACGGGCCATTAATAGGCCGTATTTGATGATGCTATGGAAATGGCCCAACAGATTAACGGGCCACAAACGGGTCAACTGTATCCATGGGCTGAATTTGGCCCACAAGCAGAAAAGGCCAGTAACGGGCCGTAAGTAACTGAATGCTGGAAACGAGCCCAAGAATAAATGGGCCCTCAGAAGGCCGAATGGTAACACTAGCTGGCAATGACCCAATGGAATAATGGGCCGCTAATGGGTACAAAGCAATACACTGTTCATTACGGGCCGGTTTCACCATGGGCTGTTAATGGGCCAAGAGTTACAAAGGGACTCGTATGGGCCGAAAGACGTCATGGGCCATACATGGGCCGGAAGTTACAATGGGCTGGAATCATATTGGACGGCCCAGATGACGCTACTAGGTCTAATACCGTTAGGCCGTAACGGGTCGTGAGTTAGCAGACTGTAAATGGGCTATATGCGAACATGCCGTTAATAGGCTTTCCGTGGGCCGGCCCGCCACCTTTTGACCAGGTCAAACGGGCCGACCTTTTCATAGGAATGGGCCTCTGTTGGGCCGTGCCACGTGTCGACGTATCATAGGCGCCTTGTGTCCAATGAGTGGATGACATCTGTCCCAACGGTGAGCCGACACGTGTTTCCTTCGGCCAATGATGATTTTACACGTGGAAAATCCCCATTGGTCGGGGCTGTTAACGGGTTATCAGATCCAAAACCGGACCCAATAGCTTAACGGCGTTCCATTACGGTGGATGCCATGTGTCAGTCACCCTTGACGAAAGCACTTCTGTGACGCGCGATTTATCGTCATGGAAGTGGACACTTCCGTGATGATAATTTTGGTAATGTCATGGAACACTTCTACGACAGCACATGTATGACTATCTTGATTCTGTCACAAAATCGTCATGGATGTACATGCATGACAAAAAACGCGACTTACTGTGACAAACACGTATCATCACGGAAGTGTATTTTATTTGTAGTGCACATTTTAAGAGGCTAAGGGCCAACAGCCATATGGTCCATATCTACATACTTCACATATAATAGCTAGCACATTTTAAGAGGCTGAGGGCCAACAACCAGAACTATCCACTGGAAGCAGCTTGATCACGGCGACTCGGCATCTCGTCAATGAAAAGGAAGAGCCCTCATGTGCCTTGGTAGAGCATGAGTAGAATAGTGTCCCCAATTTTCCAATATGGATGCATTGCCACGAGAAGCGAGAACTTTTTAATTTGAATGGTTCCATTTCTGCGGGAAATGCAGTACCTTGCAATCACTTTGGCGTTATTAGCAGGCACAAGTGTAATTCGACCACGCCGGGAAATCGATCCAGGAACTACTGCAGGGGGGAATTTCTGTTGACATGTAGAATAAAAACCAATTGTGACATATCATTGAAGATATATATAGTTTATGAGCATCAAGATTAAAATAAGACTTTTTGTCAGTGTTTTGTGCACACAATTGGTCTTGTTCAGTGTGTGCACCATAGGTCTAATTAATCCCATCCAAAATCCAGCGTTCATATGTTGTGCTATCTCTGTCGGATGACCAACAAAGTTTATGACATGCTTCAAGTCCTTCAAGTGAAATTTGGTATGCTTAGTAACACACAGATCGTTCACTATGCATCCAACATATCCTGCTTAAAAGGTGGAAAGGTATTATTTATTCAGAACATGGCAGAAGAATATATAGTGCGCATAAATTGGTAAATAGAATTTGTTACTGCCCTGGAACGGAGCCAGAATATGATATCACACTTAAATAGTGATCAATTAGTCAAAACAAATACCCCGATTTTGCTAAGTAATATGACAGCATGGAGAAAGTTGAAAGGACACTAACCTTGATCAAACTTTGATTGGCTGATGATGTTGGGGAAGTAAACATCCATGTTAATTAGACCAGGCTGTGGTGCACACACTAGAATTTTATCGCCAGCTTTCAGTTCATAACACTTAGACATTTTTCTCCAAAGGTCCGCATTAAAATAGGAGTGACCATCTTTATCAAGTTTTATGTTAACCATCATTGTAACTCCATGTTGCATTGTCAATATGACATCCTGGGAGTCATCAACAAAGTAAAGCCCAAGATTTCCTTCTACTCCTGTTCTTGCAAAGCAAGGGGTGTACTTCTTGAAATGAAAATTAAGATCGTAAATTAGATATATTGAAATAACAGAGCAAGATGCAAATATGGGAGTAACTGATAGAACAGATCAATATATAGATGAAAGCAAAGTACAAAAATATAGAATTAAAAATAGATAATGTAACAAAGATTTGATGCAAATATATAGATAATGTAGCAACAGACGGTGTATGTTCACAAATTTAGGTCATGCCGACCGTGGTTGGTTGAGATTGAACATACCGAGGGCTCCCCATCGGAATGGTGAGATAGAACTTCGTTTCCAACTGGCCACGACAACAGTTTCCCTATTTGTGCTCGCACTGTGGACACATGAATGAACACCCACGAATCAGCTAGAACAAACATGATTCCACGACGATTTCTGCTGGTTGATTTATAGCGATGGATGGACTGCGATAAGATATGAGTGAATATTTCACTAAGTTGACTAGCTTCTCCATGATAAAAATCCCTAGCTCAATCCTGCAGAAAATCCCAGTTGACCAGAGTCTAGAATGTCGGTGCAGATAGGCGGCGGAAAGCGGTAGGGGCGAAATCTTGTGCCGTTTGGAGCATGACCTACGCCCGCCACCAATAGCCGTCGAGCTTAGGGCGTAGAGTTGCGGAGGAGTCTGCGGCGAGTGAGTGGGGACAAGTGGGCGAGGGTTTTCATTTTTACTTTGCATGTGTGAGTAAACACACACGGTTCGTAGAGGCGGCGGAGATGAATCGTGTGCGATAGTACATCACCGAGATTGAATGGGAATCCAAATTTCCTTTGTCCTTCATCCATGAGTTTTTTTCTATGATGAACATAAACCTGCTAATCACCGTGTTCAAATTTGACACTTTTTTGGGTTCATTTACAATATTTATGGGATTATGTGCATTTTGTAGGCATTAATGCACATAATTCAAATTCAAACAATTGGTGCTTGAAAAGGTGCACAAGAACGGTCTGGAAAAACCATACTCGTGGTATTTAGTAATTTCTCAAGCCTTTTACAAGAAATTGGCAGAGATTTCAATGGAATGCGTGGCAATAGTCAACCACAAATGCGTCATTTACTAGGTTATCAACTATAGAGCAATGAAATACGTGCTTGAAAAACATGACACCTGGCATGGTGCCATGGTATGGCCTCACCGTGCCCTGGTTAAAAGCTGAGAAGGTTTGATTTATGTCATCATGCATGCCCTTCATAAATCGAACCATCATCGAGGAAGTTCAATGCTTTTCAGAGGGAAACCACCAAGAATGAAGGGGAATCCAAATTTCCGTCCTAGTTTGTCATTCAGTTGTTTTCCAATGATCAACATACTGCCTCAAATGTAACGTGTTCAAATTTGACATTTTTTGAACTCATTTACCATATTTAGGGGATTATGTGCATTTTCTAGGCATTAATCATGCACATAATTCAAATTCGAACAATCGATGCATGAAAAGGTGCACAAGAACGGTCTGGAAAACCATGCTCATGCTACTTAGTACATTCTCATGCCTTTTACAAGGAATGGGTAGATATTTCAAGGAAATATGTGGCAATAGTCAAGCATAAACGCGTTGTTTACTGGGTTAACAACTATACAAAAATGAAATACATGCTTGGAAAACATGACGCTTAGTGTGGTGCCATGGTATGGCCTCACCATGCCCTGGTAAAAATGTCGTGATGCACGCCTTTCATAAATCGAACCATCACCGAGGAAGTTCCATGGTTTCGAGGGGGAAATCACCAAGATTGAAGCGGGGGTCCAAATTTCCTTTGCCCTTTGTCCATGAGTTTTTTCTATGATGAACATACAACCTGCAAATCACAGTGTTCAAATTTGGAACTTTTTCAGGTTCATTTGCCATATTTAGGGGATTATGTACATTTCCTAGGAATTAATGCACATAATTCAAGTTCAAACAATCAGTGCATGAAAGGGTGCACAAGAACGGCCTAGAAAACCATGCTCGTGGCATTTAGTAAATTATCATGCCTTTTTCAAGGAATGGACTGATATTTCGATGAAATGTGTGGCAATAGTCAACCACAAATGTTTGTTTGTTGGGTTTTCAACTATAGAAAAAATGAAATAAATGCTTGAAAAACATGACGCCTGGCATGGTGTGCCATGGTATGACCTCACCATGCCCTGGTAAAAATTTGAGAAGGTTTGGCTTATGTCGTCATGCACGCCCTTCATAAATCGAACCATCACCGAGGAAGTTCCATGCTTTCGAGAGGGAAATCCCCAAGATTGAAGGGGAATCCAAATTTCCGTCCTAGTTTTCCATTCAGTTTTTTCCAACGATCAACATAATGCCTCAAATGCAACGTGTTCAAATTTGACATTTTTTTGGCCTCATTTACCATATTTATGGGATTATGTGCATTTTCTAGGCAGTAATGGATATAATTCAAATTCGAACAACTAGTGCATGAAAAGGTTCACAACAACGGTCTGGAAAACCATGCTCGTGTTATTTAGTACATTCTCATGCCTTTTACAAGGAATGGGCAAATATTTCAAGGAAATGTGTGGCAATAGTCAACCAGAAACGCGTCTTTACTGGGTTAACAACTAAACAAAAAATGAAACACATGGTTGGAAAACATGACCCCTAGCGTGGTCCCATGGTATGGCCTCACCATGCCCTAGTAAAAATTGGAGAATGTTTTCCTTATGTCATGATGCACGCCTTTCATAAATCGAACCACCACCGGGGAAGTTTCATGGTTTTGACGAGGAAATCACCAAGATTGAAGGGGGGGTCCAAATTTCCTTTGTCCTTTGTCCACGAGTTTTTTTCTATGATGAACATACAACCTGCAAATCACCGTGTTCAAAATTGGCACTTTTCAGGGTTCATTTGCCATATTTAGGGGATCATGTGCATTTCCTAGGCATTAATGCACACAATTCAAGTTCAAACAATCGGTGCATGAAAGGGTTCACAAGAACGGCCTGGAAAACCATGCTTGTGCCATTTAGTAAATTCTCATGCCTTTTACAAGGAAGGGACAGATATTTCGATGAAATGCGTAGCAATAGTCAACCACAGATGATTGTTTATTGGGTTTCCAGCTATAGAAAAAATGAAATAAATGCTTGAAAAACATGACGCCTAGCATGGTGTGCCATGGTATGACCTCACCATGCCCTGGTAAAAATTTGAGAAGGCTTGGCTAATGTCGTCATGCACGCCCTTCATAAATCGAACCATCACCGAGGAAGTTCCATGCTTTCGAGAGGGAAATCACAAAGATTGAAGGGGAATCCAAATTTTCTTCGTTCTTTTCCCTGGAGTTTTTTTCTACGATGAACATACACCCTGCAAATCACCATGTTCAAATTTCGCATTTTTTTCGGGCTCATTTACCATATTTAGGGGATTATGTGAATTTTCTAGGCATTTATGTGCACGGGTGTGATGTGAGGGACGTGGATTGCCGTTCGATCGCGGCGCATCCTATGGTGCACATGCACGATCTGCGTGGCTGGGGTTCCGACCAATCATAACGCAACACACAATAGGCTCAACGCACATTGTTTCCGGAAGCGACGGAGATGAATCGTGTGCGATAATGAACGAGAAAAATTGTAAGGGAAGCCAAATTTCTGTTGTTGTTTGTTGTTGAGCTCTTGAATACCACCGCACTGTATGGATGCCCGGACCCTCCATTCCAGAGCTCTCTCCAGGCATCGTCCATGGCACCGCGGCGCACAGTAACTGGTAAGGAAGCGATGGCATCCCGCCGCGCCGCGTTCCTCGCCGCCCGCGACTGTACACATGGTAAGTAAGCGATGGCATCTTGCCGCGCCGAGTTCATCGCCGCCGCCGGTCGGACAGTTACATGGGCAGACTTTGAGGCTGCCATGGCCAGATGGGTGGTGGATCTAGAGGCGGCCAAAGCGGCGCAGAAGGAGCGGAAAAGGCAGAAAGCGGTCAAGAAAAGAGAGTTCTGCTGCCGCAAGAAAAAAGAGGCTGCACGCCATGGTGAGGAGAGCTTGGCAGAGATTGAAGAACGGTGGGATGCCGCCTACAAGGTCGGGAAGAAGAACGCCAGTGTCTGGCCAGCATGCCCCGATGGCAGCATGTGAGAAGTAGTTTAAGTTTGTAGTATTAGAGCAAATTACCAGTAGTAGTTTAAGTTTGTAGTGTTAACGTACAATGTCGGTAAGAGCATCCTTTGAGGGTTTTGAGCGTTGATTAGCATGTGTGCCCGTGTGCATTTTTTGCGTTAATCATTAGAAGATCACAAAATAGAGAGTTTCTATGTCATACCCGTCTGCGTTTTTTGCGTTAATGATCCATAAGTCAGTTGCATGTGCGATGTTTCGTAATAAACCAGGCGTACCATTGACCCAAAAAACAACTACACATGTACTTTTTTTGGAGACGGGATCTGCCAACTTTATCTTTTCTCGCACACGAGTATTTTACGCGCTTCATTTGCATTGTGTGTTTTCCCCGCCCAAGTTTCAATTTTCGCAGCGAAATTTTCATTAGGCGCGTGATTTCAGAATTTATTCCTCCAACCACATCCCCACCCTCAGTACCCCCCCTTGCACCTCCCCCTACTGACATCTCAAACCGCCGCCACCGTTGCAACCACAGCTTCAACCACATCTACGTTCTGCTCGGATCCAGTCGGGTAACCCACCGTTCTCTATCACGGCATGATGTCGCTTGAAGCTACGTCGGTATTTCCCCAAAGAGGAAGGGATGATGCAGCACAATGGCGGTAGGTATTTCCCTCAGATATGAAACCAAGGTTATCGAACCAGTAGGAGAACCAAGCAACACAACGTAAACAACCCTTGCACACAGATAACAAATCCTCGCAACCCAACGTGTTAAAGGGGTTGTCAATCCCTTCCGGGGTACGACGCCTCAAGATAGGCAAACAGACATGAGATAAATTTGTAGTAAATTGATAGATCGAACGCCAAATAAAATAAATCAGAATAAATTGTAGCAAGGTATTTTTGTATTTTTTGTTTAATAGATCAGAAATAAATGCAAGGAAAAAGTAGATCACAAAGGCAAATATATGAGAAAAAGACCCAGGGGTCGTAGGTTTCACTAGTGGCTTCTCTCGAGATAAATAGCAAATGGTGGGTGAACAAATTATATAGGCATAACGTCCAAGATTAGCAGACCGACTCCTACCTGCATCTACTACTATTACTCCACAGATCGACCGCTATCCAGCATGCATCTAGTGTATTAATTTCATCGAGAAACGGAGTAATGCAATAAGAACGATGACATGATGTAGACAAGATCTATCTATGTAGAGATAGACCCCATCGTTTTATCCTTAGTAGCAACGATACATACGTGTCGGTTCCCTTTCTATCACTGGGATCAAGCACCATAAGATCGAACCCACTAGAAAGCACCTCTTCCCATTGCAAGATAAATAGATCAAGTTGGCCAAACAAAACCCAAATATTGGAGAAGAAATATGAGGCTATAAGAGATCATGCATAAAAGAGATCAAAGAAACTCAAATACTTTCACGGATATAAAAAGATAGATCTGATTATAAACTCAAAGTTCATCGATCCCAACAAACACACCGCAAAAGAGTTACACCATATGGATCTCCATGAGACCATTGTATTGAGAATTCAGCGAGAGAGAGAAAGCCATCTAGCTACTAACTACGAACCCAAAGGTCTACAAAGAACTACTCATGCATCATCGGAGAGGCACCAATGGAGGTGGTGAACCCCATCTGAGATGGTGTCTAGATTGGATCTGGTGGTTCTGGACTCTGCGGCGGCTAGATGAATATTTCGTCAATGCTTCTAGGGTTCTAGAAATATTGGGGTATTTATAGAGAAAAGAGGCGGTCCGGGGGGCACCCAAGGTGGACACAACCGACCAGGGAGCGCCTGGGCCTCCTGGCGCGCCCTGGTGGGTTGCGCCTCCCTCGGGGCACCCCCCAGGCGTAGCTAGGGACCATTGTGTTCCTTATGGCCCATAAAAATTCTCCATAAAGTTTCGTGGCATTTGGACTCCTCTGATATTGATTTCCTGTGATGTAAAAAACATGCAGAACACAACAACTGGTACTTGGCACTATGTCAATAGGTTAGTACCAACAAATGATATAAATGACTATAAAATGATTATAAAAACATCCAAGATTGATAATATAATAGCATGGAACAAGCAAAAATTATAGATACGTTGGAAATGTATCATAGCCCCGTCCTGCTGCTTAAATGGCGCCTGCGAAACATCCTCGTGTCTCCAAATCCCCACCGCCAGGAGCTGATGGCGGTCAATGGCGCGATGGGCGCTGTGCATGTTGACCCGAAGGAATACCTCGCTTCCGCCGCCGCCTCTGACATGGTGCAGGCTCTGGCCCAGATGAAGTGCCCCAGCGACTACCCCTAGGACTTAATAGGTAAGATCTGACCAGCTAAATCTTACCAATACCACTTGCAACGGTTATGATTTGTATGGTTGATGCATTAAGCATGTTCGTGCCTTGTTTATTTCAGTACTACACACTGTGTGATGTTCAAATATTACCGTGTGCATCTCTATTTTACCAATACCAGCCACAAACTTACAATACATGACTCAAGATATCACTAGAGATGCTGCCCATTTGTTATTTTTAGTGGATGTTAACCCTGTTGTACTTAACATGCCTGTCCATGTACTTATGCAGGATCTTAACGGCCAATGATGTTGTTTTCTATCGAGGTTAGCCGCATCCCATGTCTTACAGTATTTCACATCATTTGTGCAATTACACTTTAACTTCTACTGTTTAGTGGTTGCCTATAGGTACACATGTCAGTGGCACTGATCCATGCTTCGACCCGGAGGAACACCTCGCCTCCGCCATCGCTGACTTTGGGCGGGCTCTGGCCAAGATGAAGTGCCCCAGCAACTACCTCTCAGGACTTACCAAGTATGTACTCACCACTTCAATCTTGCCAATACCAGTTGCAATTAATGGCTATGTTCTGTATGGTCGATGTATTGAGCATGTTCTAGTAAACATTGCCTAACACGTTTTTGCTACTTTCCCTACCTTTTTATAGACATCTGGGCCATTATCTTCTCTGCCAGCACCTGCCTTGTGATGTTTAACTATGCCAATTGCATTTTTATCAGTACCGGTTTCAATGTCTATTAAGCCCGTTGCAATTAACAATTGAATTCATTTTTAAATACTTGTATTTCAATGGCTACAAACATACAAAACATGACTTAGGATGTTTTTAAGCCTGTTGCAATTAACAGTTGTATCCATTTTTAATCTGTCCATTTGCTACCATGCTACTCCCCGCAACGAAGATATACTAGAGATGCTGCCCATTTGCTATTTTGGTGGATGCTAACCCTGTTGTACTTAACATGCCTGTCCATGTACTTACGCAGGGTCATAATGGCCGATGCTGTTGTTTGCCGTTGAGGTTAGCTGCATTCCATATCTTACAGTATTTCACATCATTTGTGCAATTGCAGTTTAACTTCTAGCATTTACTGGTTGCCTATAGGTACACATGTCAATGGCACTGATCCACGCTTCGACCCGGAGGAACAGCTCGCCTCCGCCATTGCTGACTTCGGGCGGGCTCTGGCCAAGATGAAATGCCCCGCAACCACCTCTCAGGGTTAACCCCAATATGAAGATATCACTACAGATGCTGCCGTTTTATTACCATTTGCTATTTTTGGTGGATGTTAACCCTGTTTTAGTTAACATTGGCTTTCCATGTACTTACACATGGCTACAATGGGCGATGCTGTTGTTTGCCGTCGAGGTTAGTTGCATCCCATGTCTTGTACACCATCTATTCCTAAATATAAGTATTTTTAGATATTCCAATATAGACACATAAGGAGCAAAACGAGTGAATCTAGATTCTAATCTAAACTATATCTATAATTCTATATACATTCGTATGTGGTTCATATTGAAATCTCGAAAAAAAATACTTGTACTTAGGAACATAGGTAGTTGTATTTTACATTATTTGTACAATCTCAGTTTAGCTTCTAACATTTACTGGTTGCTTGTAGGTACATATATGAGCAGTACTGATCCACGCTTCGATCCCTTTTGCGTATGGGGCAATGAGATATTCATGAACAAGTGTCAAGTGAGGAAACTAAGAAAGATTGTTAAGTGAAAGAAATGGGTGATTAGAATTAAGCTCTTTATGTACACTTTGTCCAAGACAACAGTGAACTTTAGTGTAACGCCCACAATGCGGCTATATCTCCCACATGTCGAGGCATGACTTAGAGGCATAACCGCATTGTGGTTTTGTCGCAAGAAGTGTCATCTTCACATAATCCCATGTAATGAACAAGAAAGGGATAAATAGAGTTGGCTTACAATCGCCACGTCACACAATGATCAAATAAATTCATACATCATTCAGAGCACACACATAGTCCGACTATGGACAAATCCAAATGAAAATAAGATAACTCCAAATGCTAGATCCCTGATCATCCCAACTGGGCTCCACTACTAAAGCTAGATGTGATCAAGAAGTGATCCTGAACTACTTACGTTCATACATAACCCAACCGTGTTCACTTCCTGGACTCCACCGAAAAGAGACCATCATGGTTACACACGCGGTTGATGCATTTTAAATAAGTCAAGTGTTAAGTTCTCTACAACCGGATATTAACAAATTCCCATCTGCCACATAACCGTGGGCATGACTCTCGAAAGTTTATACACTGTAGGGGTGTCCCAACTTAGCCCATCACAAGCTCTCATGATCAACGAATGATATTCCTTCTCCCAGAAAGAACCGACCAGTCTCAGAATCCCGGTTACAAGACATTTCTACAATGGTAAAATAAGACCAGCAGGACCGCCCGATGTGTCGACAAATCCCAATAAGAGTCGCGGGTATCTCGTTCTTAGGGCACACAAGATGAGACATCCTACGAGTAAAACCAACCCACAAGTTTCCTGAGGTGGCCCCGCAGTATACTTGGTTCGGACCAGCACTCAGAGGAGCACTGGCCAAGGGGGGTTAAAATAAAGATGACCCTCGGGTTTGCAACCCCAAGGAAAAGTTATAGGTTGTTAGGAAAATGTAAAACCAAGGTTGAGCCTTACTGAAGGAGTTTTATTCAAAGCAAACTGTCAAGGGGGTCCCATAACCCCAACGGCATAAGGAACACAAAATCAAGGAACATAACATCGGTATGACGGAAACTAAGGCGGCAAGAGTGGAACAAAACACCGAGCGAAAGGCCAAGCCTTCCACCCTTTTCCAAGTATATAGATGCATTAATTAAATAAGAGATATTATGATATCCCAACATATCCATGTTCTAACATGGAACGACCTGCTCTGCACCTGCAACTAGCAACGCTATAAGAGGGGCTGAGCAAAAGCGGTAACTTAGCCAAACAGCAGTTTGCTAGGTAGGTGGGTTAGAGGCTTGACATTGCAATATGGGAGGCATGATAAACAAGTGGTAGGTAGCGCGACATAGCGATAGAACAAACAACTAGAAAGAAAAGATAGAAGTGATATCGAGGGTAATGGTCATCTTCCGTGAAATCCCGCTAGGAAGAAGACCGAATCCATGAAGTTGACAAACGAACGTAGTCGAACGGATCCTCACAATCGCAACGTAGCCGGAACTATCAAGGAGAAGCGCAATCGTAAAGAAGCAAACAACATGGTAAACAACCATCACATAAGCATGGCATGATGCAAAATTAAGTATGATGCATGTCCGATTTAAAGAGGCATGGCATGGCAAAGTGCACAAACAATACTACAAATTAAGTGGAGCTCAATATGCAACGAGTTGCATATTGACGAAATACCACATGAATTATTTAGTTCCCTCTCACTTATGTACCCAACAATATTAAATGTTATTAAACATGGCAAGGGGTGAAGCATATGAAAACTACCTATCCAGGCAAGTTTAAATGAGGCCGGAACAACAAACAACAATTCCGGAAAATCCCAATGTGCATATTTTGAATTTGCTACTGTTCTTCCCTAAACCATATTTTAATATTGTTAAACAGTAAAACAAAGTGCACGAAGTTAATCTATGCATTATTCCACCCCATTTACATATAAATTTTATTAAATTCGGAGCTACGGTTAATTAGTTATGAAATAAATCATTTTAACATGCATTTATGCAAAATTAAACAAACAAAAAGTTTAAACATTTTAAACATGGATGAGAGTAGGAAAATATGAAACTAGATGAAATTCTAAGCACTTTACATGTTTAAATCATTTTAATCCGATGCATGGTTGTTGAGTTTTTATATGCATGAAGAGCAAGGGGTTTTCTGCAATTCTATAAAACCCTGGATAATGCTAAAATCGCAGTAGCAAGAAAAAACACAACGGGATGAATCTGAGTGCACTGCTGGGCCAACAAAGATGGGCTAGGCTATGCTCACATTGGGCCAACAGGCCGGCGGGGAAGCAGAGGAGAGCTGGAGCTGGGCCGCGGCTTGGAGAGGCAGGGCGCGGTCAACACGACCACGACCACGACGAGCAGAGCTCGTCCTGGTTGCAGAGGAGGTAGGAGTTGGGTCAAGGCAGGCCAAGGCGTGGCACTCCGGCGAGGAAGATGGCCGATGTGGGCTCTCAGGCATGGGGAGGCAACGAGGGAACCGACAGGGAGGCGCAGGCAAGGTGAGGTCCGGAGCTTGGACGGCGTCGAGGCGGTTGGTGCAGTCAACGCAAGCGAGGCTTGGCGCTTGCGAAGCATGCGAGCAGAGGCGGGTCGAGGGACTTGGCGGGGCGACGGCTCCCTGGTGGTGATGTGCAGCTTCAGTACTTGGCGCGGCAAAGGAGGAGCTGCTCGCTCTGGCGTTTGTCATTCGCCTGCGTGCGCCGTGGAATCGACCCACACCGGAGGGGATCGAACGGGGAGGCGTCTTGGCGAGGAGGTCTTGCTCCGGGAGGTTGCAGATGTCCATGGTGCGGGTCCTGGCGACGTGGATGAGGCGAGGAGGAGCGCATCCGGGCGTGGGTGTCAGGATCTAACTAGAACTAACTTTGAATTCTCGCATAACAGATGAAATCACTCGAATTTTGGGGCAATTTTGGGGAGCAATTTCATTATCACCAACGAGAGTAGCTAGGGTTTCTGGCCAGCCGGAACACGGCAGCTTAAGGGCCAAGCCCAGTTACAATCAAGATGCCCTCTCCACAAGCCGGAGGCGAGCTTAAAAGGAGTCTTGCGAGGTAAAAGAGAAGACAACGACAGGTACAGTAAAACGACAAACGCGCGGTAACTTTTAAAAGTAAGTGACACGGCTACAGCCGTCCATTCCCAGATTAACGGCTGTGAAGACGATCTGAGCTGCGAAGTGGTACAAGCCCCTATCCTCCCTTAGATGGTAGATCAACGGTTGTCGTTCATCCAGGCAAACTGAATCGGTACTGTGGCATTTCCAGAGTTGTCGACAGGAGCATGCCTGACAATTCCCCCCGACGAAGAACAGACTTGCCCTCAAGGATGGAAAGCAGGAAAACCCTTTTGAATGAAGGCTGCATCCTCCCAAGTAGCGTTCTCCATTGGCAGGTTGAGCCACTTGATACGCCATTGGACCACAGGAATGTTGATATCACCTTGTACTTGAGGAATCAGTTTTCTTTCAAGTATGGCTTCAGGTTGTATCATGATGTTCCCTTGCTCATCTAACAATGGTAATTTTGGGTTTTGTACTGCTCCTGGACCGAGGTGCTTCTTGAGCTGGGTGACACGGAATGTGGGATGGAGTTGGCAGCCCTCAGGTAGCAATAACCTGTAAGCCACAGTTCCAATTTTCTCCATTACTCTGAAGGGACCATAATACTCGGAGTGGAGTTTCAGGTGCCTGTGGATACTTAGACTTGTGTGTCTGTATGGTTGTAGCTTAACATATACCATGTCGCCCACTGCTAGTTGTCTTTCTGATCTCTTCTTGTCAGCAAAGGATTTCATTCTTTCTTGGGCCTTTAACAAGTTCTCTTTGATCTGTTGTGCTATTGCGTCTCTTTCCACTTGGGCTTGGTGATCATCTCCTTCTACTGGTGGGGGTACAAGTTCAACAATCATGGGAGGAGGTCTAGCATACAAAGCCTGAAATGGTGTCATTTGCAAGGAAGTGTGGAAAGAGGTGTTGTACCACCATTCAGCCATGGAAAGCCAAGTGTGCCACTTCCTGGGATGAGCAAAAGCCATGCACCTTAAGTAGTTTTCCAAACATTGATTTACTCTTTCTGTCTGACCATCAAATTGAGGGTGCTATGATGTACTCATGTGCAGTTTAATCCCCATCTTGTTAAACAGGCTCTGCCAAAGATTTCTTGTGAAAATCCTATGTCAGTCAGTCACTATGACAGTGGGCAACCCATGTAACTTGAAGATGTTGTCAGTAAAAGCTTGAGCCACTGTTCTGACTGTTATGGGGTGTTTCATAGCTACAAAGTGGCCATACTTAGTAAATCTGTCCACAACAACTAGAATCAAGTTTTTGTGCTCAAATTTGGGTAATCCTTCCACAAAATCCATGTTGATATGGGTCCAAGCAAAATCAGGGACTGGAAGTGGTTGTAGCAGACCAGGAGGGGAAACATGTTGTGCTTTGTTCAGTTGACATACATGGCACTGTTGTACAAATGTTTGTACATCTTTTCTCTCCAGACCATGTGAATAGAATCTTCAGTCTGTGATGAGTGGCTCTCTCTAGAGTGGCCACCTAGTTCAGATTTTTGGAAGGAAGTGAGCAGAGAGTTCCTTAATTCATTGTTGTTGCCAATAACAATTTTGCCCTTGAATCTGAGTACTCCACTGGTAAGTGTGTAAGGGGGCTGACCAGAAGGATCAATTGCTAGTTTACTAATTAACTCAGAACACTTAGCATCATCTTTGTAGTTGTTGACCACTTCAGTAATCAAAGTGGAATTGCAGCACTGGACCCTAGAGCAAGGAGGGCATGTTTAACTCTAGAAAGAGAATCTGCTACTCTGTTTTCCTTCCCTTTCTTATATTCCACTGTAAATTTGTACCCCATTAACTTGATGAGAAGTTTGTGTTGTACTCCTTTAGTTACTTTTTGCTCTTGGATGTACTTCAAACTCTATTGATCAGTTCTGATTATGAGCTCGTTCCCGGGGGCAGAGAGGGATATCCGGCCGGAGTGCTCGAACGGTGCTGGCGGGGTCCCTGTGATCCATAGGAGAGAGACCATGAGAGGAGGAGAAGTAACAAGATGGGGAAAAGGAAGGAGAGGGAAGGGAGCGGGATGGCGGAGCACTGGCCTGGTCGACGGCGGTCGGCAAGGGAGGCGTCGTGCTCGAGGACGAGCTCGGTCGTGGAGCGGAACCATGGAAGGAGGGGGCTTGCGGGGGTTGCAGGGAGCACCTCCTGGACGTTGGATCTCTATCCAAGGGTCCAGATGGATGGATCTGGAGGTTGGGTGGTAGCTGGATGAGGAGGAAGGTTGGAAGCTGTGGTTGGCTCGATGTGGACTTCGAGGAGGATTTGGACAGAGGGTGGCGGCAGATGAAATGGATGAATGGGATAGGAGGCCTAGAAACTAGGGTTAGGCTCATATATATAGCGAGTGCAATTTAGGTAGGGGATATTTGGTCCCTCCGATTGTAATCGGGCGATCGAGAATAAGTAGGTTAGGAAGTCCAGTTAAGAAAACGAAGATGTTTTATAGATGTTTGGGGATGATCCGGACCCAACGGTGACAATAGTCCGGTTCGGGTTCAGGGAAGTTTCGAACACCGGTGAGGGGTCAATGCACTATGCAAAGAGGGGTTAGGCGAACAAGGTCAAGTGTGTGGTTGGACTGAGAATGGTCAAACGGTTTGACGACATGCCACGAAGACAAGGAGAAGCGGCAACTACGAAGGACTACGAGTTTTATGAAAACATGCGGATGCAATGCGTATGATGTCATGATGAATGCAACAAACAAAAATAAAACGCAAGGCGACAACAAAATAGCTGGAAGACTTCTGGAGCGTTGGTCTTGGGGCGTCACATTTAGGATGCTAAGTAATGTGTTGCCTTTTCCCCCTGCCCACAACAAGTCACTCTATTAGACCTCAGTATATCTGATATTTTTCTCTTTTTAGTGGTTTCTGAAGCTATTTACTGATGATTACCTTGCAAACTACATGACCGGAGTGGAAGCAACTAAGGTTAAAGTATATAATTCATGCTACCATGATAATGCTCTAGAATTCTTCTAGAAGGCGGTGAAGGATGGGCGGGCGATCATCACAAGGGGTTGAACAAAAGTGGTTTGTGCCTATGGCATGCAAGAAGGCACATTATGTGCATTCCGCTTCTTCAACACCGCCGGCAGTCAAAATGATTTACACTTGTCTCTTCACCTTTACCGCCTTTAAATATTGTGGTTCATCATAGTTAATTGCTACCTAATCCTATAATTACTGAACATATTATACTGGCAATTTTATTTATGGAATTGTTGGTGAACCATTGTGCTGAGAATTTCAATTGCACGTTTCATATTTCAAAATTTCCAATTCAAATAATAAATTACAGGCAAAAATACAAATATATAGGAGCTAATAAAATAATGTGCACACGGTTAGAAAGAAAACAACGTGTGCGATGTAAAAAGAGAACAGACAGTCATGGAACTTTGCAAACGGTTCTGGCAGTAAAAGCGCTTGTGATGGATAGCCCAATGCCACACAGTTTTCTACATCAAATCGTGTGTGATGTAGTTCATAAAAGCAAACAGTTAACCAAGGCAGAGCGTGTGTGATAGTTACACCTTTCACACATGAGTGTATATATAAAACGGTGTGGGATGTACATACGAACAGAAACGTTTTCCCTGGATTGACTGTGTGGGATGTACATAAGAACGGAAACGTATTCGTTGGAATCACCATGTGTGATATAGATACCTACGGAAATGTTTTTCTGGGATTCATCATGTGGAATGCACATACCTACGGAAATTATTGGGTTTAGATGCCTCACCCGATCGCACACGAGCTCATTTGGTGTCACAGGATGTGTCGGTGTCAAAACCGGCGAATCTCGGGTAGGGGGTCCCGAACTGTGCGTCTAAGGCTAATGGTAACAAGAGGCGGGGGACACGATGTTTACCTAGGTTCGGGCCCTCTTGATGGAGGTAATACCCTACTTCCTGCTTGATTGATCTTGATGATATGAGTATTACAAGAGTTGATCCACCACGAGATCGTAGAGGCTAAACCCTAGAAGCTAGCCTATGATTGTGATTGTTCTTGTACTATGGACTGAACCCTCTGGTTTATATAGACACCGGAGGGGGCTAGGGTTACACAGAGTCGGTTACAGAGAAGGAGATCTACATATCCGAATCGCCAAGCTTTCCTTCCATGCAAAGGAGAGTCCCATCCGGACACGGGACGAAGTCTTCAATCTTGTATCTTCATAGCCCAACAGTTCGGCCAAAGTTTATAGTCCGGCTGTCCGAGGACCCCTTAATCCCGGACTCCCTCAGTAGCACCTGAACCAGGCTTCAATGACGATGAGTCCGACGCACAAATTGTCTTCGGCATTGCAAGGCAGGTTCCTTCTCCGAATACTCTATAGAAGATTTTGAACACAAGAGTCGTGTCCGGCTCTGCAAAACAAATTCCACATACCACCGTAGAGAGCACAATATTTCACAGATCTAATCTGCTGACAACTTTTCATAGCGTGACAGCACGCCACAGCCCGGTTATTATTCAAACCGTTTTTCACAACCTGCCACCGCACATATCGCGAGGCAGTTTTATCGGCATGTCTTGTCGAAGCAGAGATCGTGTTCCCCTTATCACGGGATTCTCATCAATACAGGTGTGGGTAACCCAACCACACTTGTTTAATATGACTCCTCGATTTTAGGCAAGTCCCAAATGGTCACAAGGGGGACGCTTGATATTCGTCCTCTTTATAAGGGGGCCAAGGACTGTCCTTTTCTTCCCACGCTTGATCCTTCCCCTCCCGCACCCTGAGTTCCAACACCCAAGGCTCAACCTAAGCGCTTCAGACCTTCAACCATGTCCGGATCCAACCTTCAAGGCCGGTGGATGGCCTCCTCTGTCACAGAGGAGGACATCAAGAAGCTTAGGGAGGCCAGGTATCTCACCGCCGAAATCCCGCACAGGCTGCCTGCTCAAGGGCAGGTCATCCCCACTCCAAACCCAACGAGAGTGTCGTATTTATTTCCCACTTCCTCTGAGGGCTAGGTTTTAGTCTTGATCCCTTCGTGAGAGGGCTCATGTTCTATTACGGGCTAGATTTCCACGATCTAGCTCCGGATTCCATCCTTCACATCTCGTCGTTTATCGTCGTGTGTGAAGCCTTCCTCCGCATCACCCCCCACTTCGGCCTATGGCTCAAGATCTTCAATGTGAGGCCGAGGGTGATTGACGGGCGTCACGCGGAGCGTGGAGGCGCTATAATAAGCAAAGGCGCTGACGCCCCATGGCCAAAGGGTTCCTTCACAGAAACTTCTGACTTATGGCAACGGAAGTGGTTTTACATCACAGCTCCCCGAGGTACAAAGCGGGCAGCCGCTCCAGCGTTCCGCTCGGGCCCTCCGCCGCAACTGGCATCATGGGTCAACAAGGGGCTGGACTGGGGCCAATTAACGACGTGCTGACACTGCAAAGCCACATCCGAGACCTCCTTAAGAAGGATGTCAGTCTTGTCAAGATAATGCAAGTGATGATGGTTCGTCGGGTCCTGCCATGCCAATGTCGACCTCTCAGTATGTGGGAGTTCAACCCGGAAGGACCGCGAACCATTCAACAATTTTTCGGCGTGACGTTCAAAGAGATGTATGGGTCGTTCTTCGGATCATGAATAGTTTCTGGACACCACCGAGGACGTGGGTCTCAACTGCAACCGTCCGGATACCCAAGTAAGTAATTTCTCTACCAAACACGCCGTCCTTTATGTTTGTTATAACATCATTCTGAAAAATTGCTCTCTGCCAGGATTGGATAAGGAAGGTGGAGAGGATTAGGTGTTCGGCCCCCCTTCTCGAAGGCTCGCCGGATCCTTTATTGATCAGGATGCTTGAGCGCGCACCGTATCAGGTGCCATCAGGAGAAGATGTGGGGAAGAATAGAGAAGCCACCGGTGGGCCTCATACTTTACACATCCAAATCGGGGGAGTAAGAGCCTCCGTGAAGGAGGATAATCGGGGAGGTGAATCTAAAATCCCCTCTCCTCATGGTAAGAAAAGGGCCGCCTCTGAAGACTTGGAAACGGAGGTTTCCAAACGAGGTAAGAAACCCTCGCCAGGGGCCCTGCCCCAGAGGGCGTCCTTACCGCACAACGCCCGCAAGGGGGCCAGCCCTCAACTGAGCTGTAAGTGAAAAAAGGTACTTTGGTAAATATATCCTGTTTTGTCTCTGAGAATAATAAGCGAGACATATATCTTGTAGTCCGGCTCGTAGCCCTTCTCCACGGAGTTCGTCTTCGGGGGATCTTCTTCTGGAGATGATGGAGAGTGAAACGCCTCCTCACGCCTCCCTGCCACATGGGGTGAACGATCCCGAGGTGTCGTCAAGGAGGATTTCTTCTGATCCGGCGAGGCTAGAAGTTGACACTTCGGCTGCCCGAAGTCCAGAATATTCGGCTCCCAAGGACAGCGATATAAAGAGTCCGGGATTGTCCGGCATACAGCCAGACACACTGATGGGTCTTCTGGAGCGAGCGACCATCTCAGAGACGCATCGTGCCTTAATGGGTACGGTGGTTGAGAGGATTTCATCCACCAAAAGCGGTTTGAATGAAGCTTTTACGAGTCTGCTGAGAGGCTTTGAGGTACGCAAAATAATATACGTATTTTTGATGGTACCGCACATGCTAGGTGTGCTCTGTATAGATAGTAGCACCTGAGACTCTGGTTGCCGTCCAGAGGTGGCAAACAAAGGATCTTAATCCTAGGTAATAATCGCGCTACTTTTATGTGCAGGCGGCTGACTGGACTGCTGATTTCTCCGAACTGAAGCGGCAGCTTGACGTGGCAGATGCCGACATCGCGCTTGTTAACAAGCGGCTTGACGAGACCCAGGGCATGTATGTTCAACTTGTCAGCAAATGTTAAGAGGAGCATGATGCTAGTATCTATAATATGTTGTAACTGCAGATGGAGCTGCTACCATAGAGACCCTTCGGGTGGAGCTCGCCTGAGCCAAGGAACAAGCCCGAATAAGTGATGCGGCTGCTCTAAAGGCGGTCGAAGAGTTAAAAGCCGAACAGGCTGCTCATCGCAAGAGCGAAGAAAGGATAGCCAAGATGGCTGTTGAGCTGAAAGATGCCGCCGACCGCTATGAGCTCCTTGAAAAGGATAGCCAAGCGAAAGCGGCTGACCTGAAGAAGGCCCAGGAGGCGGCCAAGGAATCCCGCTCTAAAATGAGAGGGATAAGGGAGGAGCTTCGTGAAGCCGGAGATATCACGGCTGGGAGGCCCTATTTGTTGTGGATGAAGTTTGGAGATCCGAAGTATGCCCCTCTGGATCAGTTGTGGAGTGCTGCAGACGTGTATTTGGTCTTGGTAAAGAGTGCTGCTGATGCGACTGAGTTTTACAAAGATCGGAAAGACCATGAGATAGAAAGGTTGTTCTGGTCGCAGTTCAGTGCCCCGACGCGTCTGCTGCCGTTGAATGAGAGAATGGCCGCATGGGCCGAGCTCCATAGGTTGTCCGGGCTTGCTATGAGGTCTGTAATGGATCATTTTTGGCCGAGGGGACCAAGGTCGGACAATTATTTTGGTTTGGTGCAACAATTCCTTGGTACTGTGTCGCATATCGACACTGTGAAGAGGTCGGCATGCATGGAGGGTGCGCGGATGTCTCTTGCTCGTGTTAAGACATACTGGGCAGGGATGGAGGCCACTGCTATTGCAACCCAGGGTCCGGCGGGAGACCAGGACCCGTCCGAGCAATATTTTGAAGAAGTCCTAGAAGGTGCCTGTTTAATAGAGGCTCAGTGCTTGAAGAGTACCATGTTTGAGTGACATGTACCTGAATTGTAAAAAACAATGCTATTTTGATTATAGAGGTTGTGTTTATACTTTTGCGTGAAAGTATTATAGTGCCTCCTGTGCGGCCGTTTATGTATGTATGTATATAACCTGAAAGTTTGCAGTCGTCGGCTTCAGCCCCCACGCATATCATGCGGGGGTGTTCGGAAAAGCGCGTAATCACACTTGATCCAACATCTTGGTCCATTGAGGAGGTGATAGCACGGAGAACTAGGCAATCAGACTATATAGCTTTAACACTTTCACTTAGCCATAGGAGTTTGACGTTGGGGCTACTATATAGCCCCTGGTACTTCCGCGTTCATCCGAATGTGGTGCGCGTGCGTACATGACCGGGAAACCAGTCCTTCGTTAATGCGGAGGAATTGCGAAGATTCTGCTGAGTCATCGAGTGGTTGACCAGTCTCGCGCTATATCATGACAGTCAGTTTTCTGTTTTCTCTACTGAGGTGCTCACCCAGATGAACCAGGGCACAATTGCAGTAGTTCTCTCGGTGCCCCCTTAGCCGATAGAGCGGAACGTAAGGTAGAAAAACACGGGAGCCAGGCAAACCCAACATTTGACCAAATACATGATTCGGAGCTGATGCATATAAAGCCAAACTCGCGACGCCGAACACTCCCTAAGGTATTCGGACTTTACGACATATACTAGGCTGAGTAACACCCTCGATAATGAGCCCTGTGTTTCCAGGTACATGCATTAGTCTGGCGTGACGAAGTGGTAAAAAAGCCAGTATCCCTCCCAGTTGTTTAAGTGTCCAGAGGGTATGAAGCAACAAGAGACATTAAAAAAGGTTTATGCAGGGTCTTAATCTGAAAATAAACCTTTGAGCGGGGCCCTGCTGCACGTCTGCGCCTTTATCTCCGTTGTGCCGTATCCTGGAGGGGTGTAGCACGATGATCATCTGTAAAAAAGGAAAAACCCAGGTGAAAGACTTCGTGTGAAGATTTGGTTAATCTGAACAAACCATGAAAATATGTTATTGTATTAATAGGGTCGAGCCAAACTATGGGCTTCTTTTTTTTGCGAGCAGCCCCTAGCACCATTTATGGGGGTATATCTATCAACCCAAGTTCAGGTTTATCTGGGCTGTTACATCTGGTGGAGCACCGGACTCGTCTAACCGTGTCCGTGGTCTTGACGACCGACCGTTTATTCTGGTTGGAGAGGCTGCTCAGTGTTCGGCTGCTAGAGCCGCCACATATTCTTCCGCGCGTAAGGAATGCTCTGTATTTCCACTAACTGTGATGACGCCACATGGACCGGGCATCTTAAGGTTAAGATAGGCGTAGTTCGGTACTGCATTAAAACGAGCGAAGGTTGTTCTCCCGAGTAGTGCGTGATAGTCGCTTCGGAATGGAGCGATGTCGAAGATTAGTTATTCGCTTCTGAAGTTGTCGGGAGAACCGAATACAACCTCTAGTACTAGAGAGCCCGTGCAGCGGGTCTTGACGCCTGATATCACTCCTTTAAAGGTAGTATTGCTTTGGCTGATTCTTGACGGGTCTATCCCCATTTTGCAGACAGTGTCCTGATATATCAGGTTAAGACTACTACCGCCGTCCATAAGGACTCGAGTGAGATGGTATCCATCAATTATTGGGTCGAGCACCTAGGCAGCCGATCCTCCATACCGGATACTAGTCGGATGATCCTTGTGATCAAAAGTGATCGAGCAGGCCGACTAGGGATTGAATTTGGGGGCGACGGGCTCTACAGCGTATACGTCTCGGAGTGCGCACTTGCGCCTTCTCTTTGGAATGTGAGTTGCGTAAATCATATTCACTGTTTTGACTTCTGGTGGGAATTTTTTCTGTCCCCCAGTGTTCGGTTGGCGAGGCCCATCCTCGTCTTCACTTGGCGTCTCCCTTCCCTTGTGTGCGGCATTTAGCTTGCCGGCCTGCTTGAAAATCCAGTACTCTCTGTGGGTGTGATTTGCAGGTTTTTCGGGCGTGCCATGAATCTGACATAACTTGTCTAGAATCTTATTTAGGCTGGATGGTCCATCTCTACTGCCTTTAAATGGCTTCTTCCGTTGACCGGGTCGAGAGCCCCTAAACCCGGCGTTGACCATCGTGTTATCTGGGCTGTCTTCATTGTTTCGACGCTTGTTTTTATTGCGTCGCGGCTTCCCGTTGCCATCCCTGACTTCGGATGTGCCTGGGTC
Source organism: Triticum dicoccoides (assembly GCF_002162155.2). Lineage (NCBI taxonomy): Eukaryota > Viridiplantae > Streptophyta > Magnoliopsida > Poales > Poaceae > Triticum > Triticum dicoccoides. The sequence continues at coordinate 144,587,501 of NC_041383.1, read as the reverse complement.
GCTGGTGCCGCTACGGGCCAGCCAACTGTCCTCGCCCGTGCAAAAGCGGGTCATAAGGCTTGTTAAGGCTGCGATTGTCCTTGGCTTTTCCTGGCCGAGGTGTCTGGCAAGCCATTCGTCCCGGATACTATGCTTGAAGGCCGCTAAGGCTTCGGCATCTGGGCAGTCAACGATTTGATTCTTCTTAGTAAGAAATCTCTTCCAAAGTTTTCGGGCTGACTCTCCGGGCTATTGAATTATGTGACTTAAGTCGTTTGCATCTGGAGGTCGGACATAGGTCCCTTGAAAATTGGCCCTAAAGGCATCCTCAAGTTCTTCCCAACTTCCAGTTGAGTTTTCGAAGAGGCTTTTCAACCAGTGCCGAGCTGGTCCTTTCAACTTGAGGGGTAGGTATTTAATGGCGTGGAGATCATCTCGGCGGGCCATGTGGATGTGAAGGATAAAGTCCTCAATCCAGACCCCAGGGTCTGTCGTTCCGTCGTATGCCTCAATATTCATGGGTTTAAATCCTTCCGTAAATTCATGGTCCAGCACCTCATCGGTGAAGCACAGGGGGTGTGCGGCACCCCTGTATTTGGACGTGTCATGGCATGCTGTCGACGGTTGTTGTGTTCGGTGCTGATTCCTAGCTGGTATTCGATCAATGTGATCATTTTGGTAGCTCAGATCCTATGCCGAAGCGCGCTCGCTTCCTAGATCCATAGATGGACCTGGCCATATCGGATTTTTTGTCCATGAGCTCATGTAAATCGTGTGCTGACTTGTGTGCAACATCATTAGCCGTCCTGCCGCGGCCACAAGGTGATTGGTCCGGCTAATCGTCTGTTTTTGGCTGAATGGGCTCTATGGCCTCGTCGTTGAATTCTGGCAGCAGCTTGCGCTTTGGATAGCTCTTTGTGTGGCGATCACCATCGTATTTCTCTCCAGTGTCAAGCACCTTTTCCCATCTGCGGTTGAGCGTATCCTGCGCGGCCTTAAGCCTTTGCTTCTGCTTCTTTAAGCTCCTCGCGGTGGCAATAACCTTATGTGGAGGTTCTCTTGTTCCAAGTGTTTTTCTGGGATGATGAGTGCATCATCATCCGGACTGTTCTCCTCTCTGGAGACAGGTTGATGAATTTTACCCTCGGGATCGGCGTCATCTAAAGTCGGCTACGGACTATGTTCACCATCCCCTGGCTCATCCTGCTCTATCACTGGGTCCACAGGGTTGTTGTTTCCTTTGGAGTCGACCGGGGTATTGTTCTTTCTTGCGCTGTTGTCGTTGTTTTTACTGTGGCGGGATTTAGAGCGGCGCCTACGGCGTCACTTTGGTGGCTTGTCGAGGGGATTATCCTTCATTGCATCATCGCCATCGCCTTCTTTTGGCGTGTCCACCATATATATATATATCATATGATGAGGTGGCAGTCCAGCGCCATGTGGGCGGTGGTTCCTGTTCTTCTCCTGCATCGTCGTACATACCGTCAATGTCTTCAGAGTCGAAATTGAGCATGTCGGTTAAGTCGTGACAGTGGCTATGAATTGGGTGGTGGGTGGGAGCGAATTTCTTCGTCGTCTGCTTCCCACTCGAGCTGGATATAGTTCGGCCAAGAGTCTCCTAACAAGGAGAGAGACTTTAATGAATTTAGCACGTCACCAAGGGGCGAGTCTTGAAAGATATCCGTGGAGGTGAACTCCATGATCGGTGCCCAATCAGATTCGATAGGCACGGATGTACGCGGTTCGAAGCCTGTAGTTGGAGAGGAGTCCGAGGGTCCGATTACACCAGTCTCGTAGGAGATGGGGTTAGTGTTCGGCTCCAACGCCGATGCGTGTGCGGCCTCTGTGGCACGGTCCATCCACCCGTCCTTGGGTGGCGCGATCTACTCCGAATTGATTCCCAGGGCCGCCGCAGGCGCGATCTCCCGAACACTATCCGATGGCAGTTCTAAGTCATGCTCATCGTGACTGTTCGGCGTACCTGGCATGGGCTCGTATCCGTCAAAGATCAAGTCTCCGTGGATATCGGCAACATAGTTCAAGCTTCCAAACCTGACCTGATGGCCAGGGGCGTACCTATCAATCTGCTCCAGATGGCCAAGCTAGTTGGCCCACATTACGAAGCCACCGAATACGAAGATCTGTCCGCGGAGGAAAACCTCCCCCTGGACCGCGTCGTTGAAGATAATTGAAGGAGCCATCAAGCCTTATTGTGACCACACAGTGGAACTCTCAATGAAAGCACCAATGTCGGTGTCAAAACCGGCGGATCTCGGGTAGGGGGTCCCGAACTGTGCGTCTAAGGCTAATGGTAACAGGAGGCGGGGGACACGATGTTTACCCAGATTCGGGCCCTCTCGATGGAGGTAATACCCTACTTCCTACTTGATTGATCTTGATGATATGAGTATTGCAAGCGTTGATCTACCACGAGATCGTAGAGGCTAAACCCTAGAAGCTAGCCTATGATTATGATTGTTCTTGTCCTACGGACTAAACCCTCTGGTTTATATAGACACCAGAGGGGGCTTTACACAGAGTCGATTACAGAGAAGGAGATCTACATATCTGAATCGCCAAGCTTGCCTTCCACGCAAAGGAGAGTCCCATCCGGACATGGGACGAAGTCTTCAATCTTGTATCTTCATAGCCCAACAGTCCGGCCAAAGTATATAGTCCGGCTGTCCGAGGACCCCTTAATCCCGGACTCCCTCAGGAGGGCCTATCCCCGATGATTTCTGGGTCATGTGGGAAGGACTCCCCTATCACCCACACTCACTTGGCGACGGTTCCGAATGCCATCGTGGAAAGGGGTTAAAAACCGTTTGTATATCAACGACGTGTACCGGTGGTAGCTAATAGAGTTGCCAGAGCATCCAAGAGCTCGGATAAGACCTGAGCTGGTGGGCGCACAAGGCTGCTCGCCCCGGCCGTCGCAGCAGCCGTTGAACTAGAGGTCACTGGCGGTTCTATATCCGACGTATCTTGTAGTAGGGGTCCTAAGCTAGGCGTCTTGGAGCGATGGTAACACGGACACATGATTTTACCCAGGTTCGGGCTCTCTCAAAGAGATAATACCCTACGTCCTGCTTTTGATTGTATTCATATTGGGGGATATTACAAAGTACATGCATCTACCATGAGATTGTTCTAATGAATATTAGATTGTCTATTGACTAGCCTGGCCTCAGGTCATATAACAGACCAAAGGCCTAGGGTTTAGGAGAGTCACTACTGCAGGATGCTGCTAACGCGATACTACGATGAGAGACCCTTTCACGAAATTGTGTGTGATGCATTAATCACAAATGGGGATGTAAAAAACCGTCAAAAAAGGAGCAAAATGTTTGCAATGGAGGATGCATCAAACATGGTTCAAATTTTAGTTGAGTGTGCGATCCCAGGGCATACGGTTCAGTCCAATGAACCGTTTGCGATGAGGCGGAACAAAAGAAACAGGCAACCTGATGAAGGCGTGTGCGATGTACAACATACAGTTCACTCGGATGAATTGTTTGTGATTAGGCAACACAAAAGAAACGGTCAGTGAGGGAGTCCTAGATAAGGGGGTATCCGGACAGCCGGACTATATACTTTAGCCGGACTGTTGGACTATGAAGATGCAAGATAGAAGACTTTGTCCCATGTCCGGATGGGACTCTCCTTGGCGTGGAAGGAAAGCCTGGCGATTCGGATCTAGATCTCCTTCTCTGTAAACCGACTATGTGTAACCCTAGCCCCCTCCGGTGTCTATATAAACCGGAGGGTTTAGTCCGTAGGACTCATCATCAACAATCATACCATAGGCTAGCTTCTAGGGTTTAGCCTCTCTGATCTCGTGGTAGATCAACTCTTGTAATACTCATATCATCAAGATCAATCAAGCAGGAAGTAAGGTATTACCTCCATCGAGAGGGCCCAAACCTGGGTAAAAATCATGTCCCCAGTCTCCTGTTACCATTAGCCCTAGACGCATAGTTCGGGACCCCCTACCCGAGATCCGCCGGTTTTGACACCGACATTGGTGCTTTCATTGAGAGTTCCTCTGTGTCGTCACTACAAGGTTAGATGGGTTCTCCAACCTTCAACCACGCTGTCCTAGGCGAGACTTTTCTCCCCGAACAGATCTTCGTGTTCGGTGGCATCGCACTACGGGCCAATTCGCTTGCCCATCTTGCGCAGATCGATAGCTACGCCCCTGGCCATCAGGTCAGGTTTGGAAACTTAAACTACACTGCCGACATCCGCGGAGACTCGATCTTCGACGGATTCGGGCCCGTGTCAGGGACGCCGAACAATCACGATGAGCATGACCTAAATCTGCAGTCAGACAGTATTCGGAACATCGCACCTGCCACCGCTCTAGACTCTGTTCCAGAGCAGGTCGTGCCTTCCGGGGATGGGTGGATGGACCCCGCCCCGAAGGCTGCATCCTCATCGGCGTTGGAGCGGAACACAGACTCCTCTCTCCAGGAAATCTGTACCTCTGGACCCCATGGACTCGTCTCCGGTAGTGTCTTCCGGACCGCGCGCGTTCGTGCCCACCGAATCTAATTGGGCTCCAGTCATGGAGTTCGCCGCCATGGATATCTTTCAGCACTCACCCTTTGGAGACATGCTGAATTCATTAAGGTATCTCTCTTTGTCAGGAGACTCCTAGCCGAGCTATGTTCGGCCCGTGTGGGATACAGAAGACGAAGAAAATCGCAACCCACCCGCCACCCACTTTATAGCCACTGTCGACGATCTAACAGACATGCTTGACATCTCCCCCAATAACATCGATGGTATGGACATTGATGCAGGGGAAGATTCGGAACCACCGCCCACACGACGTCTACATGGTGCAAAGAGGACAATACTAACAAAAAGGACACATTAGAGGATAAACCCCCCAGGCAAAAGCAAAAACGATAGCGTAAGCGCCGCCTTAGGTCCAGTCACAGCAAAAATAGCGATAACAACCCAAAACAGGATGACACTCCGGTTGATTTCGAAGGCAACAACGACCATAGGGACCCAACGATGGAGCAGGATAAACTAGGTCAGGCCGAACACAGCCCGGAGCAGACGCCCGTTCACAATTTAGAGGGCCGAACTCATCATGCTACCTCCAAAGAAGATAACAGCCCGGTCGATGATGCGTTCATCATCTCGGAAGAACATTCAAACCAAGACAAACTCCGTAGAAAATTCCTAGCCACAGCGCGGAGCCTGAAGAAGCAGAAGCAAAGACTTAAGGCCGCGCAGGATACGCTCAACAGACGATGGAATAAGGTACTGGACGCCAAAGGAAAACACGGCGATAATCGCCACACAAAGAGCTACCCAAAGCGCAAACTGCTACCCAAATTCGACAATGATGCCGTAGCACCCGTTCGGCCCAAAAACAATATGGCTACTCAGCCGGACCAACCACCTCATGGCCGCGATAGAGCAGCCATTGATACCGCACGCGATTTATGAGACCTTCTGGACAAAAAGGCAAGTGCGGCCAGGTCCATCTATGGGTCCAGAGGACAAGCTCCGACGCAGGATTATGGTCACCACAATGATCATGCCGATCGAATACCTGTCCGGAATCACCACCGGGAGCAACAACGGCCGGCAGCAGGCCGCGACACGGCGAGATACAGAGGGGCTGCACACCCCTCTGTGCTTCACGGATGAGGTGCTGGATCATGAATTTCCACAAGGATTCAAACCCGTGAATATAGAGTCATACGACGGAACGACGGACCCCGGGGTCTGGATTGAAGATTTTATCCTTCACATACACATGGCTCATGGGGACGACCTCCACGCCATCGAATACCTCCCCTCAAGTTAAAAGGACCAGCTCGTCATTGGCTGAAAAGCCTCCCCGAAAACTCAATTGGAAGTTGGGAGGAACTTGAGGATGCTTTCAGGGCCAACTTTCAAGGGACCTATGTCCGACCTCCAGATGCGGACGATTTAAGTCACATAATACAGCAGCCTGGAGAGTCAGCCCGCAAACTTTGGAACCGATTCCTCACTAAGAAGAAACAAATTGTCGACTGTTCGGACGCCGAAGACTTAGCGGCCTTCAAACACAGTATCCGAGACGAGTGGCATGCCAGACACCTCGGCCAGGAAAAGCCGAGAACGATGGCAGCCTTAACAAACCTCATGACCCGATTTTGTGCGGGCGAGGACAGCTGGTTGGCCCGTAAAGGCACCAATGACCCCAGCACATCCGAAATCCGAGATGGCAACGGGAAGCCATGACACACCAAGAACAAACGTCGGAATAACGACAGTCTGGACAACACAGCGGTCAATGGCGGATTCAGGGGCTCTCGACCCGGTCAAGGAAAAAAGCCATTTAACGGCAGTAAAGAAGAACCATCTGACCTGAACAATGTCCTGGACAGATTGTGCCAAATCCATGGCACTTCCGACAAACCTGCAAATCATACCCACAGAGAATGTTGGGTCTTCAAGCAGGCCGGCAAGTTAAACGCCGAACACAAGGGAAGGGAAACACCAAGCGAAGACGAGGATGAGCCTCGCCAGCTGAACACCAGGGGACAGAAACAATTCCCAATGGAATTCAAAACGGTAAACATGGTGCACGCACCTCACGCAGAGTTTGTAGCCCCCCAATTTAATCCCTGGGCAACTTGCCTGGTCACTTTTGATCACTTGGACTATCCGGCCAGTATGCGGCACGGAGGATCGGCTGCCTTGGTGCTTGACCCAATAATTGATGGATACCATCTCACTCGTGTCCTAATGGACAACGACAGTAGTCTTAATTTGATATATCAAGACACCATCCGCAGGATGGGGATAGACCCATCTAGAATAAATCAAAATAACGCCACCTTCAATGGAGTAATTCCAGGCGTCGTGGCTCATTGTTGGGGATCCCTCATGTTAGAAGTAACATTCGGTTCTCCCGACAACTTCAGACGAGAGAACTTACTCTTCAACATCGCTCCCTTCAGCAGTGATTATCATGCATTGCTCGGAAGACCGGCCTTCGCTTGCTTTAACGCAATACCAAACTACGCCTACCTTAAACTCAAAATGCCCGGTCCACGCGGCGTCCTCACGATTAGCGGAAACACAGAACGGCATGCGGCAGTTCCAGCTGCCGGACTCTAGGCAAGCTCTCCCACCGGAACCCATGAACGGTCGTTAAGACCACGGTCAAGGTTAGACGAGTCCAATACACCATTTTTCACACTAGCTCGGATAAACCTGAGCCAGGGGTTGTACATGTGTCCCCATAAATAATACGAGGGGCTGCAAACATGTAACACAAGCCCACAATTCGGCTCGCCTCATTAACAGGCCGGATCTCGAACATTCCTCGAGCATAACTAACTTTTCACACATTTTCTTTTTTGTTCTTACAGACACTACCAGTGTGACACCCTTCCAGGATACGACACACAGGCGCAGTCGTGCAGCAGGGCCCCGCCCACAGGTTTCTCTTTAGATTAAGCCCCTGCGTAAACCTTCTTTACTGTCTCTTGTTGCTCAACGTCCCATGGGTATTTCATACACCTGTACGGGACACTGGCGTTTTAGGCCTTTTTGCCACGACAGATCAATGCGCGTACCTGGAATCACAGGGTCAAGGGCATTGTTTAGCCCAGTATATTTTATAAAGTCCGAATACCTTCGGGAGTGTTCGGCGTCACGAGTTTGGCCTTATATGCATCAGCTCCGAATCATGTCTTGGGTCAAATGTTGGGTTAGCCCGGCTCCTGGGTTTGCTGCCTTACATTCCGTTCTATCGGCTAAGGCGGCCAAAGGAGAACTACTGTGATCGTGCCCTGGTTATTTCGGATGAGCACCTCAGTAGAGAAAGCCGAAAACTGACTGTCATGATATAGTGAGAGACTGGTCAACCACTCGAGGACTCAACAGAATCTATAGGATTCCTTCGCATTGATGAAGGACCGGTCTATCGGTCAAGTACGTGCACCGTATCCGGATGCACGCGGAAGTACCAGGGGCTATATAGTAGCCACACCTTTCAACTCCTATGGCTAAGCGAAAGTGTTACAGCTATATAGTCCGGTTGCCTGGTTTGATGTGCGATCACCTCCTTAATGGACCAAGACGTTGGATCAAGTGTGTTTCTGCCTATCTTCTCAAGCACCCCCGCATTACACATGGCGGCTAAAGCCAACGACTGCTAACTTTCACACTATATGAATACATAAACAGCCATACATGAGACATTATAATACTCTCAGGCAAAAGTATAAAACACAGCCTCCATAATCAAACACATAATTGTTCATAAGTAGTAAGTTCGTCATTCAAACATGACATTCTTCAAACACTGAGACTCTATTCTACGGGCACCTTCTATGACTTGATCAAAGTAGTGCTCAGCTGGGTCTTGGCTTGCGGCCGGACCCCGGGTTGCAATGCGGGTGGCCTCCATATCCACCCAGTACGTTTTCACGCAGACAAGAGCCATCTGCGCACCCTCTATGCACGTCGATCTCTTCATGGCATCAATCTGCGCTTTGGCACCAAATAATCGTTGCACCAGACCAAAGTAACTGTCCGGCTTCGGCTCCTTCGGCCACAAATGGTCTATTACAGACCTCATGGCAAGGCCGGGCAGCCTATGGAGCTCGGTATGGTAGCCATCTTCTCACTCAAGGGCAAGGAGCGCGCTGGAGCATTAAATTGCGACCAGAACAGTTTCTCCATTTTGTTATCCTCATGATCCTCGAATAACTTGGTCGCATCAGCCGCACTCTTCGCCAAGTCCGCATACTCATCTGCGGGGCTCCATAGCTTATCCAACGGAGCATACTTTGGATCTAAAAACTTCATCCGCAACACATAAGGACTTTTGGCCGCGATTTCTCCGGCTTGTCAAAGTTCCTCCCGTGCGTCTCTAATCTGAGAATGCATCTCTTTAGCCGAATCCATCGCCTTCTTTAGGTCGGCCGCCTTTGTTTGATTCTCCTTTTCGAGAAGCTCATACCGGCCGGCAGCGTCCCTCAGCTCCACAGCCATCTCGGCTATCTTCTCCTCGCTTCGGAGACGAGCGGCCTATTCGGCTCTTAATTCTTCGGCTGCCTTCAGAGCAGCCGCACTGCTAATCCGGGCTTGTTCCTTGGATAGAGCAAGCTCCGCTCTCAGGGCCTTAACGGCAGCAGCTCCGCCCGCAACTACATAACACCACATTAGTATTTCAAACCTTATTGCAAAGATAGATGTGGATATAGGAAAGCTTACTCTGCGAATCCTCGAATCTCTTGTTCACAAGCGTGACATCGGCCTCCACAACGCCAATCTGTCGCCTCAATTCGGCGCATTCAGCGGCCTGGTCTATTGCCGAACCCTTGGCAACCTGCACATCAATACAGGTGCGATCATAATCTGGGAGTGTGACCCTCTGTTTTCCGCCATGGGCTGCCATCCGCAGTCTCATGGGCTACTACCTATACAGAGCGCATGTATCGCGTGCGGTTCAACTAAAAATTATGGCTTACCTCAAAGCCTTTGAGCAGGCTCCTAAAAGCTTTTTTTAAACCGCTTGTGGCGAAGGATATTTTCTCCAACACCGTACCCATTAGGGTACGATGACCCTCCAAGAGATCAGGTAACTCCAAGAGGCCCGTTAGTGTGTTCGGCCGGACTCTGTACTCTCCCGGATCCTTTTCGCTGTCCGCCATGGGAGCCGAACGCGCTGGGCTTGGGGCGGCCGAAGTGTTAGATTCCGGCCCCATTGGATCCGGACTCCTCCGTGACGATACCTCAGGGTCGCCCGCCTCACGGGGCGGAGAGGCTGGTGGGGTTCCACTCTCCATCATCTCTGGAAGAAGATCCCCCGAGGACGAACCCTGTTGAGATGAACTGCTAGCCGGACTACAAAAATAGGTCCTGGTTATTACTTTCAGAGGAAGAAGCAATGAGATCCTTGCTTAATTAAACTTACAGCTCGGTGGAGGGCTTGCCCGTTGGCGGGCGCTGTACGGCGAGGACGCCTTTCGTAGCAGGGTCCTTTGGCGAAATTCCTTTCCCTTGTTTAGGCGCCCCCGTCTCCAAATCTTTGGAGGCGGCCCTCTTCTTCCCGCGGGGGGAGGAAACCTCAGAGTCGCCTCCCTGATTCTCCTCCTCTGTGGAGGTGTTGATTCCCCCGGTTCGGATGCGCAGTGTGTGAGGCCTACTCTTGGCCTCCGCGCTCTCCCCTTCAGCTCTCTCTGGTGGCACCTGACTAAGTGTCCGTTCGAGAATCCTGGCCATTGCCGGCCGGGCGAACCTTCGGGAAGAGGGGCCGGACACCTGATCCTCTCCGCCTTTCTAAGCCAATACTGGTTGCGGACAATGTTTAGAACAATGCTATGACAAATATAAGCGAGGTGTTCGGTTATGGGGTTACTTACTTGGGTATCGAGGCGATTGCAGCCCAGGCACGCATCCTCGGTGGTGTCCGGACACTTTATTCGTGGTCCGGAAAACACCTTATACATCCCTTTGGGCGTCATGCCGAAGAAGTGCTGAATGGTCCGCGGACCTTCTGGATTGAATTCCCACATCGGAGAGGCCGGCGTTTACACGGCAGGATCCGCCGGACTAGCATTACTTGGATTATTTTGACGAGACTAATGTCCCTCTCGAGGAGCTCTCGAATGCGGTTATGTAGCATTGGTACATCGTTCGCAGGCCCCAGGTTTAGTCCCACGTTGGCCCATGATGCCAGTTGAGGTGGAGGGACTGAGCGGAAGGCAGGCGCGGCCGCCCACTTTGATCCTCGGGGAGCTGTGACATAGAACCACCTATGTTGCCATAAATCAGATACCTCCAGGAAGGAGCCTTCGGGCCACGGGGCATCAGCGTTCCTGCTTATTATGGCACCTCTGCACTCTGCGTGTCGCTCCTCAATTATCTTTGGCTTCACATCGAAAGTCTTGTGCCATAAGCCGAAGTGGGGGGCAATGTGAAGGAAGGCTTCACACACGACGATGAATGACGAGATGTGGAGGATGGAATCCGGAGCTAGATCGTGGAAATCTAGCCGATAGTAGTGCATGAGCCCCCTCATGGAGGGATCAAGAGTGAGACCTAAACCCCGGAGGAAGTGGGAGACAAATACGGCGCTCTCGTTGGTCTCGGGAGTGGGGATAACCTGTTCGGGAGCAGGAAGCCTGTGCTGGACATCGGCGGTCAAATACCCAGCCTCCCTGAGCTTCAAAATAGCCTCCTCTGTGACAGAGGAGGCCATCCATCGGCCTTGATGGTCAGATCCGGACATGATCGAAGATCCGGCGTGCTTAAGCTCGGGCTTTGGGTGTTGGAACTCAGGGGGCGAGATGTGCGAGCGTGGGGATAGAGGGATAGGCCTCGGCTCCTTTATAAAGGGGGAAGAATATCAAGAGTCCCCGAACATGGTCGTTCCGGACTTGCCTAAAAACATGGGGTCATGCCTACAGGCACGGTTACCCATACCCGTATTGATGAGAATCCCGTAATGAGGGGGAACATGATCTCTGTTCTGACAGGACGTGCCACGGAAACCGCCTCGTGGTGTGTGCAGTAGCAAGTTGTAGGAACGGTTCGGATAAAAACCGGACCGTGGCGTGACGTTGCTCTTCGAAGAATTGTCAGCAGATTGGATTCATGGATTATTATTATTCTCTCTACGGGGATATATGGAATGTTATCTTGCAGAGACGGACACGGTCCTTGTGTTCGGAATTTATCTTGGAATATTCGGAGATGGAACCCGCCTTGCAATGCCGAGGACAATCTACACGCCGGACTCATCGTCATTGAAGCCTGGTTCAGGGGCTACTGAGGGAGTCCTGGATAAGGGGGTATCCGGACAGCTGGACTATATACTTTAGCCGGACTGTTGGACTATGAAGATGCAAGATAGAAGACTTCATCCCGTGTCCGAATGGGACTCTCCTTGGCGTGGAAGGCAAGCTTGGTGATTCAGATGTAGATCTCCTTCTCTGTAAACCGACTATGTGTAACCCTAGCCCCCTCCGGTGTCTATATAAACTGGAGGGTTTAGTCCGTAGGACTCATCATCAACAATCATACCATAGGCTAGCTTCTAGGGTTTAGCCTCTCTGGTCTCGTGGTAGATCAACTCTTGTAATACTCATATCATCAAGATCAATCAAGCGGGAAGTAGGATATTACCTCCATCGAGAGGGCCCGAACCTGGGTAAACATCGTGTCCCAAGTCTCCTGTTACCATTAGCCTTAGACGCATAGTTCGGGACCCCCTACCCGAGATCCGCCGGTTTTGACATCGACAGTCAGCCAGATCAAGGTGTGGGTGATGTATAGCATACAGTTCACTTGGATGAATGTTTGTGATTAGGCAACACAAAAGAAACAGTCAGCCAGATCAAGGTGTGTGCAATGTACGACATGAGGTTCACCCGGATGAACTATTTGCATTGAGACAAGAGAACAGAAATGGTTCAATATAACAAATACCATATATATTGCAAGGTTCAAGTTCAAAGATTACAATGCCCAAATTGAAACTTTGCAAGCTGCGTCATTTTTGAAAAGGGATCAGCCACTGACAAGTCATGTATGGATTTGACATAATAACTTCCAATTGCTTTGCCATATGGTCTTCCAATACGAAGTTTGGCATTTTTGGAGGCACTTCCATTCCACAGTACTAGCCGCCTCTGATAATCATACCATTTGTCGTGGATTTGTCACGGCAGGTGTCCTAGCGAAAGGACTTAGTCGTGGAGCCATCGCTACGAGTTTACTTGAAGGGGTTAAAGCGGACAGAAAGACACGAGGGTTTTATACTAGTTCGGCCCCTTCAATGAAGGTAACATCCTACGTCTAGTTGTGGTGGAATTGATATGATCTCGATGGCTAGGGAGCAAACAAGCTTCGCCTAGGCTCGAGTTGTCATTGTCTCCTCTGAACCACCACCGGGTCGCCCCCTTATATACACGGGTGGCGCCCGTCGGTCCATAGAGTCCTAACCGGTTCATACTCGTACTCCGGTTGCTATCTTTCTATTCCTTACTTACAACACAAGTCATACATGCGGCCGGTTTACGGCTCTATGTTCTAACCGTCTACAGGCCTTGGGCCTTCATCTGTTAACACCACTAATGAAGTTAACCCGGCCCAAGTAAGCCGGTTTATACCTAGTGGTAATATCCCCAACATTAGGCCCCAGATTGATTTGAACTGGTTCATGTCAATCCTTCACACCATCTTGCGTCTTGGATATCTTCTGTTAATTGGCAAATCTCCATGTCATCATTATTTTTAGTTGCTGTAAACCGGCATGACGTCATCAGTTTTGGTTACTGTAAACCGGCATGACGTCATCATGAAATTCATAACGCCCTCTTAATGATAGCTCCTGGATTCGCGCGTTTGACCTAGCTCGGCTGCCTTATAAATAAAACCGAGGGGTCATTTCCTTTCTCTTCCCCTTCGCCCCTTCTTCTTCTTCTTCCTAACGTCGCCGGCTTTGCAGCTCCGCCACCATCGTCGACCTCTGCCTCGTCTCGGGCCGCTGCATCAACCTGAATGTACCAGAGTGTTGCGGCGTCTTTCCGCATCTTCTCCGTTCCCGGCAAGTCCTCTCTCCTTCTTAACCTAGATCTGTTCTTAGGGTTCCATGTTCTTGCTATGTTCATTGCGCGTTCATGGCTGTTCTCTGTCCTTGAATGCATCTGTGAACTCTTGCTGTGCTTAATAGCGATCCCTTTAGTATCCGCTTGCTATTTCTCATCCAAGCTCATAAATCTCCTGCACATATCTGCTCGATGGTTCACTTCTGTTTTCGCCTTAGTCTTCGAAATATTTCCTGTTTTTATGAGCTTGCTATAGATCCGCGGCTGTAACATAATTTTGTGAAACTTGTTTCTGCATAACCAGTTATCCATAGTTTCAATTGCTTCTGATGCTTAGGCCAGGCGGTTTAACTACACCATAGAGAAAAAATTGCTAGACCGGTATATATGTCATTAGTCCCCTGGTTGAACCGCCAGAATCCATCTGATGCTGCGTTGTAGAAGACCGGTTTATGGGTACTGCCTCCGGTTTATCGTAATTAGATCAACACCATTTCATCCGGCATGTTCTTGAACCGGATAACTTATTTCTTGTAGATCTCGTCATGGCCAAACAAGTGTACGAGTGCAACTGGGTTCCCTCCCGTGTCACAGAATCACAGCTGAACGATCTAGTCCTGATTGGCGCTTTGGATAGCAAAGACACGATTCATTGGAGGGTTCCTGGAGATGAATGTCCTCCTACGCCCCAGGAAGGAGAGGTCGTGGTCGTCACAGATCATATGGCCCGGGGCTTCAAACTGCCCGGCTCCAAATTTTATCGGGATGTGTTAGCCAACTTTCAACTCCGTCCCCAGGATATCGGCCCCAACTCCGTCACCAACCTATGTCATTTTCAAGTACTTTCTGAGGCATATCTTCAAGAGGAGCCTTCAGTCGAGTTATTTAGAGATCTCTTTCATCTGAACCGTCGTACTGAATTCACTGACGGCCCTAATACCGAACTGGGCGGTATGGCCATTCAGAAGAGGAAAGAAATCACCTACCCTCATGTCAAACTCCATACGCACCCCAAAGAATGGAACGTAACTTGGTTTTATTGCAAGGATACATCTCCTGCCAATGAAAATCCCTTGCCTGGCTTCCGTCCGGAACGGCTCAGCAACACTCACCCTTTTCCACAAAGGCTAAGCGCCAAGGAGAGAATTAAATATGCTCCTCAACTGTCCAAGCTCCGGGCCTTCACGGCCAATGGTTTAACAGGAATAGACCTTGCATGCTGCTGGATATCATGGAGCATTTTGCCTCTAAGCCGGCGCCCAAATTTGATGTGTGAGTATACTGATAGTGTCGATGACCCACTCCGACACACTAAAATCCAACTTCCTGAGGACGAAGTCACAGAATCTGTGAAAAAGATGCTGAATGAACCGGAGCACCTCTGTGCTCAAACCGGTCTGCTTCCTTACTGCACCACCAACAAACCGCCAATGGTAATATTTTAATTTCTCTATTGTTGAACCGGTTTACTGTTTTATACGTTCAATGTTTAATTGTTGCTGATCCAGGGTGATAATCCGTTTTGGAGTAAAAAACTTCCTCAAGACAAAACGGAGAAGGCAGGACGGCCAACCCGGCCCAAGACCAAGGTTATCAAGAAACCAGCTCATAAGAGAAAAACCACCGCTTCATCTGACCCAGCCATTGACGATGATGTGGGTAATCCGGATCTTGAGGTAGAACTTGATTCACTTGGCTTGCTTTTTACACGCCTTATTGATGATAATGCTTGCCAGGATGACGCTGAAGCCAGCAACGCGGGTTTCGTTGAGGTAACCATTCTCTCTTCTGATTCAGAAATCCTGCCTTTGCCAAAATTTCGCCGGGCAAACCGGAAAATTAAATTTTCTCATCCTCTTGCTTATCTGGATTCCCAATTTCTTATGAAGACCCAGCAACACGAAGCTCGCCGCACAACCCGGCACAGTGGCCAGGTAGTTACCTCTGCCGGTTTACCAAACAGTCCGGTTCGAAAACGCCGCTCCGAGGTCTCCGACCTTTTTATTGATTTAAATCGTAAAGCGGGTTTCTTCCGTCAACCTCTTAATCCATCCGACTCCGATTATCAGGTCACTTCTCATTCATCATCTGGTGAATCATCAGCCACCCAGCTACCACCTTTGAAAACAGTTGCTGGGTAAGTTAAACCGAACATATGCTTCCAGTATACTGCGCAATGGTTTACACTTTTCCTTAATTATTATTTTTCTTTCAGGGCTAAACCGAAGCCAAGCAAGAAGGCCCGCCTGGATAGAGCGGCTGAAGAAAATGTGGCCCCAGAACATGACCAAGCGCCGGATCGTGAAATGTTTACTTCTGAAGATATCCCCAATGATCCTCCTCTGCAAGACGATGTTATCCCTGAAGAAGGTCTTATTAATACTCCAGCGTCTACTGATCCGCCTGCCAGCTCTGTCCAGATCGAAAAATCCCACACTCCTGCTGACAAAACGGCCGCATCAAACCAAACCGGCGAGTCAAAAGATGATGATGTTGTGATTACCGGTGTTGGCCGTTCTGCACCCGGGAATCCTTCCACCCTTACCAGGCATACCATCAAAGAGGATTCTTCCCCTTTGAACAAAGGAAAATGGGATGTTGAATTAGAAACATACGCCGCTCTGAATGCTCAAGATCTTCACTCTGGCTATTTAAACCGGCTTTACACTAGCCGTGACTGTGAAGCTGGTCTGGTCAAAATGATGAGGGATAAATTTGAGGTAAATTCCATCTTTCTTTTCTGCCATTGCATTCATCCCAGTAGCCCCCAAGGGCC